>NC_140682.1:11519523-11914121 GCF_054131305.1 Coturnix japonica | reverse complement strand
CCCCCCATGCCCCCCTATATCCCCATAACCCTCCCCCAGTACCCCCCAACCCCCCCCATAACCCTCCCCTTTCCCCCATCTCCCCCAACCCCATAATCCCCCCCATAACCCCCCCTATTCCCCCCCCTTCCCCCTTTTCCTCCACCCCCCCACCTCCCATACCCCCCCATATCACCCCATAACCCCCCATATCACCCCATAACATACCCATATCCCCCCATGTCCCCACCAACCCCATAATCCCCCCATAACCCCCCCTATTCCCCCCCTTCCCCCTCTTCCTCCACCCCCACCTCCCATATCCCCCTATATCCCCCCCATATCCCCCCCATATCCCCCCATACCCCCTCACACCCCCCATAACACCCCCCATCCCCCCGTAATCCTCCCCTTCCCTCCTATCCCCTTTTCCTCCCCCATTCCCCCCCATCCCCCCCCCAACCCCATAATCCCCCCATGACCCCCCAACCCCCCCCATATCCCCCCATACCCCCCCTATATCACCCCATATCCCCCCATGTCCCCCTATATCCCCCCCATACCCCTCACACTCCCCATAACCCCCCCATAACCCCCCCACCCCCCCCATAATCCCCCCACTTCCCCCTTTACCTCCCCCCCCCCCCCCATCCCCTGCATTGAGACCCCCGTGCTTCCCCTATAGGAGAACGGGGTGGACGCCATCCACCCCGGTTACGGGTTCCTATCGGAGCGGGCTGACTTCGCCCAGGCCTGTGTCGATGCGGGGGTGCGATTTGTGGGACCCCCCCCGGAGGTGGTCCGCAAAATGGGAGATAAAGTGGAAGCCAGAGGGATCGCCATCGCTGCTGGTGGGATGGGGGGGGATATGGGGGGGATATGGGGGGTTATGGGGGCGATGGGGTGGATTATGGGGGGGTATGGGGGGCTAAGGGGGGTTATGGGGTCATATGGGGGAGATATGGGGGGGTATGGGGGGGGGATATGGTAAGGGGGGATGTGGGGGGGTTATGGGGGCGTATGTGGAGGGATAGGGGGGTTATGGGGGAGGATTATGGGGGGTTATGGGGGAGGGATGTGGGGATAGGGGGTGTTATGGGGGGGGATGGGGGGATTTTAGGGGGTTATGGGGTCATATGAGGGGGTTATGGGGGAGTATGGGGGGGGATATGGTAAGGGGGGATGTGGGGGGGTTATGGGGGCGTATGTGGGGGATACGGGGGTTATGGGGGGGGATTTTGGGGGGTTGGGGGGTTATGGGGGAGGGATGTGGGGATAGGGGGTGTTATGGGGGGGGATGGGGGGATTTGGGGGGTATGGGGGAGTTATGGGGGGGATGGGGGAGTTATGGGGGGGATGGGGGGATATGGGGGGTATGGGGTTGGATATGGGAGGTATATGGGGGGGATATGGTGGTGTATGGCAGGGATATGGAGGGGTATGAGGGGATGTGGGGGGGTATGGGGGGTTATGGGGTCATATGTGGGGGGATGGGGGTTTGTGGGATCATATGGGAGGGATATGTGGGGATACAAGGGGGTTATGGGGGGGGTATGGGTGAGGATGGGGGGGGATGGGAGAGGGGTATGAGGGGGTATATGGGGGGTTATGGGATCATATGGGGTTATGGGGGCGGATGGGGTGTTATGGGGGGTTGGTGGGATTTTGGGGGGGTATAGGGGAGTTATGGAGGGGATATGGGGAGTTATAGGGGGGTTATGGGGGAGGGATGTGGGGATAGGGGGTGTTATGGGGGTATGGGGGGATTTTGGGGGGGGATGGGGGAGATTTTGGGGGGGATGGGGGGATATGGGGGGTATGGGGTTGGATATGGGGGGGATATGGTGGTGTATGGCAGGGATATGGAGGGGTATGAGGGGATGTGGGTGGGGGTATGGGGTGTTATGGGGTCATATGTGGGGGGGGATGGGGTTTGTGGGATCATATGGGAGGGATATGTGGGGATACAAGGGGGTTATGGGGGGGGTATGGGGGAGGATGGGGGGGGATGGGGGAGGGGGATGAGGGGGGATATGGGGGGGTTATGGGGTCATATGGGGGGTATGGGGGGCAGATGGTGGGGGGATGGGGGGTTATGGGGGGAGATGGAGGGGATATGGGGAGTTATGGGGGGGGGACGGGGGAGGATGTGGGGAGGGGATGATGGGGGGTTATGGGGGATTATGGGGGGATATGGAGTGATATGGGGGGATATGGGGGAGTATGAGGGGCTATGTGGGTGTGGGGGGGGATATGGAGTGGCATGGGGGGGTTGGGGGGGACGTGGGGGGTTATGGGGGCATATGAGGGGAACTATGGGGGTTATGGGGGGATATGGGGGGAATATGGGGAGGGTATGGGGGTTATGGGGGGAATATGGGGGGGTATGGAGTGGTATGGGGGGATGTGGGGGGGGGCTGGAGGGGATATGGGGTTATGGGGGCATATGTAGAGGGATATGGGTGGATATGATGGGGGGTATGGGGGCATATAGGGGGGTATTGGGGTGTGTGGGGGGGATGTGGAATGATATGGGGAGGTATGGGATGATGGGGGGGATATGGGGGGATGTGGGGGGGCTTGTGGTGGGGGATATGGGGGCATATGTGGGGGGACATGGGTGGATATGGGGGGTTATGGGGGGGATGGGGGCGATATTTTAGGGGTATGGAGGGGGTTATTGGGGGAGGGGTTATGGGGTGCTATGGGGGGTTTTGGGGTCTAGGGTTATCGGGAGCTATAGGGGGCTGTGGGGAGCTATGGGGGGTTCTGGGGGTCTATGGGGGGCTATGGGGAGCTATGGGGGTCTATGGGGGGCTGTGTGGGTCTATGGGGTGTCATTGACGTCCATGGTGCCCCCCAGGGGTCCCGGTGGTCCCGGGGACGTCGTCTCCTGTGGCGTCGTTGGCTGAAGCTCAGGACTTCGCTGCACAAGTCGGGTTCCCCATCATCTTCAAGGCGGCACATGGAGGGGGGGGCGCGGGATGAGAGCTGTGAGGGGGCCACAGGTAAGGAAATGGGGGGGGGCTATAGGGGGTGTTATGGGGAGGGACCTATAGGGGGGTCTTATAGGGGGGTGTTATGGGGGGGTTGAGCTTTAGGAGTTGTTATGAGGGGGGTACCTGGATCTGGGACCTGGGGGGGGATTTGGGTCCTGGGGGGGGAACTGGGATGTTGAGGGGGGCTGGGGGGAGAACTGGGTCCTATGGGAGGGATCTGGGTCCTGTGGGGGGATCCAGGTCCTGTAGGGGGGAATCAGGTTCTATGGGGGGGAACTTGGTCCTATTGGGGGGATCAGGATCCTGTGGGGGGGAACCGGGTCTTGGGGGGGCATCTGGGTCCTGGCAGGGGAACCGGGTCCTGAGGGGGGGATCTGGAACCTGGGGGGGATTTGGGTCCTATGGGGGGGAACTGGGTCCTACGGGGGGGAACCGGGTCCTGGCAGGGGAACCGGGTCCTATGGACGGGGATCCGGGTCCTGGGGGGGTCTGGTTACTGTCGGGGGGATCCAGATCTTAGGGGGGATTCGGGTCCTGGGGTGGGGGGGCATCTGGGTCCTGTGGGGGGAGGTCCAGGTCCTGTGGGGGGGGGGGATCTGGAACCTGGGGGGGATCTGGGTCCTGGGGGGGGAACCGGGTCCTGGGGGGGGAACCGGGTCCTGGTGGGGGGTCTGGGTTTTGGGGGGGAACTGAGTCCTATGGGAGGGATCTGGGTCCTATGGGGGGAGATCAAGGTCCTGTGGGGGGTCTTGGGGATCTGGGGGCTTTATGGTGGGGGGCTTTGGGGTCAGCTGGGCTCTATGTCTGTGCCCCCCCCCCATAATTAGGAGCTGGAGGAGAGTTTCTCCCGCGCCTCCTCGGAGGCTTTGGCTGCGTTTGGGGGACGGGGCTCTGTTTGTAGAGAAACTCATTGAGCGCCCGCGGCACATCGAGGTTCAGATCCTGGGTATGTGGGGCTGGGGGGGCATGGATGTGGGGCTGGGATGGGGATCAAGACTATGGGGCTGGGATGGGGCTGTGGCTATGGGGCTGGGATGGGGGTCATGGCTATGGGGCTGGGATGGGGGTCATGGCTATGGGGCTGGGATGGGGATCAAGACTATGGGGCTGGGATGGGGCTGTGGCTATGGGGTTGGTATGGGGCCATGGCTATGGGGCTGGGATGGGGCTGTGGCTATGGGGCTGTGATGGGGATCATGGCTATGGGGCTGGGATGGGGCTGTGGCTATGGGGCTGTGATGGGGATCATGGGCTGGGATGGGGGATGGGGGCTATGGGGCTGGGATGGGGTTGTGGCTATGGGGCTGGGATGGGGATCATTGCTATGGGGCTGGGATGGGGATCATTGCTATGGGGCTGGGATGGGGATCATGGCTATGGGCCTGGGATGGGGATCATGGCTATGGGGCTGGGATGGGGCTGTGGCTATGGGGCTGGGATGAGGATCATGGCTATGGGGCTGGGATGGGGCCATGGTTATGGGCCTGGGATGGGGCCATGGCTATGGGGCTGGGATGGGAATCATGGCTATGGGGCTGGGATGGGGATTGTGGCTATGGGGCTGGGATGGGGTTGTGGCTATGGGGCTGGGATGGGGTCCATGGCTATGGGGCTGGGGTCCATGTCTATGGGGCTGGGGGTCGTGGCTATGGGGCTGTGCTGTGTGCCTGCATGGCAGCACTCAGAGGCCCATTATATGTCTGTACCCCCAACCGGGGGTCTCTCACCTGTGTCCCCCCGCCCCCCATAGGGGACAAGCACGGGAACGTGGTTCACCTTTACGAGCGCGACTGCTCCATCCAGCGCCGCCATCAGAAGGTCGTGGAGATCGCGCCCGCCGCGCAGCTGGACCCACAGCTCAGAGCGCGGCTGGCACACGACGCCGTCAGCATCGCGCAGCAGGTGGGGGCACAGACCCCAATGGGGGGGGGACAGGGGGGAAAGAGACCCCAAAGTGGGGGGGGACGGGACAATGAGACCCCTAAGTGGGGGGGGGGAACGGGACAATGAGACCCCAAAGTGGGGGGGGGGGTTTAGATGGGTGGGGGGGGCACAGACCACAATGGGGGGAGGACAGGGGGGAAAGAGACCCCAAAGTGGGGGGGGGACAACGAGACCCCAAAGTGGGGGGGGGGTTGGATGGGCGGTGGGGGGGAAGAGACCCCTAAGTGGGGGGTGTGGGGCTGGGATGGGGGGCAGACACCCCTAAGTTGGGGGGACAGGGGGGAAAGAGACCCCAAAGTGGGGGGCGGTTGGATGGGCAGTGGGGGAGAGAGACCCCTAAGTGGGGGGGGGGGGGGGTTGGATGGGTGGGCGGGGGAAGAGACCCCCTAAGTGGGGGGGGACAGGACAATGAGACCCATAAGTGGGGGGCGTGGGGCTGGGATGGGGGGCACAGACCCCAATGTGGGGGGACAGGGGCGAAAGAGACCCCAAAGTGGGGAGGGTTGGGGGTTGGATGGGTGTTGGGGGGAGAGAGACCCCTAAGTGGGGGGGGGACAATGAGACCCCTAAGTGGGAGGTGTGGGGCTGGGATGGGGGGCAGAGACCCCTAAGCGGGGGGACAGGGGGGAAAGAGATCCCAAAGTGGGGGGGTGGGGTTGGGATGGGATGGGGGGAAAGATGGGGATAATGGGGGGGGGGGAAGAGACCCCAAAGTGGGGGGGATGGCAGGGGAGGAGAGGGGGGGATTGAGATGGGGGGGGCTGAGGTGTGGGGTTGGGATTTGGGGGGGGAGAGAGACCCCAATGTGGGGGTTGTGGGGTTGGGATGGGGGGGGGGGGGCAGAGCATTGTGTGGACCCCATCAGGAGCCCTAAAAAAATGGGGGGGGTCCCCGTCCCTATTTGTGTCCCCTCCCCAACACTGAAGTTAATGGGGGGGGTTGGTAGGAGCCATAAAATAAGGGGGGGTCCCTGTCCCTGTTTGTGGGTCCCCCTCCCTCACATTGAAGTTAACTGGGGGGGGGTCCCCGACCCTGTTTGTGTCCCCTCCCCAACATTGAAGTTAATGGGGGGGGGGGTTGGTAGGAGCCATAAAATAAGGGGGGGGGGTCCCTGTCCCTGTTTGTGGGTCCCCCTTTCCCGCATTGAAGTTAATTGGGGGGGGGTCCCCAGCCCTGTTTGTGTCCCCTCCCCAACATTGAAGTTAATGGGGGGGGGTTGGTAGGAGCCATAAAATAAGGGGGGGGTCCCTGTCTCTGTTTGTGTCCCCCTCTCTCACATTGAAGTTAATTGGGGGGGGGTCCCCGTCCCTATTTGTGTCCCCTCCCCAACATTGAAGTTAATGGGGGGGGGTCTCAGGTGGGCTACGAGAACGCCGGGACCGTGGAGTTCCTGCTGGACCGGGATGGGAAACATTACTTCATTGAGGTCAATTCGAGGCTGCAGGTGGAGCACACCGTCACCGAGGAGATCACCGGGTATTCATGGGGGGGTCCCGGGGGGTCCCCATAAAGGCCTGCAGTGGGGCAGGGGATCATATGGGTGAGGATGGGGGGCTGGGGGTCCCAGGGGGGTGTCATTGGGAGGGGGGACCCATAAAGGCCTGCAATGGGGCAGGGAGATGCTGATGGGGGGGTGGGGGTCCCAGAGGGGGGTCCCTTGGGGGGGGGTCCATGGGGGGAGACTTTGAGGAGGGGTCGTTGGGGGGGGTCCCTGGAGGGGGTCATTAGGGGGAGGGTCATTGGGGGGGTCCCCCCGGGGGGGTCGTTGGGGGGTCATTATGTGGGGGGGTTGTTGAGGGGGGGGCCTGGGGGGGTCGTTGGCGAGGGTCCCTGTGGGGGTCATTAGGGAGGGGGTCCCTGGGGGGAGTCACTTGGGAGGGGGTTATTGGGGGGGGGGTCGTTGGGGGGGTCCCTGGGGGGGTCGTTGGGGTGGGGTCCCCATAAAGGCCTGCAGTGGGGCAGGGAGATGCTGATGGAGGGGTGGGGGTCCCAGGGGGGGTCGTTGTGGGGGGTCATTATTGGGGGGGTCGCTGGGGAGGGGGTTCCCTGGGTGGGTCCCTGGGGGGAGACATTGTGGGGGGGGTCGTTGGGAGGGGGGTCATTGGGGAAGTCGTTGGGGGGTGGCCCCTGGAGGGATCAATGGGGGGTCCCTGAAGGGGGTCTTTAGGGGGGGTCCCTGGCGGGGGGTCCCCATAAAGGCCTGCAGTGGGGCAGTGAGCTGCTGTGATGGAGATGCTCCCCATTGCTGATGGGGGTCTCTAGTTGTGGGGGCTGCATTGAGCCCCCAGGATGGGTGATATGGGGTGGGGGGACACCCAGACCCCAATAAAGGGGGTCCATAGCCCCTAACATGGCCGTGCCCCCCCCATCCCCCTCAGGATGGGTGATACGGGGTGGGGGTCACCTAGACCCCAATAAAGGGGGTCTATTGCCCCTAACCTGGCCGTGCCCCCCCGCCACCTACCCGCAGGGTGGACCCAGACCTCAATAAAGGGGGTCTATTGCCCCTAACACGGCCGTGACCCCCCCCACCTCCCCCAGGATGGGTGATACGGGGTGGGGGGGGCACCCAGACCCCAATAAAGGGGGTCCAAACGTGGCCGTACCCACAGGGTGGACCTGGGACCCCAATGAAGGGGGTCCACAGCCCCTAACATGGCCGTGCCCTCCCCATCCCCCCCAGGATGGGTGATATGGGGTGGGGGGGCACCCAGACCCCAATAAAGGGGGTCCAAACGTGGCCATGCCCACAGGGTGGACCTGGGACCCTAATGAAGGGGGTCCATAGGGGTCCATACCCCTGACATGGCCGGGGTCACCCAGACCCCAATGAAGGGGGTCCATAGGGGTCCATAGCCCATAGGGGTCCATACAGGTCCATAGCCCATAGGGGTCCATAGCCCTGACCTGGCCGTGCCCCCCCGCAGGGTGGACCCAGACCCCAATGATGGGGGTCCATAGGGGTCCATAGCCCCTGACATGGCCGGGGTCACCCAGACCCCAATGATGGGGGTCCATAGGGGTCCATAGCCCATAGGGGTCCATAGGGGTCCATAGCCCATAGGGGTCCATAGCCCATAGGGGTCCATAGGGGTCCATAGCCCATAGGGGTCCATAGGGGTCCATAGGGGTCCATAGCCCATAGGGGTCCATAGCCCATAGGGGTCCATAGGGGTCCGTAGCCCATAGGGGTCCATAGGGGTCCATAGGGGTCCATAGCCCATAGGGGTCCATAGGGGTCCATAGCCCTGACCCGGCCGTGCCCCCCGCAGGGTGGACCTGGTGCAGGCGCAGCTGTTGGTGGCTGCGGGTCGGTCCCTGCCCGAGCTGGGTCTGCAGCAGAACCGGATCCAGGTGAACGGCTGCGCCATTCAGTGCCGGGTCACCACCGAGGATCCGGCCCGGGGGTTCCAGCCCGACACCGGACGCATCGAGGTGGGGGGGAATATGGGGGGCTGGGGGGATCTATGGGGAACTATGGGGTCTGTATGGGGAGCTATTGGGGTCTGTATGGGGAACTATGGGGTCTGTATGGGGAGCTATGGGGTCTGTGGGGGCTGTATGGGGATTCATTGGGGTCTGTATGGGGAGCTATTGGGGTCTGTGGGGTCTGTATGGGAGCTATTGGGGTCTGTATGGGGATCTATGGGGTCTGTGGGGTCTGTATGGGGAGCTATTGGGGTCTGTATGGGGATCTATGGGGTCTGTGGGGTCTGTATGGGGAGCTGTTGGGGTCTGTATGGGGATCTATGGGGTCTGTATGGGGAGCTATTGGGGTCTGTATGGAGAGCTATTGGGGTCTGTGGGGTCTGTATGGGGACATATTGTCGTCTGTATGGGGATCTATTAGGGTCTGTATGGGGTCCTATTGGGGTCTGTGGGGTCTGTATGGGGACATATTGGGGTCTGTATGGGGACCTGTTGGGGTCTGTATGGGGACATATTGGGGTCTGTATGGGGACCGGTTGGGGTCTGTGGGGTCTGTATGGGGACATATTGGGGTCTGTATGGGGGGCATATTGGGGTCTGTGGGGGCTGTATGGGGGACATATTGGGGTCTGTGGGGGCTGTATGGGGACATATTGGGGTCTGTATGGGAGACATATTGGGGTCCATGGGGTCTGTATGGGGAGCTATTGGGGTCTGTATGGGGGACATATTGGGGTCTGTGGGGTATGTATGGGGACCTGTTGGGGTCTGTGGGATCTGTATGGGGAACTACGGGGTCTGTGGGGGGGAACTGTTGGGGTCTTTGGGGTCTGTATGGGGAACTGTTGGGGTCTGTATGGGGGTCTGTGGGGTCTGTATGGGGACCGGTTGGGGTATGTATGGGGACATATTGGGGTCTGTATGGGGGACATATTGGGGTCTGTTATGGGAGTCCTATTGGGATCTGTGGGGTATGTATGGGGACATATTGGGGTCTGTGGGGGCTGTATGGGGAACTACGGGGTCTGTGGGGGGAACTGTTGGGGTCTTTGGGGTCCGCATGGGGACCGGTTGGGGTCTGTATGGGGACATATTGGAGTCTGTGGGGTCTGTATGGGGACCTGTTGGGGTCTGTGGGGTCTGTATGGGGGGCATCGAGGTGGGATATGGGGGGGGAACTATTGGGGTCAGTGGGGTCTGTATGGGGACCTGTTGGGGTCTGTATGGTTGGCCTGCTGGGGTCTGTATGGGGGTCCTGTTGGGGTCAGTGGGGTCTGTATGGGGTTCCCAGTTGCTGGTGTGATGCTGTCAGTGCCACGTCGGGTCCTCGTAGGGGCCATAGGGGATGGGCTGCGGGTGTCATACCGCGTGCGGCCACCAGGGGGCGGTGTG
Organism: Coturnix japonica; assembly: GCF_054131305.1. Taxonomy (NCBI): domain Eukaryota; kingdom Metazoa; phylum Chordata; class Aves; order Galliformes; family Phasianidae; genus Coturnix; species Coturnix japonica. Next base: position 11,904,378 of record NC_140682.1, on the reverse strand, counting down.
GAGCCGGGTGGCCGCTATATGGGGTTAATAGGGTTGGAGCCGGGTGGCCGCTATATGGGATTAATGGGGTCGGCTCCTTCCGCAGGTGTTCCGCAGCGGGGAAGGGATGGGGATCCGCCTGGACGGAGCCTCGGCCTTCCAGGGCGCCCTGATCTCGCCCCATTACGACTCGCTGCTGGTGAAGGTCATCGCTCACGGACCTGACCAACCCGCGGCGGCTGCAAAGATGAGCAGAGCGCTGGCTGAGTTCAGGATCCGGGGTGTAAAGGTGGGGAGCAATAGGGGGGAGCTGGGGGGCTGGGATGGGGGGGATCCCGAAGTGGGAGGTGGGTGGCTGGGATGGGGCTCAGGAGGGCACAGAGATCCCAAAGGGGGGCAGGGGGGGTTGGGATGGCGGTGGGCAGAGATGTGGGGCTGGGATGGGGGGAAGACCCCAAAGTGGGAGTTGTGGGCTTGGGATGGGGGGGGTGGAGAGACCCCAAAGTGGGGGGTGGGGGGCTGGGATGGATGGGGGGGGGGGGCAGTGACCCCAAAGTGGGAGGTGTGGGGTTGGAATGGGGGGTGGGGGGGAGAGAGACCCCAAAGTGGGTGTTGTGGGGTTGGGATGGGGGGGAGACCCCAAAGTGGGAGGTGTGGGGTTGGGATGGGGATGGGGGGGTGTGGGGCAGAGATGTGGGGCTGGGATGGGGGTGTGGGGCAGAGATGTGGGGCTGGGATGGGGGTGTGGGGCAGAGATGTGGGGCTGGGATGGGGCTGTGGGGCAGAGATGTGGGGCTGGGATGGCTCACGGCTCTGGTTTCCATTGCAGACCAACATCCCCTTCCTGCAGAACGTCCTGGCTCACCCCCAGTTCCTGGGGGGGGCCGTGGACACTCAGTTCATTGATGAGAACCCGGAACTGTTCCATCTCCGGCCCAGTCAGAACCGGGCCCAGAAGCTGCTCCATTACCTGGGTGGGGGTCCCGAGGGATGGCTTGAATGGGAGGGGGGGTCTTAAAGAGGGCGTGGGGGTCTCGGAGGGGGCAGGGGGGTCTTAAGGGGGCGGGGGGGTCTTGGAGGGGGTAAGCGGGGGGTCTTAAAGGGGGCAGGAGGGGTCCTGGAGGGGGCAGGGGGGATCTTGGAGGGGGCGGGGGGGGTCACGGAAGGAGCAGAGGGGGTCTTGGAAGGAACGGGGGGGTCCTGGGGGTAGGGGGGTCTTGGAGGGGGCAGGGGGGGTGTTGGAAGGGGCAGAGGGGGTCTAGGAGGGGGTATTGGGGGGTCTTTAAGGGGGCGGGGGGGTCTTGAGGAGGTCTGGGAGGTGGGGGGGATCACTGGGGGTCCCTGGGGATCAGGACGCTGACCTTGTGCCCCCCCCCCTCATTCCAGGCCATGTGATGGTGAACGGCCCCAGCACCCCCCTCCCCGTGAAGGCCAAAGCAGCGCTGGTGGAACCGGTGCCCCCCCCAGTGCCAATGGGTGAGTAAGTGGGGGGGGGTCTTTGGGTTCTATGGGATCCTCTGGGGGGGGCAGAGGAGAATGTGGGGTTCTCTTCTAGGTGGGGGGGGCTTGGGGAGTGGGGGGGGCTGGAGGGATGTGGGGGAGGGTTGAGGTGGGTTGGTGGGATGAGGGGGGTTGATGAGGGGGTGGGGGGGCTGAGGGGATGTGGGTGGGGGGGTGATGGGGGGGTTGGAGGGGTGGGGGGCAGCTGATGGGATGTGGGGGGGGTTGGAGGGGGGGGCTGAGTGGTTGGGGGGGTTGGAGGGGTGGGAGAGCTGAGGGGTTGTAGGGGGGGTTGGAGGGATGTGGGGGGCTTGAGGGAGTGGGGAGGGGTGGAGAGATGTGGGGGGGGTTGTGGGGATATTAGGGGGTGGGTGGGCTTGGGGTGGGGGGATACTAGGGGGTGGGGGGGGTATTATGGGGTGGGGGAGATATTAGGGTGTGGAGGGGGTGGGGGGGATATTAGGGGGCAGGAGGGCTTGTGGTGGGGGGCGGTATTAGAGTGTAATAAGGGGTAAGGAGTAATAAGGGGTGGGGGGGCTTGGGGTGGCTGGTATTAGGGGCAGGGGGTCTTGGGGGTGTATTAGAGGGCAGGGGGGGTGGGGGGGGATATTAGGGGGTGGCAGGAGTGGGGGGGTATTATGGGTTGGGGGGGGTGAGGGGAATATTAGGGGGTGGGAGGGCTTGGGGTGGCTGTAGTGATATTAGGGGCAGGAGGTGCTTGTGGGGGGGCTCTGCGGTCACCATGTCCCCCCTTAACCCCCCCCTTCCCCCAGGCCCCCCCCCCTCTGGTCTGCGCTCGGTGCTGCAGCGTGACGGTCCGTCGGCGTTCGCTCGAGCCCTACGGGCCCATCAGGGGCTGCTGCTGACCGACACCACGTTCCGGGACGCGCATCAATCCCTATTGGCCACACGGGTCCGGAGCCGGGACCTGGCCCGGATCGCTCCGTTCGTGGCTCATTCGCTCAGCGGGCTCTGCAGCATGGAGACGTGGGGCGGTGAGACGGGGGGCGGGGCTAAAAGGGGGCGGGGCTTATGGAGGGGGCGGGGCTAAGGGAAACAGAGTACTTTGGGGGAGGGGCTTAGGGACAGGGGGCGGGGCTTCAAGAGAATGGGCGGGGCTTGGGTATATAGTATTTCACGATAGGCGGGGCTAAAGGGGGCGGGGTTTTTGGGTGCTGTGCTCATTGGTGCGGGGCGTCGGAGGGGCGGGGCTAAAGGGAGCGGGGCTTCACAGTGCTGTGCTCATTGGTGCGGGGCGTCGGAGGGGCGGGGCTAAAGGGGGCGGGGTTTCAAAGTTCTGTGCTCATTGGTGCGGGGATTTGGAGGGGCGGAGCTAAAGGGGGCGGGGCTTCACAGTGCTGTGCTGGTGGGGGCGGGGCTTTTGGATGTGGACGGGGCTAAAGGGGGCGGGGCTTCACAGTGCTGTGCTCATTGGTGAGGGGCGGGGCTTTGGAGGGGCGGAGCTAAAGGGGGCGGGGCTTCACAGTGCTGTGCTCATAGGGGCGGGGCTAAAGGGGGCGGGGCTTCACAGTGCTGTGCTCATTGGTGCAGGGATTTGGAGGGGCGGGGCTAAAGGGGGCGGGGCTTCACAGTGTGCTGATGTGGGCGGGGCTTTTGGATGGGGGCGGTACTAAAGGGGGCGGTGCTTCTCGGTGTGCTGTGCTCATTGGTGTGGGAATTTGGAGGGGCGTGACTAAATGGGGCGTGGCTTTGGAGGGGCGGGGATAAAGGGGGTGGGGCTTCACAGTGCTGTGCTCATTGGTGCAGGGAGTCGGAGGGGCGGAGCTAAAGGGGGTGGGGCTTTCGCGGTGTGCTGTGCTCATTGGCAAGGGGCTTTGGAGGGGCGGGGTTAAAGGGGGCGGGGCTTTGGATTGGGCGGTGCTAAAGGGGGCGGAGCTTCACTGTGTTGTGCTCATGGGGCGGGGCTTAATAAGATGGCATCGATATGGGGGCGGGGCTTGGGTGGGGGCGGGGCTTTGTGGAGGAGGGTTAGGAGCAGAGGGGTAAAGGGGGCGGGGTGATGGACATAAAGGGGGGGGGAATGGACACAAAGGGGGCGGGGCTTGCACTAGGGGGAGGGGCTTGTATGCAAATCCAGGCTGCTGCTGCTGGCCCTGCAGGTGCCACCTTCGACGTCGCCATGCGCTTCTTGCACGAGTGCCCCTGGGAGCGGCTGCGGGAGCTGCGGCGCTTGGTGCCCAACATCCCTTTCCAGATGCTGCTGAGGGGGGCCAACGCTGTTGGTTACACCAACTACCCCGATAACGTCATCTACCGGTGTGGGGCTGGGGGGCAAAACGGGTCCTGGGGTGGGAACCAGGTTCTGGGGGGGGCATCTGGGTCCTGGGGGTTGATCCGGGTCCTGGGGCGTGGATCTGGGTCCTGGGAGGGCGATCCTGCTCCAAGGTGGGGGGATCTGGGTCCTTGGGGGAAGATCCAGGTCATGGGGGGGAACTGGGTCTTGGGGGGGGGAACCAGGTTCTGGGGGGGGGGATCTGGGTCCTGGGGGGAATCCGGGTCCTGGGGGGTGTGTATCTGGGTCTTGGGAGGGCAATCCTGGTCCAAAGGAGGGGGGGGTCCTGGGGGGAAGATCCAGGCCTTGGGGGATGGATCCGGGTCCTGGGGGGAGATCTGGGCCCAAAGGGGAGGGATCTGGGTCCTGGGTGGGGGATCCGGGTCCTGGGGGGAAGATCCAGGTCCTGGCGGGGGGATCAGGTTCTAGGGGGGGCGGGGGATCTGGGTCCTGGGTGGGGAACCAGGTCCTGGGGTGGGGATCTGGGTCCAAGGTGGGGAACTGGGACTTGGAGGGGGGGGATCTTGGTCCAAGGGGGAGGGATCCAGGTCTTGGGGGGGGATATGTGTCCTGGGGGCCTTAATGAGGGTGTAGGAGGTGATGGAGGAGATCCCTGGAGGGGATGGGGAATGGATTCTGGTGGGCCGGGAGAAGGGAATGGGGGTCATGGGGGTTTGGGGTCAACTTGTGGGGCTGATTGGGGGATCTGAAGGGGTGGGGGTGAGTTTGGGGGCTCATGGGGATATGGGGAAGACGAGGGGAGGTGGAGGATTTGGGGGCGTGGGAGTTGATGGGAGAAAATGGGTTTTAGGAGGGATGTGGGAACTGAATGGGATTTAGGGGGTGTAGAGGAGTATGGGGACATCATGGGGGATATAGGGGACACAAGAGGACATGGAGGCCCATAGGGACGAGGGGACACCAGGAACATGGCAGGATATGGGAAGACAGTAGAATATGGATGTGATGGTGGAACATGGATGGTGGATGGAGGGTTCAGGGCAGGATGGGGGGGGGGCTCATCCCCAAACATCCCTTTTAGGTTCTGCGAGGTGGCTGCAGCCAATGGGATGGACATCTTCCGTATCTTCGATGCCCTCAATTACCTGCCCAACCTGCTGCTGGGGGTGGAGGCCGTGGGCCGGGCTGGGGCTGTAGTGGAAGCTGCACTGTCCTACACCGGGGATGTGGCTGACCCTACACGTACCAAGTACAGCCTGGACTATTACCTGGGGCTGGCCAAAGAGCTGGTGGCTGCTGGCACCCACATCCTATGCATTAAGGTGGGAGATGAGGGGGGTATGGAGGGGTTCTAAAGGATGGGGAGGGGATCTTGGGGGACTGGGAGTGGGGATTGAGGATCATGGGGGGCTTGGGATGGGGGATTGGGGGCTGGGAGTGGAGACTGGGGGGCCTGGGGGGGGGTGGAATGGGGAATTAGGGAGATGAAGCTGAGGGGTCCTGAGGGGGTTGGAATGGGGAATTAGGGGGGAATTGGGGAGAAGAAAAGGAAGCTGAGGGTCCTGAGGGCTTGAAATGGAGGAATTAGGGAGATGAAGCTGGGGGTCCTGAGGGCTTGGAATGGAGGAATTAGGGGGTCGGGGGGGGAAGAAGGGGAAGCTGGGGGGTCCTAAGGGGTTGGAATGGGGAACTAGGGGGCTTGGGGAAAAGCTGGGGGTCCTGAGGGGTTGGAATGGGGAATTAGGGGGGGCTTGGGGAGAAAAAAGGAAGCTGATGGTCCTGAGGGGTTGGAATGGGGGAATTAGGGAGATGAAGCTGGGGGTCCTGACAGCTTGTAATGGGTCCTGGGCCCTGGGCTCTGGACCTCCCCCCACTCCTATGTTTCGTTGCGGTCGAGCTGCTCCAAGGGCCATTTGTTCCCCACCCCCCCTTAACGGGGTCCCATTGCTGCCCCCCCCCAGGACATGGCAGGGCTGCTGACCCCTGCGGCCGCCCGTCTATTGGTGGGGTCTTTACGGGATCGCTTCCCCGACGTCCCCATCCACCTTCACACCCACGACACGGCCGGGGCCGCCATCGCCACCCTCCTGGCAGCCGCCAACGCCGGCGCCGACGTGGTGGACGTGGCCGTGGACGCCATGTCTGGGATGACATCGCAGCCCAGTATGGGAGCGTTGGTGGCCTGCGCTCGTGGGACCCCCCTGGATACAGGTATGGGGGTCCTGGGGGGGCACTGCAGTCAGGATGGGGGTGATGGACCACCACAATGATGGCCCTGGTGCTGTGTTTGTGGTGCTGATGTGATGCTTGGAGCAATGGCCACCATCATCTCCGCCATCTTGGCAATGGCTTGGAGCAACGTCACCATGGCCACCATTGCCTCCCCCATCTTGGCAATGCCATGGTGCAGCCCCCAGCCATGGTGGTCCCTAGACATGGTGGTTCCCAGCTGTAATGGTCCCCAGCCATGGTGGTCCCTGGACATGATGGTTCCCAGCCATGGTCGTCCCTATACATGATGGTTCCCAGCCGTGGTGGTTCCCATCAGTAGTGGTCCCCAGCTGTAATGGTCCCCAGCCGTGGTGGTCCCTAGACATGATGGTTCCCAGCTGTGGTTGCCCCCAGCCATGGTTGCCCCCAGCCGTAGTGGTCCCCAGCCATGGTGGTCCCTAGACATGGTGGTCCCCAGCCATGGTGGTCCCTAGACATGGTGGTCCCCAGCCATGGTGGTCCCCAGCCATGGTGGTCCATCACCACCCACGTGTCCCCTTCCCCATCCGCAGGCATTGCCTTGGAGCGGGTCTTTGAGTACAGTGAGTACTGGGAGGGGGCGCGGGGGCTTTACGCTGCCTTTGACTGCACGGCCACCATGAAATCCGGCAACGCCGACGTCTACGAGAACGAGATCCCTGGGGGACAATACACCAACCTGCACTTCCAGGCCCACGCCATGGGGCTGGGGCATAAGTTCAAGGAGGTCAAGAAGGCCTACGCTGAGGCCAACAAGCTCCTCGGGGACCTCATCAAGGTGAGGGGGGTGGGGGGGGACATCATCAAGGTGAGGGTAGGGGGGGGGGGACATCATCAAGGTGAGGGTGGTGGGGACCTCATCAAGGTGAGAGTGGTGAGACCTTATCAAGGTGAGAGTGGTGGTGGGGACCTCATCAAGGTGGGGGTGGGGGTGGGGGGACATCATCAAGGTGAGGGTAGGGGGGGGGAACATCATCAAGGTGAGGGTGGTGGGGACCTCATCAAGGTGAGAGTGGTGGGACCTCATCAAGGTGAGGGGGGTGGGGGGGGGCAATCATCAGGGTGAGGGTGGGGGGGTGGCTGTAGGGTGGGCTTTGTGGGGTGGGCTGCCTCCATAGGATGATGTCTATAGGATGATGCCTATGGGATGCTCCCATCACGACCATTCAGCTTTGGCAAGGGGTGATTCCCATGCAGTGATGCTGAGGCTGTTATTTTTTATGGGGGGGGGGGCAATAGGTGACACCCTCATCGAAGGTGGTGGGAGACCTGGCCCAGTTCATGGTGCAGAATGGGCTGACCCGGGAGGAGGCGGAGGCACGGGCAGATGAGCTCTCCTTTCCACTCTCCGTTGTTGAGTTCCTGCAAGGCTACATTGGGACCCCCCCAGGGGGCTTCCCTGAGCCCTTCCGCTCCAAGGTAGGGGGGCTGATGGGGGTAATGGGGGGTGATGGGGGTAATGGGGGGTGATGGGGGAAATGGGGGAGCTGATGGAGGTAATGGGGGGTAATGGGGGTAATGGGGGGTGATGGGGGTAATGGGGGGGCTGATGGAGGTAATGGGGGGTGATGAGGGGTTGATGGGGGTAATGGGGGGTAATGGGGGTGGTGGGAGGCTGATGGGGGTAATGGGGGGGCTGGTGGGGGTAATGGGGGTGAGGGGGGCAGGGGGAGGTTGATGGGGGTAATGGTGGGGTGATGGGGGTAATGGGGGGGTGATGGGGTAATGGGGGGTGATGGTGGTAGGGGGGGCTGATGGGGTAATGGGGGTTGATGGGGGTAATGGGGGGTTGGAGGGAGTAATGGGGGTTGATGGGGGTAATGGGGGGGTGATGGGGTAATGGGGGTAATGGGGGGGGCTGATGGGGTAATGGGGGTTGATGGGGGTGGGGGGGCTGATGGGGGTAATGGGGGGGTGATGGTGGGTGATGGGGGTAATGGGGGGGCTGATGGAGTAATGGGGAGGTGATGGGGTAATGGGGGGGATGATGGGGGTAATGGGGAGGCTGATGGGGTAATGGGGGGTGATGGGGGTAGGGGGGGCTGGTGGGGGTAATGGGGGGTATGATGGGGTAATGGGGGGCTGATGGGGGTAATGGGGAGGCTGATGGGGTAATGGGGGGGGGCTGATGGGGGTAATGGTGGTTGATGGGGGTTGGGGGGCTGATGGGGGCAATGGGGGGGTGATGAGGGTAATGGGGGGCGGCTGATGGGGTAATGGGGGTAATGGGGGGGTGATGGGGTAATGGGGGTTGATGGGGGTGGGGGGGGCTGATGGGGGTAATGGGGGGCTGATGGGGGTAATGGGGACTATGGGGGGTGGTGGGGGTAATGGGGAGGCTGATGAGGGTAATGGGGGGTGGTAGGGGTAATGGGGAGACTGATGGGGGTAATGGGGGGTGATGGGGATGGGGGGGGCTGATGGGGGAAATGGGGGGGGCTGATGGAGGTAATGGGGGGTGATGGAGAATGATGGGGGTTATGGGGGGGGCTGATGGGGTAATGGGCTGATGGGGGTAATGGGGGCTGATGGGGGTAATGGGGGGCTGATGGAGTAATAGGGGTAATGGGGGGGTGATGGGGGTGGGGGGGGCTGATGGGGTAATGGGGGGCTGATGGGGTAATGGGGGGCTGTTGGGGTAATGGGGGTGCTGAGGGACACTGGGAGGGAATGTGGGGCACTGGAAAGGATGGAGGGCTGGTTGCCGTGGTTGCTATGGCTGGTTGCTATGGCTGGTTGCTATGGCTGGTTACCATGGCTCCCATCACCATAGCAACCTCAGCATCCCTTCTCCAGGTGCTGAAGGACCTTCCACGCGTTGAAGGGCGCCCGGGGGCTTCTCTGCCCCCCCTGGACTTCGATGCCCTGAGCCAGGAGTTGGGGGCACGCGATGGGGCCCCCCCCAGCCCCGAAGATCTGCTCTCGGCTGCTCTGTACCCCAAGTTTACGCTGAATTCCGGGACTTCACCTCCAATTTTGGCCCCGTTTCATGTCTGGGAACCCGGCTCTTCTTGGAGGGACCCACCATTGCTGAGGAGTTTGAGGTGGGCAATGGGGGTGGAAAGGTGGGGGGGGGCTGGGTGGGCAATGGGGGGGAAAGGGGGGTGGCTGATGTTTATAGATGGGAAGGGGCTGATTTTACCCCAAGGGGGTGGGGTTTATTTGGGGGCTGAGGGCTCCTGGTGGTGGGGAGGGGCTTGCAGTGGCATTGGGGGGGGGCTTCAGTCCTTATCTGCACACCTGGACGTGCACCTCGGCCGTGCACACCTTGCACACCTTGCACACATTGCACACATTGCACACATTGCACACTTTGCACACCTTGCACACCTTGCACGCCTTGCACACCTTGCACACCTTGCACACATTGCACACTTTGCACACCTTGCACACCTTGCACACCTTGCACACTTTGCACACGCAGGTGGAGCTGGAGAGGGGGAAGACGCTGCACATCAAAGCTCTGGCGCTGGGGGATCTGAACGCCGCGGGGCAGCGCGAGGTTTTCTTTGAGCTCAATGGGCAGCTGCGCTCCATCCTCGTCAAGGATACCCAGGCCTTAAAGGTGGGGGGGGGTGGAGGGGGGTGGAGGGGGATGGGGCCATTTGGGGGGATGGAGAGGGGGTTGGGGGTACGTGGGGTTGGTTGGGAGGGATATAAAGGGAGACAGAGGGGGTTGGGATGTGATGGGGACCATGGAGGGGGGTTTGTGGGGTCATGGGGGGCTGTAGGGACTTTAGGGTGTCCTGGGTGATCTCTAAGGGCTGCTGTAAAGAAAGGCATCCTGTGGTTGGGATCATTGGGGGTCCTGGGCAGTACAGAGAAGGGGAGGTTGTGGATGTCCTGGGGGGGTCTGGGGCCATTGGGGGGGATGGAGAGGGGTTTGGGGGTACATGGTGTTGGTTGGGAGGGATATAAAGGGAGACAGAGGGGGTTGGGATGTGATGGGGACTGTGGAGGGGGGTTGTGGGGATATGGGGGGGCTTCAGGGTCTGTTCTGCATGGTTCAAAGGGTAATTTGCTGCCCCCCCCCCCCCCCAGGAGATGCACGTGCACCCCAAGGCAGACCGCTCAGCCAAGGGCCAGGTTGGAGCCCCCATGCCGGGGGAGGTGGTGGAGGTGAGGGTGAAGGAGGGGGATGCAGTGGAGAAAGGAGCCCCTCTGTGTGTATTGAGCGCCATGAAGATGGAGACGGTGGTGACGGCGCCCAGGGGGGGAACAGTCAAACGCATCCACGTGCGGCCTGGGATGAGCCTGGAGGGGGACGACCTCATTGCTGAGATAGAGTAGGGGGGGGGGGCAACCACTAACCCCCCCCATAGACCCTCACACATCTCCCTCCCCTCCCCCCCCCTTCATACAGCCCCTGGCACTTTAAGAATCCCCCCCCATGTCTCTGGAGGTGATGCAGGTTTGGGGTTGCCCTCCCCCTTTACCCCCCCCCCAACAGGAGGATTAAGGCTCTTGGGGGGGGGGCTCATCTCATTTTAGGGGGTTTGTCCCATTTTTCACCCTGTTTCTGGGGGGTCCACCCCATTTTTTGTGAAGTTCATCCCCTCATTTTGGGGTAATGACCCCCCCCCTCATAGGGGCGCGTCACTGTATTTTATACTGGGGGGGTGCACCCCATTTAGAGGGAGCTTTCATGGATCATTCCTCTGGGGGGGGGGGGGGCGCATCCTCACCCCAGTTCTGTGAGCATTTGACCCCCTTCTATGGGGGGGAATCCACCCATTTCAAGGTGGAGGATTCACCTCTTTTAGGGCATCTCGTGCCCTCTGGGGGGGGGGAATCTCATCCCCGTCGCACTCTTCACTTTATTTCTTCTTGGGGGGGGGGGCTGCACCTAATCTAGAGATCTGGAACACACTGATAAGGGGGATGCTTCACCTTTTGGGGGGGGGTCCTAGTATACTAGTATACCCCCCTCCCTCCAACCTTAGCTGGTAGGTGGGGGTTAGACTTAGATTCCCCCCCCCCATTAATTTAACCCCTCCCTTCTTACTTTAACCCCCCCCTTCTTACTTTAACACCCCCCCCCCTTACTTTAACCCTGCCCTGGAAATGTGGGGAGGGGGTGTGCCCTGCCATGCTGCCTTAAAGGGGAAGCAGCGCTTTCTGGAGGGGGGGGAGCCGACACCCGCCCCCCCTCAGCTGTTGCTGCCCCAGATGTTGATGCCAAACACCCTCCCTTCAAACCTCTCTGGATCTGGGGGGTGGGAGCACATCGATTTGGGGGGGGGGGGGGGAAGGTTTACCATGTACAGAGTCTGTGACCAAAGGCTGGGAAAGGACTGGAATTAGGAGTGAGGGTCGTCATCCCCCCCCCCCCACCCTCCTCCATGGGAACAAACCTGGAAGGCTGGAAGGGAGGGGGGAAGGAAGGGGGGGGGGCTCACCCTGTTGCCCCCACCCCGTGTGCCCTCCCCATCGGCCCCCCCAGCGTGGAGGGCAATAAAGACTGGACTAACTGCCTTGTCTTAAAGCCTTCTGGGGGGGGGGGGGGGGGGGGGGGGGGGGGTACGAAGGCTGTAGGGGGTCCTCACCTTCCCCCCGTGCTGGGAGGTGTCCTATCCCGCGAGGACCCCTTAGAACGGCCGGGAGGCTCTCGATGAGCACGGAAAGCTTTATGGGGTGGGGGGCTGAGGGGTCCTTCCCCATCAAACAGCACCTGCCCCCTCCCCATTATAGAGCACCAGAGGGGAGGGGAAAAGGGGAGGGGGCAGAGCAGGGGGCGGGGCCTGCCTGAGGGAGGGGCGGGGCTTCGGCGAGGGGGCGGGGCTTTGGGGTGGGCAGAGCCAATGTCCGGTGGGGGGCGTGGCCTATTGGGGGCAAAATGGGCGGAGCTTGAGCCACAAGGGGCGTGGTCTGAGCCGCAAGGGGGCGTGGCTTGAGCCTCAATGGGGCGTGGCCAAGGCTCCACGTGTCCCTATGGGGGAGGCAGCATTCGGGGCGCCATGGGGGGCTGGGGGCGGGGTTGGGGGGCGGCGGCCGCGGCCGCTTTCCGTGCCAGCTTAGCGAGGAGGGGGCTGTGGGGATGGCGCTGGCGGAGATGGGCCAGGTGGGCGTCCTGGCTGTCCGCCGTCCCCCCGCATTCCTCGCAGACGTAAAGCTTGGCTCTCCGCTCTTTGTAAGCGTAGCGTTGAGCCACGCCGTGGATCTTCTTCAGGTGGGATTCCAACGAGCAGCGCTGCGTGAAGGCTTTCTCGCATAGGCTGCACTTATAGGGACGGACACCTGCGGACGGGGGGGGTGGGTCCGATCAGCACCGCCTTTACCGCTCCCATCTCCAGCCAATTAGACTCGGCCCAGCCCGGCCCGGTTCGACCCGGCTCACCACCCCCCCCCCCGGCCTGGCCCCCAACCCCCCGGCCTGGCCCACCCCCTCGGCCCGGCCCGGCCCGGCCCACACCCCCCTCCAGGCTCGGCCCAGTCCCCCCCGGCCCGGCCCGGTCCACGCCCACTCCGGCCCGGTTCGGCCTGGATCGACCCGGCCCCCCCCCCCCCCCCACTGACCCATATGGATGCGGTTCGGCCCGGTTCGACCCGGCTCACCACCCCCCACCCCGGCCTGCCCCCCCTCCCCCCCCCACCGGCCTGGCCCACCCCCTTGGCCCGGCCCGATTCGGCCCGGTTCGACCCGCCCCCCCCCCCCCCCCCACTGACCCGTATGGGTGCGAACGTGGCGCTTGAGGTCGAAGGTATCGTTGAATCCCTTCCCGCAGTAGGGACACAGGTGCCGTTTCACTTCGCTGTGACACTTGAGGTGCCGGTTCAGCATCCGCTGGAAGCCGAAGCTCTTCTGGCACACGGGACAAGAGAACAACTCGCCCCCCCCCGAAGAGACCCCCCCCGGGACGGGGATACCTCCGGCTATGGGCACCACCACGGGGAGGGAGGCTCCGATGGGGCCTGGGGGGATCTGGAAGCAAATAAAGGGGGGGGGCGTTGAGGGGAAACCCCAGACTTGGGGATCCCCCCCCACCCACCAAGTCATGGGGGACCTCCAATCACAGGGACCCCCCCCACCCCCAATCACAGGGACCCCCCCCCAGTCACAGGGACCGGCCCCCCCACCCCCAATCACAGGGACCCCCCCCCAATCACAGGGACCCTCTGTCACCAGGAACCACCAGTCATGGGCATCCCCCTCCCCCCCAATAGGGAACCCCCCCACCCTCCAATGGTGGCTGCTGCCCTCCAACGATGAAGCCCCCCCCCAAACATAGGGACTCCTGATAAGGGAGCTCATAGAATCACCCCCTTCCCCCCCCCGCCCCCCACCATTTATAGGGTCCCTTTCAACTTATTGTGCCTTCCCCAATCACGAGGACCCCCCACATCCCCCCCAGCCCCCATTCTGGGTACCTTCCCTTCCCCCCCACGCTCCAGACCCTCCACTTCCATACACCCCCCCCCCCACCTCCAGCCTTACCTTCCCTTTGGAGTGCAGGAAGGAGCCGTGTGGGGCATGGGAAGGGGTGGGGGGCAGCGGGGCCGGGCTGAAGGTGCCCCCCCGTAGTGTCATATCCAGGGGGGAAACGGGGGATGTGGGGGCTTCTGCCACTGCTGGTTCAGGATCCCTGCGCAGGGGGCAGCCCCCCAGGCAAACTGGGGGGGGGGGAGGGGACAGGTCAGGGGGGTGGGTCCTGGACCCAACCTTAGACACAGCACCACCCCCCCCCCATCAGAATTGGGACTATCCAGTGGGGAATTGAAGCAGCTCCTAAATGGAGACCCTCAATTGAACACTGCCTAAATGGGGACCCTCAATAAGCAGCCCCTAAATGGAGACCCTCAATTGAAGGCTCCCCCCTAAATGCAGACCCTCAATAAGCAGCCTCTAAATGGGGACCCTCAATTGAACACTCCCTAAATGGGACCCTCAATAAGCAGCCCCTAAATGGAGACCCTCAATTGAACACTCCCTAAATGGGACCCTCAATAAGCAGCCCCTAAATGGAGACCCTCAACTGAAGGCTCCCTAATGGGGACCCTCAATAAGGCCCCCCTAAACAGAGACCCCCTGAACACCCCACAAATGAGACACCCCCCCAAATAGCGAACACCCTATGAGTCCCCATCAATGGACCCTCTACAAATGGGGACCCCCAGATGGGACCCCCGAGCAGGGACTCTCCAATTGAAGACCTCTAATCCCACCTGTCAACTGAGCCCCCCCCCCACCCACATTTCCAGTCCAAGCCCCCCCCCCCTCTCATTTCCCCCCTCCTCCACCCCGGCTGCACCGGGGTCCCCCAACTGGTTGTGCAGCTCCAGCTGTGGCGCCCCAAATTATGGGGTTCAGGAGGGTGTGGGCCCTGAGGGGGGTGGGTGGGGGGAAAGGAGCAATGCCAGCTCCTCCCCTGGGGGCCCGGCAGGGACACGGGCATCCTGCTGCCCCCCATGGTGTCCCCTTGCTCCCTAAGGGACTGATGTGCTTGAAGACCCCCCAGCCTTCCCCCATATCCCACCCCAAAGTTGTCTAATGACCCCCATGTCCCCTAATGACCCCCATGTCCCCTAATGACCCCCCATGTCCCCTTCCTTGTGCCACATATCCCATCTCACTCACCATCCCATGTCTCCCCTTCTTGTTCACCCCCCCCCTCAGCCTTCCACCTCCGTGTCCTGTTATCACTAACCCTAACCCTAACTCTAACCCTAACCCCCACCCTATTACCTGGGTGCCCCATTCCCCCCCCCCCCCCCCCCCACCTCCCAGGACTCCATGTTCCCCTTCAGGTTTGTGCCCCCCCCCCCCCCCATGTACTCATGTGTCCCCCCCTCGGGGCAGGGATGGGTAGGGGTGGGTGGTGACCGCGTGGCTTCAGCCCCACCTGGGAGGGGTTGTGCCCTGGGCCTGTCATTAGGGGGTTAATCACCACCCAACGCTTGTTTTGGTGTTTGGATGGGGGGGGGGGGGGGGGACGGTGGTGGTAGGGACAGGGATTAAACAGGGGCCCCCAAAAACTCAGTCCCCTCTGGGTCTCACTCCCCCCATTACCTGAGTGCCATCCCCATCACCTGGGTGCCCCCTCCCCCATCACCTGAGTGCCCCCCCCCATCACCTGGGCGCCCCCTCCCCCATCACCTGGGTGCCCCCTCCCCCATCACCTGAGTGCCCCCCCCATCACCTGGATGCCCCCCCTACATCACCCGGATGCCCTCCACCTTCCCCCTCCCCACCTCCCCCTCTCCCCCACCTCCCCCACATCACATTAGTGCCCCCCCCATCACATTGGTGCCCCCCTCCCACCTCACCTGGGTGCCCCCACCTCCCCCCTTCCCCCCCCCCCCCCCAGGCCTTTCCCCACGTACTGGGGACGTAGATCTCGGCTCTCTGCTCATCGGGCAGCTCGCTCCAGTTGCGTTTGGCCGTGGCTATGCATGGTTTCTTCACCAGGAAGGCGCGTGGCATGGTGGGCAATGCCCCCCCAGTTGATCCCAATGGTGGGTAATGGACCCCCAGTTGTTCCCAGTGGTGGCCAATGGACCCCCAATTGATCCCAATTGATCCCAATGGATCCCCAAGGCCTCAGCTGGAGCCCAGATCCTGGCTTCGTTCTTAATCCCAACTCCTCGTGCAGCTTCAGCCCCGGAACCCCCGGCCTTCCAGTCTGCTTCAGTGGTAGATCCTGAATCTTCAGTCAGTTCCAGTGATAGATCCCAAATCCTGGCTCAGTTTTGGCACCGGATCTCAGATTTCCATTTGGTTTTGGCTCTGGATCACAAGGATTTGGTCAATTTCAGCACCAGGTTCCAGATCCTCAATCTGTTTTGGTGGTAGATCCCCAATCCTCGGTGGCTTTCAGCTCCAGATCCCAGATCCTTGGTCAATTTCAGCTCCAGATCCCAGATCCTTGGTCAATTTCAGCTCCAGATCCAGAATCCTTGATGACTTTCAGCTCCAGATCCCAGATCCTTGGTGGCTTTCAGCTCCAGATCCAGGATCCTTGGTCAATTTCAGCTCCAGATCCAGGATCCTTGGTCAATTTCAGCTCCAGATCCCAGATCCTTGGTCAATTTCAGCTCTAGATCCAGGATCCTTGTTCAATTTCAGCTTCAGATCCCAGATTCTTGGTGGCTTTCAGCTCTAGATCCAGGATCCTTGGTCAATTTCAGCTCCAGATCCCGGATCCCCGCTGTTTTTTGGCAGCGTTTCCTCACCCCTCTCTCCCTTTTGATCCCAGATTCCAACTCTTTCAGCTCCAGATCCCGGATCCTTGTTCAATTTCAGCTCTAGATCCCAGATCCTTGATGACTTTCAGCCCCAGATCCCAGATCCTTGGTCAGTTTCAAACCCAGATCCCAGATCCTTAGTCAATTTCAGCTCCAGATCCCGGATCCTTGTTCAATTTCAGCTCCAGGTTCCGGATCTTTGGTGACTTTCAGCCCCAGATCCCGGATCCTCGATGGGTTCCAGCTCCGGTTCCCGCAGCCTCCAGCCCCTCGTTGGTATCACTGAGCAACGAGGCTCAGCGCATCACCTGCCTTGTGTTGCTGCTCGGGTTCCTCTTATTGACATCGGCTGCTTTTCACCCTTCCCAGCCGTGTTGCTGTGCATCACCGGGTGTCCCGTACCGGCTGCTCAGTGCCGGCTCTTCACCGCTTGTCCCGCCCCGGGAGGGTGTCACAGCGACCGGAGGGACCGGTTGAACCGGGGTAGAGTTTGGAGCCGGTCGGGCGGGCGCCACGTTGGGAAATAACGGGGAGCCCCCGCCCCGGCCCTGGGGATGCGGTGGGGAATTGGGGACATGGGGTGGGGGGGATATGGGAGTAGTGTGAAGGTATGGGGAGACCTGGAGGGATATGGGGAAGGGGGAATGGGGGGGACATGGGAGTAGTGTGAGGGTATGGGGAGACGTGGAGGGATATGGGGACATGGGAATGGGGGGGATATGGGAGTAGTGTGAGGGTATGGGGAGACGTGGAGGGATATGGGGAATGGGGATATGGGGAATGGGGACATGGGGACATGGGGGGGACATGGGAGTAGTGTGAGGGTATGGGGAGACGTGGAGGGATATGGGGAGATGTGGGGACGTGTGATATAAAGGGACAGAGGGGGCAAAGGGGGGACACGGTGACAGCATGGAGGACTTTGGGGACGTGATGGTGTGGGGGGGACACTGGGGGGGATATGGGTGCGGGGACACGGACGGGGGAATGAGGGGCAGCGGTGGGGGTGGATGGAAGCACACGGAGTGATGGGGGGGGGGGGCTCAAAGGGGAGATATAGGGGCACAGATGGAGCGGGGCTAAGGGGATCTGACGGGATATATGGCTGCACGGGCTGCACCGAACCGGGGCGGTGTCACCCTGGGGGATGACGGAGGGGGGGGACGGGGACGCGGGGGAACCGGCCCGGCCAGCCCTGAGTCACCGCGCCGCACCCCGGGGACAGGGACGAGCCACCCCCAGCGCCGGCTGTCACCCCCAGACCCCACGGCAGAGTCATATATACACACATACACACATACACACATACACACACACACACATACACACACACACACATTCACACATACACACATACACACACATACACACACACACACACATACACACACACACACACATACACATACACACACACACATACACACATACACACATACACACATACACACACATACACACATAACACAGCTGGGGTGTCGCTGAGGGGATACAGGGGGTCTGTGAGGGGCTATAAGGGGGCTATATGGGGATATGGGGGCTCTATAGGGACAAGCGGGGGCTGGGAGGTCGCTGAGGGGCTACAGGGGGGGGTCTGTGAGGGGCTATAAGGGGGCTATAAAGGGGTTCCGGGGCTTTATAGGGACAAACGGGGGCTGGGAGGTCACTGAGGGGCTACGGGGGGCGTGTCTGTGAGGGGCTATAAGGGGCCTATATGGGGATATGGGGGCTTTATAGGGACAAACGGGGGCTGGGAGGTCGCTGAGGGGATACAGGGGGGTCTGTGAGGGGCTATAAGGGGGCTATAAGGGGATATGCGGGCTCTATAGGGACCAACGGGGGCTGGGAGGTCGCTGAGGGGCTATAGGGGGTCTATGAGGGGCTATAAGGGGGCTATAAAAGGGATATGGGGGCTCTATAAGGACAAACGGGGGATTGGGGGCCGCTGAGGGGCTACAGGGGGTCTATGAGGGGCTATAAGGGGGCTATAAAGGGGATATGGGGGCTCTATAGGGACAAACGGGGGATGGGGTTCGCTGAGGGGCTACAGGGGGTCTATGAGGGGCTATAAGGGGGCTATAAGGGGATATGGGGGCGCTATGGGGACAAACGGGGGCTGGGAGGTCGCTGAGGGGATACAAGGGGGTCTGTGAGGGGCTATAAGGGGGCTATAAAGGGGATATGGGGGCTCTATAGGGACAAGCGGGGGCTGGGAGGTCGCTGAGGGGCTACAGGGGGGGGTCTGTGAGGGGCTATAAGGGGGCTCCGATAGTATATGGGGGCTTTATAGGGACAAACGGGGGCTGGGAGGTCGCCGAGGGGATACAGGGGGTCTGTGAGGGGCTATAAGGGGGCTCCGAGGGGCTATAAAGGGGATATGGGGGTCTATAGGGACAAACGGGGGCTGGGAGGTCGCTGAGGGGATACGGGGGGGGGGGTCTGTGAGGGGTTTTAAAGGGGCTATAAGGGGATATGGGGGCTCTATAGGAACAGACGGCGGCTGGGAGGTCGCTGAGGGGCTACGGGGGGTCTATGAGGGGCTATAAGGGGGCTATAAAGGGGATATGGGGGCTCTATAGGAACAGACGGCGGCTGGGAGGTCGCCGAGGGGATACAGGGGGTTTGTGAGGGGATGTAAGGGGGCTCCGAGGGGATATGGGGGCTCTATAGGGACAAACGGGGGCTGGGAGGTCGCTGAGGGGATACAGAAGGTCTATGAGGGGCTATAAGGGGGCTCCGAGTGGCTATAAAGGGGATATGGGGGCTCTATAGGGACAAACGGGGGCTGGGAGGTCGCTGAGGGGCTACAGGGGGTCTGTGAGGGGCTATAAGGGGGCTGTAAGGGGCTATGGGGGCTCTATAGGAGCCTACATAGGGAGCTGTATAGGTTCCATAGGAGCTCTGCGGGCTCTATGGCGCTGCAGAGACTCTATGAGGGACACGGGGAATGCACGGTGGGGCTGAAGGGGGCTCTGTGGGGACTATAGGGCGGATATAGGGAGGCTGCGAAGGGCTGTACCGGCCCTATAGGAGCCATAGGGCACCGAGGGGGCGGGGCTATGAAGAGGGCGGGGTAATCACTTCCGGTGCGGCCCGCAGCGCCATGTTGGGGCCTTGGGGGCGGCTGTTGGCGGCCCTCAGCCCACAAACCTCTTCCGCTCCCCCGGCGCTTCGTTCCGCTCCCTGCACCGTTCCCCCCCCTCCGCCCCACGCCACCAGGTCAGGCCTCTCCGGTTTCCACTCCCCCCTTCCCCCCATTATCCCCAATGGGTCCGTCCCGTAACCCGCTCCCCCAGAGGGAACGCGTGCTTTGCGGAAATGGGTCCCCCTGGGAAACGCGATCCGCTTCACTAGCGTTCCGCCCTCGCTTTGGTTCCAACGGCTTACGGAACTGGAGGAGGGCGACCCCGGGGAGGGGGGGGGGGGGGTGTCCTCAGAGGGGTGGGGACGTGTCAGCTGTGTCACCATGGAGGGCTGTGTGTCCCCCCCCTCAACAGCCGCTCACCCCCCTACAGGTGGAGCTGCTGCAGCTCGAGTTCCCCCGTGAAGCATGCGGGGGTCCCGGGGGGGTCCCGGCGGTATACGAGGCTCTACTGGAGCTGCTGACTCTGCCCCACAACCCTCCGGGTCACCCCCGGGCTCTGCTCCTTCTGGCCACCGTCACCGTCCTATTGGCCACCGGCACGGGGGGGTCCGTGGGGGTCGTTGCCCCCTTTGTGACCCTCCTGCTGCAGGAAGCCGAGGGGGTGAAGCAGGGGGGGGCCCGGCGGCAGCAGCTGAGTGTCTGCGGGAGCTGCTGAGGGGCCGAGGGACCCCCCCAGGATGTTGCCTTGTGGGGCTCGGAGGGCCCTGCTGGGTCGCTTGGCTGTAGCCTCTGCCATTCAGCCCCTGGTGCTGCTGCTGGTGGAAGGTGAGAAGCTTTGGGGGGGGGGGGGGGGATGAATCTTATGGGGGGGGGGGGGGCTCTGCATTGGTAATGGGGAGGGTCTGGGGGCTGAATTTGGGTGATGGGATCCCAGTGTTGGTAATGGAAAGGATCCATAGGAATCCCATTATGGGTGGGAGGGTGGAGGGCATCCTTTAGTGGGATTAGAGATGAATCTTAGGGGGAATCTATGGGGGGCGGGTCTGCATTGGTAATGGGGAAGGTCGGGGGACTGAATTTGGGTGATGGGACTCCAGGGATCCCCACGTTGGTAATGGAAAGGATCCATAGGAATCCCATTATGGGGTGGGGGGGAAGGGGATGCAGGGCATCCTGTGGTGGGATTGGGGATGAACCTTATGGGGGGGAGGGCTCTGCATTGGTAATGGGGAGGGTCTGGGGGCTGAATTTGGGTGATGGGATCCCAGTGTTGGTAATGGAAAGGATCCATAGGAATCCCATTATGGGGGGGGAGGGTGGGCATCCTTTAGTGGGATTAGAGATGAATCTTAGGGGAAATCTATGGGGGGGGGTTCTGGCGTGGCGTACTTTGCAAGCAGGGCCCTGCGTGTGGTCTGTGATGGGCTGCTGCCCATCTGACCACCCAGCTCAGTAACCCCTCCCAGCTCGGGGCTGCGTGCTGGGATAGGGGCCTCTCCTCTGCTCCTGCCCCCAGGCACAGCAGTGGGGCAGTGCTGGCAGGCGGCTGAGTGCCACCATGTTGGACTTGTTGGAAATCAGTCTGGACTGTCATCGGGAGTCGCTGTCAAACAACAAACCTCTGATGGCCCATCAGACTGAAGATCCGCACCCGGCAGCAGGATGTGGCTGGATCTACCAGCGCTGAACTGCCTCTCTTTGCTGTCTCTCTGTCCTTCCTTCCCTTTCTTCTGTCTTTACTCTTGGTCGTCTTTCATTCTATGGTTCATCAGAGCAGCCATGGCCTATAAGAACGGCCTCTAATTGTAATTAGCCCATATTAACCCATTAGCCAATGTTACCCCCAATTGGTTGTTGTTAATTGTTAAGAAATCCCTCAATGAAATCCATATCTATTATTCCCCTCAGTTTGGAGGTTGGAACCCTTTGCTTTGGAGATGGGGGAAGATTCCCCCCTTGAAAAGCACAGAGTGAGAGCAGACGTAGATAGGAAGAGAGATGGGATGGGCAGCATCCATTCTGCACTCAGATGCTGCTTGGTCTGCATGCTTCTCTTCTGCTTTTAATGAAGTTCATACATGAAGATTATATATGAAGTTTATATATGAAGGCTGCAGCAAAGTGTCTCTGCTATGGAGCCCTGGAGGGGGATAGAGATGGAAAAAGGGGGAGAAATGGCAACTAAAAGCAGAACACTGATGCCAAATGGGTCAGCAAAGTGTATAACCCCAAGGAATAAAAGGGTGAACCCCTTTCAAAGGCCTGAACCCAAGGACCAAAGATTGAAGCCCTTTTAGATGCACCCCAATGCCCAGTGGTGCATCCCTGTCACCAAACCCTGAGCCCCAGCGCTGTTAGTTGTGGCTTTAAGGCCCCTTCCAGCAGTGTATGGGGAGAGCAGCTTCAGGGAAGCCAAGGCTGCAGTGGGTAAGGGATGTGAAGGGAAAAAGGGGGACAAAAAGGCTCTTGATGGGTTCTCTGCTCTCTGACTTGGCTGTCTGGGATGGGGAGCAGAGCAAACACCCATGATTCAAGAGGAAACAGAGTCCTGCTGTTCCACCTGCAGCACCACGAGTCTATGGGGCCGGATGGGATCCATCCATGAGTGCTGGGGGAGGTGACAGCTGAGGCTGTTGGTGTCTGTTGGTCTGCACTGACTTCAGCAAAGCCTTCCACACCATCTGCCATGGGGGGCAGAGCTGGGTGCTGGGCTAAGGAAGCCAAGCGGTGTTGGAAGGAGGCAGGGATGGGGCAAAGACCCCCCCGGGACCCCCAGAGGGCAGCGTGGAGCAACGCCGGCTCCGCAGCGGACAGCAGTTGGGTTAGAATAGGGGAAGAGCTCGGGGGGGGGCTTCTCAGAGCCCCCCAGCACCCACAGCAGCTGGGCCTGGGCTGCAGGGGTCAGGAGGAAGGAATGGGCAAGGAGGTGGTGTGGAAGGGGAGGGATGGGATCCAGCGAGGGGCTGCTATGGGGGTCCCCCCTGGGATTCTGAGGTGCTCCATCATTGGGAGCCCTGGAGGTGGTGCCATGGGGGGGATCCTTGGGGTCTGGATCCCACAGTGCTGTGCCAAGGGGACCCTTGGGATCCAGCAGTGCTTTACCAGGGGAACCCTTGGGATCCAGCAGTGCAATGCGGAGCGGATCCCCAGCATGCAGTGATGTGACAACACTGGGACCCCCGGGGTCTGTAAGGGCTGCGTGGCAGGGAGGTGCATTAGAAGGGAAAGGGGTGCACTGGGATCCAGAGGAGCTCAGCCCCACGGTGACACGAGGCTGCCCAGGGCTGTTGGGACCCAGTGGATCACAGTGTGAGGCTGGGCCGGGATCTGGCAGCAGGTTGTGGAAGGAGCCACCTGCAGACATAGGAGATGCTCCAGGATCTGGTCCAGCAGCACGGCAGGATTCAACAGGATCTGATGAGAAAGAAAAGAGATGGGGGTGAGATCCTCCATCCATACAAAGATCCCCTGGATTTCCCCCACCCCCACCCCCCAGCCCTCCATAAACCCATGGGACCTGATGGGGTGAAATCAAGGTAGACTACATCTACCGCTCTCCCCCCGTCCACCCAGCTAGTGACATCTTCATAAAAGGCCACCAGGTTGGTCGAGCACGACCTCCGCTTGGTGAACCCATGCTGAGGACTCCTGATAACCTCCTTATCACCCAGTTGTCTGGAGATGGCATCCAGCACAAGCTGTTCCATCACCTTCCCTGGGACAGAGGTGAGGCTGACCGGCCTATAATTACCCGGCTCTTCCTTCTTGCTCTTCTTGAAGACTGGGCTGACATTGGCCATCCTCCAGTCTGCAGGCACCTCCCCAGTTCTCCAAGACCTCTGATAGATTACAGAGAGCAGCTCAGCAACGACCTCAGTCAGCTCTCTCAGCACCGCAGATCACCCCATCAGGTCCCATGGATTGATGGACCTTAATGTTTTCTAGGCACTCACGGGCCATCTCCTCCCTGACTAAAGGGAAATCTCCCATTCCCCGGACTCTCTCATTAACCTCCAGGGTCTGGGATTCCTGAGGGAGAGCCCTTTCACTAAAGACAGAAGCAAATGATCCTGCGGGGTTAGGAAAGGGCACAGCAGAGCAGTCAGTGAGGAGCACAAGGCAGTGAATCGCAGCACGAGCCATTGATTGCCTGCACTGATGATGTTCTGCAGCCACCTCCATTGAGATGTGCGTCCTGAGTGCGGATGGAAAGTGAAGGGAAAGGAGGAGCAGGGGATGGAGGGGCAGGAAGCGCTTGGTGCCGGCGGGAGCAGTTCCGGGCCATGGCGGCATGGCGGCGCCGGGAAGGTGATCGGAGCTGAAGGAAGGTGTGTAACATGTCCTTGCTCTGGCTGTCAGTGAGCGGGACGAGTCGGGGCTGCAGTTCTGTGCTGGTGTTTGTTGCTGGGACCGGCTGCCTGAGCAGAATGGGGGCAGCGAGAGGGAGGTTGGACAAGCGGCAGCATCAGGAGCACGGCCCGGTTCTGCTGTGCTGATGGTGCTGTACGGCTGTGGGTCCCCACTGAGGGTCGGTGAGGCAGCGTGGCCCCGTGTGTGGACGTGGGATGTAATGAGAGTGAGTGGATGCAAATGGAGTCGGAGGTGTTACAAGGAGAGGCTCTGGATTGGAACAGGGAGAGCAGAGCTGGTGTGTCCCAGCAGGCAGGCGTAGTCAGGTGCCCTTTGGAGCCTGCTGTTCTTGGTGCTGAGCTCAGGAGCCCCATCAGATCAGCGTGGTGCTGCGTGCTGCGTATGGCAGCGCCAAGAGATTCCCTTGTGGGAGAAGGGGGAGGATGAAGGAGGCCGAGGGCCCTTTGCTCAGGGCCAGCCCGTCTGTGGCCTCTTGCTGACCGGAGAGAAGAGCTGCCCGCTGGGCACAGGCAGTGCCTTCTGGCTCCCGTGCCGTGCCCTGTCCTCCAGCCCCCTCCTCATGCCATGTGGAACACCAGTGCCAGCAGTGCCAGCAGTGCGGCCGCCATGTTAGAACCCTGGCCACAGCCGTTACCTTGGTCACCGTTGCCCAACGCAATGCACTCGCCTCTTAGATCTCTGGCCGATAACAGCCATGTGGGGGCCAAAGAGAGCGAGGCTGGAGGAAACCCACCATTTAGCTGGGGAGATGGTTCCGGGGACCGCGGGGTCGAAGAGGAGGAGGAGGGGGCCCATTGCCAGCACCATCAGGCAGCAGACAGGCAAGGGAGCCCATTGCCATCGCGCCTGGACCAGGCGCGTGACCACCTCCGTGGAGCCCATGGAGGTGGATCCACCTCCAGATGAGCCCATGGAGGTGGATCCACCTCCAGATGAACCCATGGAGGTGGATCCACCGGAGGACGAGCCCATGGAGGTGGATCCGCCCGATGCACAGCTGGCCTGGCACCACACCACCGTGCCAGGCCCTGCAGCAGTACCACCTCAGCTGCAGCATCGCTGGTCCAGGCGCTGGGCTCCGTACCGTCTGCGCGGCCCCCGCCCCCGGCATTAGCCGGGTGGCTTCATTTAACATCAGCTCCTCCTTTGAGACCTTGCGGGCCCCCGGTTCCATCTGAACCCTGTTTCTATTGTTGTTTTTATTGTTGTTTTTATTGTTGTTTTTATTGTTAGATTTAGTTAGTTAGGATTAGGTGTTAGGATTAGGTTCTTGTTCATGTTTTTTAATTAGGAGTAGGTTATTGTTCACGTTTTATTGTTAGGTGTAGGTTTCTGTTCCTGTTTTAGAGTTAGGCGTAGGTTAGTGTTCGTACTTAGAGTTAGGTGGGGTCCTACCAGCAGCTGGCAGCAAAGAGCGCTCACTCGGTAAGCACACGTCTGCTTTCTCACCCAATGCCATGAGTGCTGCTCCATGAGTGCAGAGGTCTGTGACATCTCCGATGGATGGGATTTGCATCTTGTGACTTCTCTGTTGCAGATTGTCGAGGAGCAGAGCGTGAGTGGCTGTGAAATGCAATTGGGAAATGCTTCATGGAAACAGTCCGGAGCTGTGTCTGGAGCTTCCTGCATGGCTGTTGTAAGGTAGGTGTGCCTTACTGTAAGCGTGTGCTGAAGCAGTGTTGGTTAAGCACAGCTCACTCCTCTGTCTTCAACAGATCAGCTTTCTGCACTCTTTATTTCTGTGTCTGGCGTTGTAGAGCACAGCAGCAGCAAGGCCGTGAACACGTCCACAACCAGGTACGTGAACATGGGTGACTTTAATGGCTAGAATAACATTGCTGTTAGAATTAATAAGGCAGTGGTCACGCATGTGTGCTGGAGCTCAGGGATAGGTTTATTCTTGCCTGCTGAGCTTTTCCCTTATTTGACACCCACCCATCCTCTCTTGCTTCTCTTCCCTTTCAGTTGTTAGAAAGCTCCCTGACTGTTTCCCAATTGATTCTTGCAGGACTCAGAGGGTTTTGAGTCTAAGACGTGGGAGATGGTGAAGAAACCCAAGGCTAGTGCTGCTCAGCTGAGAAGCAAGAAGGAAAGCAAAAAGAAACGATAAGGGCTTGAGCAGGAAGGCACAAAGGACAGCAGAATCACCTGGAATGCTTCCTCAGAGGTGCACCAAAGGACACACACTGCATGGTCTGGTTTTCAGGCCTGGCCGTGCTTTCCCTTTCGTGGACTGCGGAGAGGAACTAAGGAAGCTTTGTCTTTAGTCATTACCAGTATCCCAACTATTTGATTTCATATTGAAATGTATTTTTGATGCATTTTGCATCTCTCTATTGCAAATAAAAGCGAAACAAACATTTGAATAGTGGTGCTGCCTCTTTCAGTAGCTGCTCAATACAGTGCCTGGCTCGGGCTGGCAATCTCAGGGTCATGATGTGGTCGGCTTCACGTCCCTCCTGGAAATGGAGCTGCTTGTCCCACGTTTCCGTGTTGGTGTTCCCAACTGGTGGCCTTTCAGCCCATCTGGAACTGCTGGCGATGAACTGAGAGCATCCCTTGTTCTCCGAGGGCTGAGAGAAACAAAAGCAGTGTGGGAGGAAGAAAGGTGTCCCTGCGCCTTGAGCTTGTCTCTATTCTGTACTTCTGTAGATACTGTATATCTAGAGCTTGTTCTTTGAGAATGAAGACTGCTTTGTTTGATGTGTGGTTTCTGGCCCTCATTTGTCCTATTAATGCGATACAACTGACAAACTTGTTTGTGTTTAGGTTGTTTGTATGCTCTATTTCTTATTTTCTCCGTATATGCACTGTCCCCATGATTTCGTGTGCATGTGATTAATTCACACGACAATAAACAGAAGAGACACTCTCCATTTCTTAGGAATGATGCTTAGGTTCAGGTACAGATGAGCTTCTTAGTTTTAGAGGCTTCAGGCTTTGGAGACTACCTTGGTTTGAACAGCAGAAGGCATCAGTGTTCACTTCTCAGCAGCACCAATCTACAAACCTGAGTAATAGCTGCTTGTTGCTCTGTTTCTGCAGAGCCTCGCAGCTCCCCGTGCACTGATTACAGCCTTTGGAAAGGCAGCCAACTCACTTTCCTTGGGAAGCCACACAGATGTGAACCGTAATAGCCCATTGACTTTAGAGATGATTGAACAGGACTCTTTGATTAAAGGATACTGTCAGATGCGTGTCTGCCCCTCTATTATCTGGTGCTCTGTGTTGGAAGCTTGAAGCTAGCACATCTTGCTCTGCCGTTTTCTGTGTGTCCTTTTCCAGTTGGCAAGCTCTGACTGCTAGAACCCAAGATGCTAAAGCAATATTTAGACTCAAACGCATTTAATGAAAGGAGGCAATCTGTGTGTGTGTGCACTTTCTCCAATGAGACTGGCACTGTTCCCTCGTGTCTTTACCAGATAACTAGACTTTATTTCCCATGGCTGAAATATGATCTGTCATCTGCCCTGAAGGAAACAAGCTTTATAGCTCAGGATTCCTTGTTAGTCCAGGTGAAGAAAGCTTTGCCTTCGGTGCCCTGCCTGGATTTTGGTCTTGGTGTAAAGGCTCTGACTGTGACATTCTGACTGCTGTTTTGAGGCTTACCTTTTGTCTCGCACGTGATAAGGATGAAAATTTAGCAGAAATACCTTTTCAGTGGTTTAATACATGCTGGTGATTCTGTGATATCTTTTTCTGGTGTGAGTAATTGCTGTTTAGTGTTGGTTTTTGTCCTGCTGTTAAAATGGGGTTGTTTTTTCTCTACAAAGCCTGATTAAGGCACTTAAGCTTATAACAACCTCTGTGGTAACAGGCTGTGTGTGGATTAACACTCATCCAGAAACACATGCAGAGGAAGCAGGGATGGTGCTGCTCAGGTCTTACTAAATGTAGGCTCAGCCTGATATAGATGCATTCCAGCGGAGATACCCAGCACTTACGTACTTTTGCTTTCACATAAATGCCCAAAATGAGCTGGGCATCAGCACGTTGTTAGAAAGCTCCCTGACTGTTTCCCAATTGATTCTTGTAGGACTTGGAGGGCTTTGAGTCTAAGACCTGGGAGATGGTGAAGAAACCCAAGGCAAGTGCTGCTCAGCTGAGCAAGAAAGCCAAGGAAAGCAAAAAGAAGCGATAAGGGCTTGAGCAGGAAGGCACAAAGGACAGCAGAATCGCCTGGAATGCTTCCTCAGAAGTGCACCAAAGGCAACGGACTGCGTGGTCTGTTTTTCAGGCCTGGCTGTGCTTTCCCTTTCGTGGACTGTGGATTGGAACTAAGGAAGCTGGAAGGGAAGGGCTTCCAATGCATTAGCAGCAAAGAGGACTTCACCTATTTGGGACTTGATATATGGCAAGAGCTGAAGACACTGCATTCCTTTAGGGTCTGTCTCTTCAGGGCCAGGGACGGTCTAGTGTTAGCCTGAAATATGGCTAGAAGGGTCTGGAGAGAGGTGGTGTCGTAGCCACAGAGTCTCTGTAAGGCATCTGGAGCTTCCTGATGCCAGCTCACTGCTTGGCTTGTTTGATCACGAATGAGTCAACGGGAGGAGAACCTGATGTGTTAGGTGCCCCAGAGCTTACAGTGGCTTTGAAGAAAAGGGTTCTGTGGTGGGTCTGCAAGTCTGCCATCCTTTTGCATACACAGACTGCCATCCTCAATTGACAAATGCACTGTGAGCCCAGGTCCAGCAGCAGTGCTGTGCTGTGTCTGTTCTCTACCAGAAGACTAGCAGCACATTTGCTGGAACCATCAGTGTGAGAAGGACCGCGTTTGCTTCTCTCCCTTGCTGTTGGTGGATGAGTCAGGTGGGCAGCATGAGGAGAACAGAACAAAGCATGCGAGACAAAAGCACTCCGAAGTTGCTTGGAGATCTCAGGACAAAGAAACATGACAAAAATATCTCACACCAATTACATATAATCTTTGTTTCAAATTAAAACAAAAGTAACTTTTTTAAAGTCATGCTGCCTCTTTCTGTTTACTATGAAAGCTTCTTGAGCTCCGTAGAAACACAGGGACATCCATGGCCTGTTCACGAGAGTGACGCGTTTAGGGGAGGCCTTTCAGCTCCTTCGATCTGTGTGAGGGTGGTTGGCTCAAACTTTCAGGCATGCGTGTGTCCGTGCTTGACTTGGAAGCAGCAAAATGTCTGCCAGAACACCTCCACCTTCCTGGAAAGAGGAAACGGTGCAATGTCTTAATTAATTTGCCTCTCATGAGGGATGTTGGCTCCAAGAGCCCCCATGGAGGTAGCAAAATAAAGGCAGTGTTTGTTAACAGGATCGGGGGATTAGATGAGGATTCAGTCAATTGATGATGGGGATTTCTGTAGGCCCCATGGCAAGTGTAGCTGTAGCAGGGAGCTGCCTGGCAGCCACTTGGACTGCAGGAGGAGCGGTGAGCTGGGTGAGCTCTGGCTGGTGTTACTTGGTTCCCTCCCCAGAAGAGGAAAGGAAGGAAAGACTGTGCGGTAAGTCCTCAAATTCCCAGGCATCCATCTCAAGCAGTTTTTCTCTTCCATTTTTGACTGTTCAAGCAGGTCTCCCTCTCTGACCACATGCTGTCCCGCTCACAGTGCATCCTTGTGCTCCTCCAGTGCAAGCTGCATGATCCCTTGAGGCAGGCTCATAAGCAGCTCGTGACCCGAGTTCCAGTTCACATAGTTCAATTAAATCCCTATTAATCCTGCTCAGACCTAATTGACTTTCATTCTCATACATGTGCTTCTCTCTGCTTTAGAGATGCTCTCTGCTGATGTTCCCCACTGGCAGCAGCGGAAGAGCCAAGGCTGTCTGTGAAGAGAACCAATACTTCCTTCTTGCTGCTCTGGAAGTTTTGAAGCCAAGATTCTTTCCCAGCCTGCTGTAAAAAACATGAAAAGAGCCCTTTGGTGTCTGGGTGCCAGGGAGGGTCAAGGCTCCGTGTGGTGATACTTAAGGAGAAAGCAATGAGGCTGTAGGAGGGGAGGAGGTGGTCGCTGCCTCTGTTCATGGAGGTAGTTCTTCCAGGAAGGTGTGCTGTTGCTCACAGCGTGTTCCAGCAGGGATCAAGATGACTGTATTGATTTTGTTTGCTTCTGAATCTCATGAAGCATCGGACTGACTGCAGCGAGGAAGTGGGATGATGAATGGAGAGTACTGGAGTTTGGATCCTGGCTGCTTGTTTGGTGATGAGGTTGGCTGCCGGGTTTGGTGCTCTGAAAGGATCTGACCCTCCTCATCCTCAGACCAGAAGGGATGATTTGGCTGTGGCCGTCCCACAAGAGATACGGAAGCAAACCAGTGTCGGCTTTGGTGTGTCTGAAACTGCTGCTGACTGCAGGGCAAAGGTCCTGCTCTCCTCCAGTACCTGTAGCTTGTGGCTTTGAGCAGTTCTTCTAAGTTTATGGAGTGGTTTCAGATCTGACATTCCTCTCCTAGCACCCAGGACCAATGCTTAGTCACTTCCCCGTGAGGAGGAATGACTTAGCATTAGGTAGTAGATGAGAACAGGATTCTTTCCTATGTTGCTCCTTTCAAAGCTCAATAACCACATGCTGCACGTGGGTAACAAGAGCCAAACAGGAGCCATTCCATCCCAGACTACACCTGCAGATGTCTCCACAAGGTCCGTCTGGAGAGTCTCACAGCTGAAGGTCCTGGGACTGCTCTTCCTCTCTCCAAACACACGGTAGCTGAGGAAAGCTCCCTATTAGCTGAAGAGACCAATTTCAGGACCTTCACTGACTGGAGGAGCCACTGTGGGACACAGGTGTCCCCTCCCACTCACCCTCTCTCCACAGCCGACCATGGCGCAGCTCTTGAAAAGATGACGGAGCTGTCTAAATCAAACCCTAGCACTGACTACATAAACAAATACATGGACTAGCTGCATGAAGAGCAAGCAGCAGACATTGCAACAGCAAGTCAAATGCAACCTCAAAGATTTACTAACGAAGAGTCAAAATGCTACATTTCCATGGGAAGCCTAAAACGGATCAACTCAGGTGTGACAGTGGCTCCCAAGGCGGTTCTGCTCCACACATTGCTGGTGCACTTGCTAAGACACCTCATCTTTGTCTTTGGACACTGGGAAAAGGGGAAAACATTTTGCTACTGGTATGTCATTCTTGGGAATGGGAAAGAAAGTGAGTGTGGGACTTGGGTCACATCACTGCAGCCTATGGAGAGCCCCTGGGGTGTGTAGCTGCCCTGCAGCACCGCACTGCCGCTCCACTGCTCCAACAACACCTACAGCAGCTGTGCACATAAAGATGGCAGACTACAGGGAGTGCCATGCAGGTGCTGCAGGGCTTCATCCCCTAAGCCCGCAGTATCAGCAGTGCCCAGCTGGCTTTGCTGCACAGCCTTATCACCTGAGAGTCTGCAGACTTGGGGGAAAAGCTCAGCAGCTGCGCAGCTGCCGAGGTTCCATGTCATGCCCATGACAAGGTTCCATAGCACATGACAGAAACCCAGCCTACCTGCAACCCCCAGCAGCAGTTCAATCCTTCATTTCTACACTTGTGCTTCATAACACCAAACCAATAACGACAGGACGAGCATCTCTTTGAGTCATTTTATAAAAGTATTTGACTTACAGAGATATTGTTACAGTTTCCTGAGTACTGGAAATTACAATACAAGGAAATTTCCACAATTAACTTCATACAGTATTTTACCATCCAGTGCTGCTGATCCCTGTTCATGTCCTTGTTCAATAGAGCAATACACAAACAGTGATGCTGGAAGAAAATGAAGACACCACAAGAATCAGGGGCTGGAGATACCAACAGAACCAAGAGCTGAATTCACAGACAGAGCACAGCATGTCAGAATGATGCAAACAAGACAATTTTAACAGGCTTTTCTTTTTCAAGTTTTTTTTTTCTTTTTCTGGAATAGAAACACATTAAAATATCAGCTCCCGCTGCTTGATCAGATGAAGACATGACGCATTTACTGTGCAGCTTCATATAGGAACACCTGAGCTACCTGGAGCAATAAGGCTTTGTTAATTCGTCCATCAGCAGCTCAGCAGCTCATTCAGTTTTTCATGTCATTTTCATAAGGCAAACAACGAAACAGAAGTTACTTTCATGTTTGAGAATTGGGATTAGTTGGCAGCTACATACGAGTATGTATTTGTTATGCAGTATGAATTCACACAGACCAGGTTGCTCAAGCAGTGCTGGGAGCAGTAAAGTCATTCATCTCAGCTGGAAGTCCAATATTACCTGGGGTAGCAGATGCTGTGGGGTTATCCACAGCATCCACGGGATGTTTCCTCCACATCCCCATAAAGAACAGCAAAGTGCACCAATGGTTCATAGGAACAACGTTTTATTTCTACAGAACATGCTGTAGAAAAACCAACAGACTTGTTGGCTTACAAAGCAAAACGTGTAAGTAAACATTATTTCAGACTTCAAGAACGTCGCCAATTGAACACACTGGCAGGTTCACTTTCCTCTTTGGCCAAATGCAGCATTTCACAGACTGCTTTTCCCAGCTGACTCTTTGTTTGCGGTACATTAAAGTAAGTTCTGGTGCTTGGGATATCCAGCCCACTTTCCCCATCCAATACAGCAGGAAAGACACAAACACGCCACTTAAATTAAAGAAAGAAATCATGGAGTAAGTGGAATCCGAGACTGCAAAAATATATACAAGCATCTGCCTTTTTCCTGAACTAAACATTTCAACCATAAAAATATTCAACAGCTGTACCCTATAGAACTAGGACTAAGGCTATTTCAATTAGAACTGCTTTGTGTTTTAAAAATACAGGGCTGAAAGCCTTTTGGGTGATATTTATACATCCACGGCATGTCTAGGTTCCCTACGTGAATCATAAATCATTATGCAGAACACAAACTAGTTGTCTTAGCTTAATCTTGCATTATCCTGTTTAATTTCACCTCTCCTGTAAATATGTTAGATAACTAGATTTCACTGTCAGAATTAACATAAACAGAATATTCATAAGGCTTTTTTCTTCTCCTTCTGAGCTGTATACGGTAAAATACCCATCCAGTGTTTTGGAATAGGCAGATCTTCCTCCTAGTAAAACTGTGAAGCAAGGATAGCTTTCACCGCCAGTGAGAAGGTTTCTGAAAGTGCTCAGTAGAAATCCAGAGTTTACATGGATAAAACCTCAGGATAACATCCATTTACTTACACGCAACTATTGTTAAATAATCCAAGTCAAGTCTACTTTACTATGAAGTGTGCAACAAGCAGAAGAAGCGAAGAAGAACATCACGCTGAGTTCACATTCTTCAAGGTGCAAATCCCAGCTATTCCTGCCCAAAACCTTCTGTTTCTTCAGTTGCAAATAACAGCTTTTCCTTCAGCTGCTCATAATTCTTATAGGCTGGAAGGTCCAAACGATTGAAACTGAAAACAAAGAGAAACCTTAAGTATTGAACAACAGTTTAAACCACCAAATATCCATTAGGAACACAGGCATATGAACTGTCCTGTTCAGAAGGAAAACTGCATTTGTACCCTCTAAAACACCTGTATCTTGACATGCACTTGTCTATGAAAGTGAGAGTTAAAGCACAACAAGCACCTGAGCAGCGATAACTGTCCATAACTGGCAATGTATTTAGTAACAAGTCTCACCTAATCTCTCTTCTGTATCTGAAACTTAAAATCTGAGCATCTTCACAAAGCACCAGCGTAACTGAGAAACTGAGCAGAAGCTACATTTTCTCCAGCCAAGAGGGAGCATGAGCGTGGCTATTTATTTTCATTGCCAAGATCGAGCGTGGTGATAATGAAAGATCAATCCCAAACTCTTTAAAAAAAGGACAACCTTAAGTACTAAAAGTAGCTGTACGTTTTTAGTGGTGTGCAGATCCATGGCGTTTACAATGGAATCAGCTCCACAACAAAACTGCTTTTCAGAAGTTCAACTATTACTCAGCAGAGCTTACTGCCATAGCCCAGTGCTTTGCTTTCACACAGTCTCAGACACTTCCATATCACACCCACTTCCTAAAATCTCAAAGTAGATTGCCATCCATAAGAACAGAACCACAGCAGAGTTTGATCCTTCGTACTTACCAGTAGTGACTTCCAGGTAACCAGTTTTCCTTCCCAACTTTCTCAATGCAAAATTTTTGGGGTCCGTTGCTCCCTGTACAAAAATCAAACAAGGAATTCTTAGGTCTAACTGCCTGTGTACACCAGTAGGTAATAAGTGACAACAGCACGTGAAAGCCATGAAGAGAAAACAAGACTATAACTACTTGCAGAGCACAAAGACATCTGTCTCTCACTACATCCCTCTGAAGAAATCCACGTAGTGAAATGCATAAATATGAAGCGGTTTTCAAAGAAACTCAACCACTGAATCACATCGTTGGTTTGGTACTGGAAGGAATCTCTGGAGTTTACCTAGTCCTGCCACACAGATCAACCAAGGATACCCAGAGCAGGCTGCCCTGCCAGGACCACGTCCAAACCATGGATCAAGTCACTGATGCAAGGCGTGTTCACATTCCATCCATCCCTTTTTCTATCACAGCTCTACCAATATGCAAGACTCAGATTCCATATAAATTCATTAAAAAATACCCTTAAACACACAGCTTGGTCCTTATTAAGAAAAAAGGAAATAACATGAGCATAAAATGCATTAAAGAGGGCTCGTTACCCGTGAGGTCAGCAAATCCTCCCACTGGTAACCTGCACGTTCCAGTAACAAACTGTAGAAATCTCATTCTCTTCTCATTATCTATTTATTTCCCAAACTGAAAAATAATAATTAACATTGATGTCAAGTTTAATATTGAAATGTTCACTTCCCCATCCCCCATGGGACAGCTGGATTAGCAGTTATCATTTACATTTACAAGCTACTTATCTGTTGAGTAATTCTGACTATTGCTCATTAAGCTGTTGCTGTGTTCTTGTGTGGAAAAAAGAAGTCTACAAACCTGCCAGAACCACAATATCTGTCTGCTGGTTCCGCTATCATGCCGGTAGATGGTATTGCCTCTGCCAGTCATTCAGATCAATTTCTTGAATTCCACACAGGAGCACCTTTAGGGAAGAAAAATTTCATAAACATGGAAACTACAAGCTACTACTTTGCTTCTGCAGCAAGACTATTGTACTGAAATACTACTGTACTTCAAAGCACCCGCAATCACAGTACGCTTGGTTTTAATATTAAACTCTTAAACTTCCACAGCAAATAATAACATCCGTGGCAACAAACAAGATACACCAGTAATGAAAACGAATGCATTTAGACATATAAACCATACTTTCTCATTGCTTAACCGTACCATTCTGTGCTAGAAATACGATGTTCTGCTGTAGAGTATAACTTGGAGAGAACAAAAGGAGCTAAAACCTGCTCCACTCTGTAATTTGACCATCCGCTGATATTTGGTTCTTATCTCCCTTGCTTTCTAGTTGCTCACTCTTTAGACACACGCAAATCACATTGTCAAGGATTACAAAAACACTGTCAGCCAAAAAATTTATGCTGGCAGAATCTTAATGTTAGAAATGTGTCTAAGTTGGTTGCAAAGAAGAAAGAGAAGACCAACACAGTAACCAAATACTACCTGATACATAAGGTTTCTCTCACACATCCTGAAAACAGAACCACCAGCCTTAATGAACTCTGCTCTTCAGACAATGACTGAAATGCAAGTATTACCTGTAGCAGCCTGGATCTGGCAATAGTCAAAGAATCTTTTACCTCCAGCTCCTTAGCATCAAAGGACCGCAGATACTGCTGGGGCAGAATTTCATTGAAGCCTTCAAAAGAAGCTTGTGTCTGTTCCTCAGCGCCTCAGGAAAGTCTCCATTCTGCTACCAGCCTGGAAAAGACACAGAAGGATCATTTAAAACGGGCTACGCTAACCCAAGTTCATCTTTGTTAGTTTGTTTTGAAATGAACCATAAGCTGTGTTAAGAAAAATGGCGGAAAGTTCTGGGGATAGAGCGCTGTGTAACTGTATTCTAATTGTATTCCTAACCTTCACCCTGCGCAAACAACTTTAAGTTAAAACCCTATGTTTCCAACCACCCAACTACGGAAAGGATTTCAGGCTCCAACAGGAGGCAGCATCTATTCACTGTTGATATTAATGAGAGCACAGGAGTCCCTTGCTGTTCGGAGGAAGAAAAAAATGCAGAGCTGTGTTCATCTAATATGTTCCATATTTGTTTCTGTTAATCAGGAAACTTTGCTCTGTGGTAGAAACTCCACTCTCCATTAAAAAAAGGAAGAAAAGCAGGCAGGAGACCCAAAGAACCTGAACCCAGGGAGAAGCAGATATTATGCTGAATTCAAGCCTAACCTGTCAGGAGAACTGGAATCAAAAGCAGAGATGAAACTCTGGGGAACGCAACACAGGACACAGAGTGTGACAAAAGAACATTGCTTAAGCTGCAATCTGAGCTCTCCCCGGCTTCCTCAAAACCAGAAGAGAACGATCTTCTGCAGGTACTCCCTCCTCTCTATCCCAATGAGTATTTTGCACAACTGCCAATGCCAATACGTTCCTTCTGCAAATGTCGCCGTTTCTGTGAAACCTTTCCAGATGACTCGTGACTAAAGCAATTTCTACTCCCTCATTCCTCAAGCCCTTCCCACACAAAAGCCTTCATAGATCAGATGGTAAGAAAGAGGGAATTCTACGGCCACAGCAATAAAGCGCGCAGAAAGCCCATCTGTTGCAGACAGAGGAGTGAGCCGTGCTTAACCAACACTGCTTCAGCGCACGCTTACAGTAAGGCACACCTACCTTGCGCTGGCCACGCAGGAAGCTCGTGACGCAGCTCCAGACGGCTCTCCTGAGGCCCAGCTTCATTTCACGGCCACTCACGCTCTGCTGCTGGACATTCTGCAACGGAAAAGCCACCGGATGCAAATCCCATCCCTCGCAGATGGCATCAGACCTCTGCTCTCATGGCAGTCACCACCGCCCTGCCCTGGGCAGCGCTTCCACTGCCCTTGCTCCTGCCACAAGACACCAACGTCTGCTTCTAACACGGCTCCACCATGGGATCCTGTATGCAATAGAAAAACACACGGAGGCTGCCAGCCACTGCAACACGCGCTGTGAAACCCCTGGCACTGCTGAGTCCCAAGAGCAGATGAGAGAAGCGTTTGCCTGCCATGGACGGGCTGCAGCGGGATTGAATCCTGCCTTCGAATCGGGACACCCCCAGGGAGAGCCTCCCTGGGGACCCAAAGACTTAAATGGAGGCAAGGTAACACTTTGCTATAGAAAGGGAAAGGGGAACTTCACAGAAACCAAGACAAAGGGTAACTGCAGATAGTTTACATTTAAAAGTGCAGGGATAGGGGGAATTACAGACACTTAGTCAAAATAAAACCGGAGACCTCTGACAAGAAGAAGGATTAGATACCCCCGGGCAAGATGATGCTGACATGGGAGAACGATACCAGCAGATAACACCAAGAAGAAAACAGAAGAAGAATTTCACCCCAAAACAACGGCAAGGGTCGCGGGGAATGGGGTCATAGGGAATGTAATGAATATGTAATCAAACTGAGGAGGAGACTATTGATTATGTATTAGCTTGACCTATATCTGTAACACACTTTTCTCCTTACGCTGTGCATGTTTGGAGGAGCTATCCCCCTTGCACCCGGCGCTGCGCAACGCTGGAATAAACATACCTGCTTTAGAACCCATCTCTGCATTACAGAGTTTGATTCCGCAAGTCATCTTCCTGCCGCACAGCCCAGCACGGCCGGAGCCGCACCACACGATCCGGGCCGGGGCCGGCTCAGGCTCTGCCTCCAGGCTTTTGGGGCCGGCCGGGTGACTCCGCAGCACAGCGAGACCGTGGAGCCGCCCGGGAGCCGCCTCTGGGTGCCGGCAGCGCCGCGAGCTCCTCCCCCGACAGCCCCTCCGTGCCCCCGCACCGAGGCCCGACCCCGTTGGCAGCACAGAGCCCGCTCCTCCCGGCCCCGCTCATGGCCGCCATGGCCCGGAAGTGCTCTCCGCCGCCTGCAGGAAGCACTTCCTGTCACTGGCACTGTCACGTGGCTCAGGCCGGGCTGGGGCCTGTTGGGGGGGGGCGGCTGCCGGAAAAGGACCCAAAATTCACGTCTCATTTCGTGTCTTTCCTCTCGCTTTCCTTCCTTTACCTTCCCCTTCCCTTCCTTCCTTCCTTCCTCGCCCTCGTCCCCTTCCCTTCACCACCTCCCTGTGTCCATTCCAGCGTCTGGCCACCCTTTCTGAGCAGTAATACCTCGTAGTGTCCAGCCTGAATCTCCCCTGTCGCAGCTTGAAGCCATTCCCTCTGGTCCTATCATTAATGACACGAGAGAAGAGGCCGAGCCCCAGCTCACTACAGCCTCCCTTCAGGAAGTTAGAGAGAGCAATGAGGTCTCCCCTGAGCCTCCTCTTCTCCAGGCTGAACATTCCCAGCTCCCTCAGCCTCAACTCATACGGCCTGTGCTCCAGACCCCTCACCAGCTTTGTTGCCCTCCTCTGAACACGTTCCGGGGCCTCCATGTCTTCCTTGCACTGAGGGGCCCAAAACTGAACACAGCACCCGAGCTGCGGCCTCATCAGTGCTGAGAACAGGGGGGACAATCACCTCTCTGCTCCTGCTGGCAACACTGTTTCTGATGCAGGCCAGGATGCAGTTGGCCTTCTTAATATACAGCAAAAGAATCTCCTGAAAAGGAAACCAGAATATCTGGCAACGTGAAACAAAGTTCTGATTCATAAAAGACTGGCAGCAAGGCCTGAATCTCTTGTGTAATCTGCTCTTGATTTATCCCATTAGCACTAGGTGGAAAGCAGAAGCTTCCTGAGACGTGATAATCAAAACCTAGTCCAATGCCTTTAAAAAAGCCTTTAAGAGATTACTCCTCCTTGTCTGTTTAAAATAAACTTAGGTAATACAAAAGGTTGGAAAATTTTTGGACAGCTCCCCAGGGCCGGGGTTTGGAAGGCTGTATTGACGAGAGTCAATCAAGCTCCGGCTGCAGGCGTATATGTGTGTGCCAGTTCTTTAACACAGTAGAAATCACAACTTGCTGCACGATCAAAATTCTGCATGTGCTACTCCTGAACCCCAATGACTTCCAACGGTGTTAAATTACCCCTTGATCTCAAAGCTGAACAAAACAACAAAATGCCACACCGATACTGAATACATAAAAACAAACAACTCCTTGGGCCTCAAGGGGAGGCTGATGCACAGGCCACGGCTGCCAGCGTGCAGCTGGGCTTCCCAGGGCAAACAGCAGCACACGGTGCATCAGAAGCTGAAAGAACCCTCAGGGAAGAGAGGCCAACTCAAGGGGCTGAGCACGGGACACCCTTCTTCCTGCCGGGCTGCTTCCCCTCCTCTGGTTTCTTTCTGTCAGTCCTCAGAGAGCAAGGAGATGCTCACAGCCTGTCACCAGCACTTACGGGTTGGCTGAAAGGCCACAGGTTGGGAAGACCAACAAGGAAATGGGGGAAAACCTGCACTGCACCATGTCAAGGGAGAGACGTGAAGCCGACCGCTTCATCGCCCTGCGATTGCCAGCCCGAGCGAGGGACGTTCTGACCAGCTACTGAAAGAGGCAGCACCAGGTTTAGAAAGTTCGCTTCAATTTTATTGCGTGCAAGAAGATTTGGCTTCTATTTATTGCCCCACCCACACCCCAAAATGAAACCCCAGTGCCCAGGATTTCCGCTTAGCAATCAGTCACTCAGCCTCCAGTCAGACCCAAGGAGAAGCCAAACCCCGGGGCTACGTCACCTCCTCCCTCTCCAGTCCCAGCCAGCCCTATTTCAACCTAACCCTACACCAGGCCTGGACCTCAAGAGACACACCCTGAAGGAACACAGCGTCTCCAGCTCTTGCCATACACCAAGTCCTGCCTATGTGAAGCCCTCTTTGCTTCTAACGCAGCACAAGCCCTTCCTGTCCAGTTCACTTCCATCATCTCCACTGTCCATGACAGGGAAAGCACGGCTGTGCCGGTAAACTGGACTGTTGAGTCAGCAGCTTTTGGTGCCACCTCCGAGGAAGCGTTGCAGGTGGTTCTGCTGTCCTTTGTAGCTTCTTGCTCAAGCCCTCATCGTTGCTTTCTGCTTTCCTTCTCGGCTTTCTTCCTCAGCTGAGTAGCGCTTGCCTTGCCTCGGCAAGCTTGCTGCAAGAGGGAAAAAAGAGGCACTATTTCACTCACGCACGCTGCCAGCACAGGCTGACTTAGAGAGCTGCTCGCAAGATATCCCTGGGCTACGGACCCAAGAACAAGGAAGGACACAAAACTCACATCTGCATTGTCTGTTACCGCATGCCAAGGAAGAGTCCTCACACTTGAGCACTGCCCCACTTGCAGCTGAGGGGAGGAGGAGCTGGAAAGGACAGGTGGACAGAAAAGAAGGTAAAAGCTGAAGAGGCGAGAATCAACTTCTCCCCGAGGCAGATCACACCTTCGTGGCCAATCTTTTAGGGATGCTCACCATTCCTAATCCTAGCGTTAGCAAGATGAAAATTCACCACCTACCTTTTCACGCTCCTTGCGTACGCACTGAGGGCCGTGCCGTGGCTGTGCTGCACAACACCAGCGACTGAAAGAAAGCACGCAGAGAGCGGATCTGTTGCAGACAGTGCCAGGAGCTGTGCTTGAACAACGCTTACGGTAAGGCACGCCTACCTTGCCATGGCCACACTTTGGGAGCTCTGGGACACAGCCACGTGTTGCTCTCCTGAGTCCCAGCTCCATTTCTCAGCCACTCACGCTCTGCTCCTCCATGTTCTGCAAAGGAAAAGTCCCAAGAGGGAAATTCAGTTCATCGCAGATGTCATCAAACCTCTGCTCTCAGGGCAGTCGCACTCATTGCTCGGGGTGAGCAACCAGCTGCGTGCTTACCCAAGGAGCAGTGGTTACTTTGACTTGAGCGTAGCAGCCAATGCCTGACTGTAAGTACGAACACTAACCTATGCCTAACTCTAAAATAACAACAAAAACCTATACCTAACCCTAAAGAACATACAGGAACCTATCCCTAACGCTAAAACTAAACTGAACACTAACACTAACCTAACGCTACCATCAACAACAAAGAACAGAACAAGCACCTAACTCCAACAGGGGGAAGAAGGAACTGGGGGCCCACAGAACCGGAGGAGCAACAGGGTGGAGGAGAAGAAGATGTTAAATAATGCCACCCAGCTAACGCTGGAGGCAGGGGCCGCGCAGCAGGAAAGGAGCCGAGTGCCTGGACCAGTGATGGTGAAGCTGTGACCATGCCAACGCGGGGCCTGGCACGGTGGTGTGGTGCCAGGCCAGCTATGCCGCGGGCGGATCCACATCCATGGGCTCCTCTGGAGGGGGATCCACCTCCATAGGTTCCTCCGGAGGGGGATCCACATCCATGGGCTCCTCTGGAGGGGGATCCACCTCCATAGGTTCCTCCGGAGGGGGATCCACATCCATGGGCTCCTCTGGAGGGGGATCCACCTCCATCGGTTCCTCAGGAGGGGGATCCACCTCCATCAGTTCCTCAGGAGGGGGATCCACCTCCATTGGTTCCTCTGGAGGGGGATCCACCTCCATAGGCTCCACATGGGTGGTGGTCACGGGGCTGGTCCAGGCATGATGGTAAATGGCTCTCTTACCCCTCCTCTGCCTGATGGTCATGGTGGGCCCTCTCCTCCTTCTCACTCCTAGGGCCCCCAGCTCCATCTTCCCGCTTGAAACAGGGAAAACTTCTACCCTAGCCCTCTTAGCTGCTGACATGGCTGTTATCTGCCACAGCTGTCAGAGGCGAGTGTGTTGTGTGCGGCAGCGGTGACCAAGGTGACATGGAGAGGGTTCTAAAATGGCGGCCGCACTGCTGGCACTGGCGTTCCACATAGGATGAGGAGGGGGCTGGAGGTCAGGGCACGACATGGGAGCTCCAAGGTGCTCCCTGTGCCCAGCGGGCAGCCCTTCTCTCTGGCCAGCAAGAGGTCACAGAAGAGCCAGCCCCAAGTAAAGGGCCCACGGCCTCCTTCACTCTCCTTCACTCCTCTCCTTCACCCTCCTTCACCCTCCCCCTTCTTCCACAAGGGAATCTTTTTGGGCTGCCATACTGTCGTGGTTTTGTATTTTTTTCTATTGGTATTCACAGTATCACAGTATCACAGTCTTGTGCGGGTTGGAAGGGACCTTAGAGATCATCGAGTCCAGCCCCCGGGACCCAAAATTAACGTCTTGTTCTGTGTCTTTCCTCTCGCTTTCCTTCCTACCCCTTCCCTTCCTTCCTCACTCTCGTCCCCCTCCCCTCCCTTCCCTTTGCTTTCTGGCCACCCTCGCTATCCAGCTCTGCCCCGGAGATGCCTCCAGCAGCTCATCTCCACAGGCAATAGATGCTCGCGCTGTGTTTCTTTGGACGTGCGGATCGCAAACTCCATCAGCACAAAGCAGTTACAAACAGGTGACTGTCCTTTCCCATCCCCTGCCGGTTTATGCAGAGCAACACAGTGCACCCGGCCCTTGGGCTGGGGGTCCTGATGGTGCTGGGGCTGATGGTGGCTGAGGCCGTGAGCAGCCAAAGGAACAACCAGGACAGCTGCCAGCCCTGCAGTGAGACACGGCTCCCTCTGGAGCACCCCGATGGAAGGTTGTGCTGCCACAGCCACCCAGATGGAAGGGCTCAGTCAGTCCGTGCCCAGCACACAGAGCTCCCTGTAACTGGCGTCCTCCCCCCTGAGAAATATCCAGCAGTGGATATTTCTCCTTAAGTCCTTTGTGATGAAATCAATGAACCATCCCTTCCTTCTCCTGCTGCCTCCAGTTGTCACCTCTGTGGGATGGAACAAGGTTTAGGGTGGACTTTGAACTCTATATGTCTTGGGGACCCAGTGGGCTCCTGGGACACGTACCCACAGCAGCGCTCTGTGCCTTCATTTCCCTCTTGGCAGAGCAGCTCCTGCCCCCCTCTTCTCCTCCAGCTTCTTTCATTGCACACAAGTCCCCAGATCTGCCTCTGCAGCCGTAAACCTTCCCAGAGAACTTGTTCTCCCATAGGGCAGACATAGTCACCCTCCTCACTGCGCTTCAGGTTGGATGCTCTCAAAGAAACAGAGATTTCAGCCTCACCCCATCACAATGCTGACCGTTTCCACAAAGAGAATCACCTTCTCAAGAGGCTCCAACTGTGCCCATGTACACAGTGTCACCAGTGGAC
The DNA here is from genome assembly GCF_054131305.1 of Coturnix japonica. Classification (NCBI taxonomy): domain Eukaryota; kingdom Metazoa; phylum Chordata; class Aves; order Galliformes; family Phasianidae; genus Coturnix; species Coturnix japonica. The sequence continues at coordinate 11,861,588 of NC_140682.1, read as the reverse complement.
CAGTCACCCCAGAAGTTGCCAAAGTGTGTGGTGGGACAACTCACATGGTCTGGTGATAAGGAAAAGAAACTCTGGTCCTTCTGCCCTGGTCCTGATGCTCCCTGAAAGGGGCTTCCATGCAATGCTCTACAGAGGCAGAGGACTTGCTACATTTAGAGGTGCAGAAAAACCTTTTTCTCCCCGGCTTCTCTCTTGGGACCAGTGACAACTTCTGCTAATGGAGAATGCATTGCAAGAGACCCTGGGCCACCTCCGCGGCCTGAGACCACCACGATTAAACAGTGTCACACCAACAGTGTAGGACATTGTTCTGTGATTTCCCCACGCTGGTACCCACAAACACCTATCCACACACACACACACGATGCTTTGGGTTTGGTTTAAAGGAATCAGAAACAGCTTCTAGGCTTTAAACAGCAAATAGCCCTTAACATTCTGCAGACCCTGTAAGTCTCTCACTTAAGTGCACCACTGCACCAGATTTGTACCCAGAGGGCTGAGAGGAGTCAGCCTGGGAGGCTGATGGACTGATGCTCAAGACAGCAGGCAAGTGAGTGACAGAGACCATCACTGCACACGTCACCTTCCCAGTGGCACTGGTTTTCCTGGCAGCTGCTCCCGGGGCAGAGTAACAGCCCAGCAGGGACCTGGGATCAAGCTGTGCCACCAGACCTTACAGGGAGGTCAAAAGAAGCCAGGAGGGGAGTATTGCATGGGCAGAGCTTCCTGCTGATGCCAAAGGCTGGCACAGTCTGGAGCACACACCTCTGCCTGTTTGGCTCTTGCCCGGGCAGAGTGCAGCTTGATTACAAAATCACACAGAATCACAGAGTCGTAGGGCTTGGAAGGGACCTCTAGAGATCATCGAGATCATCCAACCCCCCTGCCAGAGCAGGCTCCATACACCACATCACACAGCTCGGAATCCAGGCGGGTCTTGAATATCTCCAGAGAAGGAGACTCCACCACCTCTCTGGGCAGCCTGTTCCAGTGCACCATCACCCTCACTGTAAAGAAGTTCTAAATATGATAACGAAATACAAGATAACACAATATAATATAATTGAGGCTAACAAATCGAACAGAGAGAGAGTCCCCGAAAACGGCTCTTGGTCTTGTTGAACCTCATCCCAATGAGTTCAACCCAGCCATCCAGCCTGTCCAGATCATTATGTGCTTACCATGGTGGAGGCAACCGCTGGGCAGCTTGAAACATATGCAGTACCCCATCATGCAGTACTGCCCTCTAAACACCATATTAGGTCTCAAGAAAAAAGTCCTGTGGCTGCGTGGCACCCCAGAAAGAACTGAGTCAGATAATGGGGCTCTGATTACTAGTTCTGCCCTCTGGTGCCCAGTGAAGAAACACCCAGATCACTGACCAGGATGCTATCTGTGATCAAGCAGCTTTGATTGGCAATTGCAATGGCAGGTCCCCTGCAAGCAGGAGAGCATGCAGAAAGCAGCGTTGCATCTTTTAGGCCGTGTTACTCCACGCTGATCTCCTTCTGCCCCGGTTCCTCATTGGCTGAGTACTTCAGGCTCACAATCATCCCGACTCCCCACTGAACATACTGGATCCCCCTTCCCTTCCCTTCCCTTCCCTTCCCTTCCCTTCCCTTCCCTTCCCTTCCCTTCCCTTCCCTTCCCTTCCCTTCCCTTCCCTTCCCTTCCCTTCCCTTCCCTTCCCTTCCCTTCCCTTCCCTTCCCTTCCCTTCCCTTCCCTTCCCTTCCCTTCCCTTCCCTTCCCTTCCCTTCCCTTCCCTTCCCTTCCCTTCCCTTCCCTTCCTTTCTTTTTCCATAACACAGTGCAAAGGAAGGCCTCCAAGGCCAAATTCCAGCCTCCCAGGTGCCCTGCCAGCCAAAAGGCAATGGGCCAGTCCAGGGGCTTGGAAAGGTAGAAGAAGGGAGAGGTTAGGAATAGTGTAGGGTAAGGGTTAGGGATAGGGATAGGGATAGGGATAGGTATAGGGATAGGGTTAGGGTGAGGGTTAGGGTGAGGGTGAGGGTTAGGGTTAGGGTGAGGGTGAGGGTTAGGGTGAGGGTGAGGGTTAGGGGGGATGTTCATTGTATACCACAAGGGAATTTGATGCTAGGGCAGTGCAATCGGTAACTCTGTGTATATATATGTATACAGACCAGTGTGCATATTGTGTTTTTATGATTGTTTATTTGTATTTAGATGTTTATATTAAGTATGATGTTGTGATGTAGAATAGCAAGAGAATACAATATTCTATAGATAATAGAATATAGATGTATAATAGATATAGTTATATATTACATATATATTAATAGATAGAGATAATGGATATAGATATATAATAATATAGATGTAGCAATAATATTGCTATAGAATAGCAATATTACTAAGCCATGACATTTTTTATCCCTTGCCTCAAACACTTCCAGCTATAGGGTTTTGCTCCTAAAGAGGCAAGGGGTCTTGGAAGAGTCCTCGCTCTCTCTCCTTGTTCCTTTGCTTTTCTTCAGGGAGGTGGCATGCAGGAATGACACAAATGGGTCTCAGTGGCACAGATGGAACTCAGCAGCTGTTTCGCAGCCTCCAGTGGAGCTCTGACTGTCCTGGACACCCCACGCCCGCATCAGCGTGGGTAGTGTGTGCCCTTCCTGCGGGGTGGGTCTTTGGTCTTTGGAGACTGACCCCTGGGAGACCCCGTTCCTTCCTTTATGGCTGGCAGGAACTCAGATCTGACAACGGGCGGCTCCTCGGGCAGGCTGGGCTCGCCACGAGATGTTTCTGCTGCCATCTTTTCAGTGGGAGACTCATTTTCTTCCCTTATGGGTGGCAGCAATACAGATCTGTTGCGGGTGGACTGCTTGGGACGGCTGGTCTCACCACAAGAACGTGCTGCTGCCATTTCCTTTGGTTGCTCCTGTGCCTCCCTGATCTTCTTAACCCTCTTCCTGAGAAGTCTCACTGAGTCGCATGCCCGAAGCGCCAGCATGTTTGGTTTGTCTGGGGACTCTAAGGATAGGCTGGATGAGGCCCTTGAGCAAGATGGTTGCTCTTGGCTGCATGAGGCCTCACGCTGGGCTTCCTCTGCTCCTCCTTCTTCATCGAGGAACTTGACACGTCTTGTTCGGGCCAGGTTTTCTTGGCTCTCTGTTCCCTCTAGGCCCTGCAGCTGGCAGCTCATCGGCTGCTCTGGGGCTACGGGCACTGCCCAGACGGGTGGCAGAACACTGAAAGGACAGAGCGGGAGGGGTCCGCCTGAGTGGCTGATGGCTTTGAAGCCACATCCCTCAAGCCTGAGCCAGGAGCCTGGGCTGTAATGCAGCCTTCCCCACAGACAGCTGACCGGTTGCCCCGGGGCTCTCTGGTGATGTGGAGAGGGGCCAGCCCTGTGAACTGGGGGGCTCCTGACATCCCCATCCCGGCACTCCCGGGAGGCCACAAACAAGCAGCGACCCTTTGGAGTTAGGGAATGGGCTCTTGTTGGGTCACCCCCATGCACATCCCAGACCACAGCCTCCAGCCTCACCTGTTGGCAATGCTCTCCCTCCGCAGTCTGTTCTTTACTTTTTGAAACTGCTCTCTATCAACACTTGCAGTGCTGAGGCGCCTGATGTATGTTGGAGTGTTATCAAATCTCACTGCAGTAGGGAAGGAAGAGGAGATTCACCGTCAAGCCTTTGGCTCGCTCACAAGCAGCACTCAACTCAGACCTCTTTCCCAGAACCCGCCCTGAAACCATCTCTGTCCCCACTCCTCCTCTCTGCAGTTCAGCTCTGTTTTGGGCTGCATGAGGGACGCTGGCTTTGGGAAAGAGGAGCTGGCTGGTGACAAGAAGGCGGCAGGGTGACTTTTGAGGTCCCTGTCCCTGCAGTGGGGGAGGGCAAGGCCTGAGATCCCCACATCCTCCTGCCATAGCCAGGGATGGGGGTACGTCACACCCAGCACCTTCCTTTTGGATAGGCCAACCATAACCTAAGGGGAAGAGGCCGTGCTGTGCCGGCAGGATGGTATGCTGCAAGTGAGAGCCCTGGGCTGATGGTCAGCAAGGGACTGCCCACCTCCAGTTGGTTGCTCATGCTGTGGAAAGGAGCTGGAAGCCACTTTACCTTTCTTGTTCCCAGTAAGAGGTGGCAAAGTCTCTTCTTCTGTTGACTTCTGTGCCCCAAACAAGCTCCCGGAGGACTTGCGGCATCGCATGGGCGGCAGTTTGGAGACTAACTCCATTTGGAACCTGTAAGCGAGGAGAAGGCAGTGAGCGGTGTGACGCAGTGCAACAGCAATCCTTGCTGCTCTCTCTGCTTGCCTGCTCGCAAGCACGTTTTCATGCTGCATGAAGGCTTTCTAAAGCCGTTAGCAGGGTCACTTGGGATAGGAGGAGGGGAAACAGTTTCAGGCGGAAAGAGGGAAGACTGGCTTTGGATGGGAGGAAGAAGGTTTTAGCTGGAGGGTGGTGAGGCACTGGGATGTCTTGCCCAGAGAGGTGCTGGGTGCCCGGACAGGCATTCAAGGCCTGGCTGGACCAGGCTCAGAGCAACCTCATTTGGAGGTAGGTGTCCCTGTTCCCCGCAGGGCAGTGGGACCGGGTGCCCTTTTAGGGTTCCTGCCTGCTCCAATCGTTCTGTGATTCTCTGGCACATCCTCCTGGGCAGGACACTGATGGACACGAGGCACAAGCGCTACGGAATGAGAGCTGAGCAGCTGCATCAAGCAGCAGAAAAATACTCACTTGGGTAAGACCAAAAGGCATTTTGAGAACACCAGGGAAGCCACCGGTGTCACACGGGACACCCCCATGTCCAGCAGCGAAGGGGCCTGCAGGGGAGGAACAGGGAGGTTGTGGGACATCTTGGTCACAGCTGAGGCACAGGGAACACGAGGAGCCCGAGGCAGGGAGAGCTGCCAGCACCGCAGCACCTGCACGGCTCAGATCACGGCTCAGGCCCAGGTCCTAGTGGGCCATGTGTGAGCTCATCAAGGCTCACAGGACTGCCCGGACCACGGAGAAACCTATGGCTCACCATGCGAACGGCTCTCCTGAAGTTCGCTTTCCCTGACAGCTTCTCGAGGAAGTCATGATAGAACTTCATTTGGAAGGTCAGCCCGTCAATGAGGAGCACTCCGACGTCCTTCAGGACCATGGCCACGTTCTCCCCATTCCGCAGGCAGCTGGAGAGCAGCGATACGGTGCTTTGGATGCACTTCTGCACTGTCTGCCAGCTCACAGAGGCATCTGCAGCCACCTGGCTGCACTGCAGGGGCTCCACCTTCCTGTCGACTGAGAAAATACCAGGGACGGGGTTGATGATACGGTTGCTGTTCCACAGCTGCTTCCCTAGAACTAAGGGACATCATCCATAACGGCCCCGCGTTTGGATGGGCTCCTGCAAGGGGGAGGTGTGCTTCTGAGAAGGGATGTGGTGGCCCTGTTTGCCCTGTCCATGAAGCCAGCAAGGGTTTAATCCCCCCTCCTACCTGGCAGGGACCCCCTGCGGGACTTGAGGTGGTGCACAGTTATGAGGTTGCTGGCCAGGTGAAACACGGGCCAGCACAGGGTCACGGTCCTGTCCTGCATCCTGATCTCCCTGGAGATGATGTCAAAGGAGCCGAAGGTGGGAATCCAGACCCCCTGCGAGTGGAGGAGGAAGAAAGGGTGGACGCATTATGGGCTGGCTGGAGGAAGAGCTGGAGGTGGTCCTGTGCGGGGGCAGAGCTCAGGAGCCCCCTCCTGCTGTTCAGAGGCACAAGCCAGGGCAGCGGGGACGGCTTTGGGGCTGCACAGCCCTCTCCTTCCCCTCTCCCTCCCTCTCAAACGCAGCTCAGCGGGGAAACGTGGGGTGAGCTTCCTGCCGTGTGTGCAGGGGAAGACGCAGAGGAAGTCCAGGCTGAGCCGGACAGGGCGAGGAGGAACCTGGCAGCCAACAAACGCACCTTGTGCACCAGGAGCTGCTTGTGTACGAAGGCGGCCACCGCATCCCAGACGGCAACTCGCTCTGCAGATGAAAGGAAAAGCAGGTCACACTCTGCATCTGCCGCTTCCCGGCACCCCTCTCCCACTGCTGGGCAGGAGGGAGGTGGCAGATGGAAAGTGTCATCTCCATCCCAAGACTGGCTGCAGCACCGCTCCCGTGGTGGCTGTGGGTCCGTGTACCTTCAGTATTACTACATGTTTGTCCAGAGGCATGGCCCACCCTGGGGCCGTTCTTGCTCATTCTGGGTTGCTCCTTCTTGGCACCGGCCATGCTGGAGCTCATCCTTCAGATGCGTCTGCTCTGTACCAGATGCTCCTTCAGGATGCAGGACCCTCCTCGGTGCTCTGCCTTCACCCCCCTCCCGGGTGGCCGTGTCACAAACGGCACCAGGGCAACGCGGTGACATCACGGCCAGCTGCCCATTATGATGCTGGCACTGCTGCCTGCCCCACCTGGCAGTGCTGACCCATCTCTGCTTTCTCCCTCTCCTGGAGCTGTGAGTTGAGGGGTGGCCCTGGGGCGAGGATGGGGCTGGGATGTGTTGCTGTTCTCTCAGTTCCCTGGTCCTTGGGGCACCATTCGGGCCTTAAGGCTGCTGTTGGGCACCCTCCTGATATTGGCGAGCAATGGGCAGGGGAAGGAGGCAATGGGGGGCAGTTGGGGCTGAGCAGGTTACAGGACCGTGACTTGGCCACGTTGTTCTAGTGCTCACAATGGGTCCCTGCACCACAGGGCACTTGGGGGACCCTGGGTGCCTCCACAGCCCTGAGAACCGGGCATCAGGGGCTGGGAATTAATTGATGGCATGGAGGGGACTGTCCGTGGCCTGTTCCAGCAGGACCTGGGCACTGTCACCTCCAGCCCTTCCCTTGCGCTCTATGGGGTCGTGCAGAGGAACGGATCTGGAGGGGGCAGGCTCAGAGTGCCCTATGGATGGCCCAGAGTCACCATGCAGCTGGGACAGGGGCTGTGGCTTCCGTCCCCAGGGGACCCACGTCCTGCCCCGGGTCTCTTGGCTGCTGCCAGTCCTTCTCCTGCCCTGAGTCCCTGGGGACAAACCCTGCAGGGACAAGGCTCCTCCTTGCCAGTGCTGCCCTCTGACATCCTCTGATGCCCAGTGAAGACCCTGATGATCAGTGACATCCCATGATGATCAATAAATCCCTCAGCAAAGCTACACGCTGTGTGTCTGTGTCCTTGTTCTCATGCTCAGCAGGGACTGCTGGGATCTGTCCCTGCCTGGCTGTGGCCACATCAAAGTGCTGGGAGGCTTCCCCGGCTCCATGCCATGCACACCATGTCCTGCACCCCTGTGGCCTTCCCCACCCTCTCTCACATCACCTGCTCCAAAGTCCTAAAGGATGGAGCTCCTCACGCTGCCAAGCAGCCCCAGTACCCTCCCTCTGCTCTCTCTCTGCTCCTCCATACAATTCCTCCCAAACCTGTTACACTTTGATCCACCTCTGCTTGGACACAGTGTGACCACATCACCCTCCTTTTAGCTGCTCTCTTACTGCAGCCACTTGGCCCTCCTTTGGGTCTGCTTTAGGCCTCTTGCATCGATACCCCAACCCCATTATCCAAAGCAAAGTTCGCATAACCCCTCCCACGGACACCTCTAATCTCCTGATGACCAATGAAGCCCTCTGATGACCTCCTTGATTAATGGAGCCTTGTGATGTTCAATGAACATCTCTGACAACCAGTGGAGTCAGTGGAGCCCTCCGACAACCAACAAAGCCTTCAGATGACTGCAGTCACCTTCTGATGGCAAAACAAGCCCTCTGATGGGCAGCAGCTTGCTGCTTTCTGTGCATAGAAGGGAAGGGTGGGAAAGGGAGATGTTGACATCACCTTGGTAGACAGCAGTTTGCTCATCGTAGCAATGTTTGTTCCTGATTTGATCAGAGAACCTCGAGAGGAGTGTGGCTGCTTCTGACATTCCTGTGAGACTCTGCTGTGGTTGAAGAGATGAGGCAGGTGATGAACTGCAGACAAAGCCATACTGCCTGATGTTGCTGTTGTTCAGGTAGTACAAAGCATTCAAATGGCTGGCCGTCTCCAAATGATGCACGATAGAAAGCTGCAGCCACACCGTCAATCAACTGTGATGATGCCTGTGTATCCTGAGACGACGACTCTTTTAATCAGGGGGCTTCCAGAATCTCTGAAACCCGTAGGCATACAACTGCAATGGAAGATACAGGCTGTGTCCCAGGGAGAAAGAACCTGGGCAGCGTTAGAAGGAACTGTAACATCCAACCATCTGCAGTCAGGATACAAAGTATGGACATGGGGGGAGGTTGCCCAAGAGTTAATTAACTGTGGCAGAAAATACGGGCTGGTGATTTCTTCCACCAGTAAGTGTGAGCCAAGGGGAGTGAGGCTTGCAGCAGTCAGCCTTGCCCCTGGGCCACCCAGCCCAAAGCTCAATGGGGCTGGAAAGGGTCTCACTGGCAGTCATTGCCAGTAAGTACAGGTAGGCAAAATATTGATCATAAATGTAATTGTCTCTGGACACCGGGCTGTCAAGAGGGCGTTCCCCGAGATTTGATGGGTGGATTACCCACAGTCAGGTTAGAGAAATCAGTTAACTGGTGGCCAGAACAAAAGCTCAAAAAGCTCAAGAAAAGCTGATGCATTCGCCCCCCTCCAGCGCAAGGTAGGCAGGAGGCGGGGGAGGGCAGTGAAGGGTGGATGTATTAGAAAGCTTACAACAAAAGGAGAAGATCCTCGATTTAACATCTTCTGTCCCAAGGCCTCACCCACCACCCTTGCCATTTGCCCCTGTGAGTCACCATCCAGTTGCTGATAAACCAGGGAAACACTTCTCTCCCTGGCCAGCCTGTGTCGACTCACCCAGCTATCCTGAGGCCAGTGTCCCTAACCTTAGTGGAACCTCTTAATAAATACACTTGGAAGGCTAAGGGTGCCCGGGAAAAGGAATATAGAATTAACACTTGCTCAATTATTCCCTCATTTTAACCATATTAACAAAGCCCCCAAAAGGCAAGTTGGGGTCTTGTTTTATTTTACAGAGGATCCCCGTGTGACCTCGACTTAGCACAGAATGGCTGAGAGCTGCCTTTACCCATATGTGTTCTGTGAGAGAAAAACCGAAGATGTGACTGTGCCGGAATACTGAATACCTCTGTGTTACATCTTTTGGTTGCAATAGTCTTGGCTTGTTGTGGTTGTGGGTTGTGACTGATATCAGCCCTTGGATCTGCTCAACTCCACAATTGGGCTCAGGGTGTTTTCAGCTCATCCTGTCTTTCTGGTGCTCCCTGCACAGTGGCACCATCCCTTCTGAGCCCTTCTGTCACCCCTTTTGGTCAAACTGGTGATGATTTGCATGGAACTCCTCCACGGTGCTTCCAAATTCCTAACACACTGGGAAATGAGCCAAGGGACCCACCTGATATCTGTTAGATGTGCTCACAAAAGAAATCCTTCCTAGAGCCCTTTGCACCGATGCTGTTCTGTGTCACATCTGTCCAGGAGCTGCATCCAAAAGGTGGCTGTTGGAAATGGTCTGAGTGTTGACAAGAGATGTGTGTGTTTGTGGGATTACCCCCCTTATGGTTCTTACTGTGGGGTATCCTACACACTGCCCCGTGAGAAGTTCAGCAGACCACCACAGTATTTGAACTTCCAAACCAGCATTTGGGTCTCTCAGCATCTGAATTGCTTTGGAAATGCTCAAGTGGAAAGTTCTCGAGACACTGAATCACCTTTGAGAACATTGCATGGTGTCACTGATGTCTATGTCCGTGACAGGGGGGCAGTAGGCCCGTAGGCTCCCCCAGCCCCTGACAAGTGGGAAGGGAAAAAGGGAAAGGGAAAGAGATGGGAGCTGGGCTCAGGGAAACAAACAGAGAAGCGGCAATGATCTAAGGAGGAAAACTTATTTTACTAATTACAATCTAATTGAAATTGAGGCTAATAAATCAAGTAAAATAAAAGAGAAAGAGAGAGGTTTCACACTCGCTGCCAGGCACTGAGAGAGAGAGAGCTAGCGTCACTTCCGTGACGTGTTTCCCTCTCTGACCATGAGGTCCTCTGGGACATGTAGTTTTTCTTCTCTGTGCTCCACATGATGTTATGATGTGGCATAAGAACAGCAAAGATGACAAAACCATGACAAGGACTAGAAGATGTTCTGAGCAAGTTTGCTGATGATACCAGATGAGGAGGTGCTGTTGCCCCCACGGAGGGTGGAGAGGACTTGCAGAGAGATGTGGACAAATCAGAGAAGTGGGTACAAGTTGGTGCATAAAGCATAACCAAAACAAAATGTGCCTGATTGTGCACCTGGGTAGGGGCAACCCTGGACATACACACTAACTGGATATGGGACACTGGAGAGAAGACTGACTGAAAAGGATTGGGGGTCCTGGTCAGCATCAAACTGAACATGAGTCAGCAGTGTGCCCAGGCAGCCAGGAAGGCCGACAGTCCACTGGAGTGCATCAAGCAAAGTACTGACAGCTGGGTGAGGGAAAGGATTGTCCCTGTCTGCTCTGCATTGCTACAGCCTCACCTGGAGCACTGGGAGCACTGTAGAGCAGAAAGGACATCAAACTATGGGAGGATGTGCAAAGGATGGCACTGGAACCAAGAGATCTGAAGTTCAGAGCTTCATTGGGATTGACTACGTGTTCAGATTGGGCCCTTCTCCCATCCCACATCCTGCAATGAGACACAGGGCACACCTAAGGCATGAACCTCACAGTGTCCTTGCACCCCATGCAGAGCCTGGGATCTTCTGTCCCTGTGTCTTTCATTTAACACCATACAATTCTCCTTCTCCTGCCCCAGGAAGGGCCCCGAGCCAACATGAGGGACAGGATCTCCCTGCCAGGGGTCTGGGAATCAAGTCATGTCCTGTCTGCTTCCTAAGACAAAGGAGGGGTTTCTTAGCATCAGAGCCACCATGCCAGTGCCTTTGCCTGCCTGTAGTCATGGCTTCCAATTATCTGCTCTAACAGGTCCCTTGGGAATCTTGCTTACTAATGGCCCTCATTGGGCCCATTAATACTCCAAGAAACTGTTACTTCTGCCTTTGTCTTGTTGAGCACTTTGTGCAGACTTCTCTCTGCACTGGAGGCTGATGGACTCAGCAGCAAATGCCCCCTGGGGCCTCTTACCACCTAAGGAGCCCTCCTGTGCCTTGTGCCTTCCTGTCATCCTCTTTGGGTTTTCAGAACTTGTTCAGCAAAATGGAGAGGTATCTGGAGAGATCTTAAAGAGGAAGAATCCAGCAGACATTTATTGTCTATTTATTTATAGGTGGGTTTAAACAAGTTGTTAAAGCAGCACTGTGCAACTGATATCAATCCAGGATATTCCCAATGAGTTCTATTCTGTTACTGTTTGGACAAACGTCCTTCTCAACCTCCCCACCCCATTTCTACTCACACTGGCCCCCTGGGACTAGCATCTCTTTTCCTGACATCACTCTTCTCCTCTGCATTCATCCGCTCAGTGTTAAACCTGCTTTGCACCAACTCCCACTGGCTTTCCACAGAGAACCGGCTGCACACGGAAAAGGAAAGATTTCTCTCTTTTTTTTGGCCTACAAACAGAAGGAAAGGTGGTGCAATGTAAACAGTTGAACAGTAAAACACAGTGATCAACTGCTTGCCATGTCCAAGCTGCTTCTATTGAGGTTTGTCTTTCACAGGGAATATTTGTAGAAGAAATGAGTGAGACGCAGATAGGAAGGGATAGATAGAATCACAGTGAAGGATTTGACAACAGAGTCCATCAGACACTGGAGAGATGGAGCAAATTCCAGTAATCTCCCTGAATGTCAGAAAACAGCCAGATAGTTGGGAGGTATCAACTTAAAATTGAAAAGGACTTGTGAGTATTTCACACATTGGGAATGGTTAACACATTTTCATTGATTTCTATCTTTGTCTTCAAATGTTTTTTCACTTTTCCGACATTAATGAACATCTTTCAAACTTCCTGCTTCAAAAAATAAAAAGAGAAAGAGAAAGAGAAAGAAAAAGGGAAAGAAAAAGGGAATGAAAACAAAAAAGAAAACGAAAAAGGAAAAGGAAAAGGAAAAGGAAAAGGAAAAGAAGAAAAAAAAAAGAAAAAGAAAAAGGGAAAAAAAAGAAACAAAAAAAGTAAGAAAAAGGAAAAGAAAAAGGGAAAGAAAAAGAAAAGAAAAAGGAGAAGAAAAAGAAATAGAAAAAGAAAGAAAAGGAAAATGAAAATGAAAAGAAAGGAAAGGAAAGGGAATCATAGAATTACCCAGTTTGGAAAAGACCTTGAAGAACATCAAGTCCAACCACAGCCTAACCATAAAGGGAAAAAAAAGGGAAGGGAAGAAGAAGGGAAGGGAAATGGAAAGGAAGAGAGAAAGGGGAAGGGAAAGGGAAAAGGAAAGGAAAAGAAGAAAAAAAAAAAAAAAGAAAAAAAGAAAAAAGAAAGATCCATTTGTGTCTCGCACATGGCCTGGTGCCCGTTTTACCTTCACATTCCCCACCAGACCTTCCTTGCTGGTATGAAATCTAGCAGAGCACCTCTCCGCTTTGGTTCCTCCATGAAGCTCGAGAAGCTGCCATCTGTGCTCTCCAGGGATCTCCTGGATGGCACATGCCCTGCTGTGCTGTCCCTGCAGCAGATACTGGAGTGAAAAAGGCCCCCAAAGGGGACAAGGGCCGGACAACATCAGGCTCCCATCTGTCTGCAGAGGGCACCTTCCATTTGCTCTCCCTGATCAGGAAGCCTGGAACAGACACTGTTGGTCTCCTCTCTTTTCCATTTTCATCAGCTCTGACCTGGCTGCTCTGCCATCCCCAGGCAGAGCTCAGTGCACTCTCACAGAGGGCAGTCGCCCTTCCTTGTCTCTTCGCCCATCCATCCCTAAGACTCTGTATCCCCCTTGTGCTACGGTGCAATTGTGGAAGCCATTAAACTGCATCCCTGTGGTCCAAACAAGAGCTCAGGCCTGCAACTCTACAAAGATTTCTAGGTCATCACGTGTTGGTGTTCTCATTAGTGCAAAAACACAGAAGTAAGCATCCTAATTGGAAAGCATAATTGGACAGAGCCTGACTGGAGAGCTCATCTATGGTGTTAGTTTGAAGAAGGTGGCACACAGGAATTTAACCCATTGTGGGTCTTGGAGTTGACATAGCAGCATTTGCAGCTACATGTGAATGGGACTGGATCCTGATACAGACTGGGAAGGAGACAAAGCTGCCACCTGACTGGGAAGGACCATTCCAAGTACTCCTAACAACTGAAACAGCTGTGAGGACAGCCGAGAAAGGATGGACTTATGACACACTGGTATAGGTATCCACTAGCCCTGAGGCGTGGGAACTGTGGCCATAGAAAAACCTTTAAAAGATAAGAATTAGAAGGAAATCATGAAAAGTTTTTTTATATGCATATATATTTTTTATTATTTTAACTAACCTTTCACTTCTCCTCGAATAGGTAAATGAATTGTATATGTAAGTGGGAGAGTATTATAACCTATATAGAACCAATACTCACAAAAAGTTTTCCTTGTAACAAAAAAGTTTTTACTGCTGTACCCATTTGCTATCCTGATAATTATCTGGAAAAGGTGAAATTTGACAATAATGCAGGGGAGGGACCAACTGATAGTTTTGATATGAATAAGGGACTCTTGTAGTGTATGGAATGATGTATGGTGGACAACTGCCAATTGAGGCTGGACAGAGACACTCCTTGAAAATACCCAGAATGTCCAGGATAGGGAAGAGCTTAAAAAGGGGTAGAAAATCTTCCTGAAAACCCTGCAGTTATGACAATTAAGGAGATAAAAGATCTTAGACAAACATTTGAAACTGAAACAAGATATGGGGACGTTAATGCCTGGGTAGAATGGACTAAGTATACTGTCCAGAGTCCCAACCATAGCAATTGCTACACTTGTGCATCGGGACGGCCAATAGCTCAGGTGGTACCCATTCTGCTGGGATGGACCAAGGACCCCAAGGGAATGTGATGCATGATCAAGAGAAAACTGCCTGGGGAAATAGAGAGTGCAGACCTCTCTCTTGTTTCCTCCAATGCCTGATACAGATGTCAAGATCCCTCCTGCGCTCTCTACAGCAGTAGGTAACCATACAGCTTGCCTCTCACAGCAGGGTGTGAAGGCTACCAGGCCTATAGGAAACTTTTCCTTATGCAGTGATGAGGTCTTGGATGTTATGGAGGATTCAGCAGGAAATTATTCAAGATTGGGAATCTCCAGGGCAAATCTCCGGTGGTACTGTGGGGGAAAGATTTTTATGGTCCAGCTTAACCATCTAACTGGGGAGGCACCTGTGCACTTGTTCAATTAGTTATACCATTCACCCTGGCATTTGGAAAAGAAATGTATATAGATTTAGTTGGGGTACCTAGAGGTGTCCCTGATAAATTTAAGGCAAGAAATCAAATTGCTGCAGGATTGGAGTCACTGTTTTGGTGGATGACAATCAACAAGAACATAGACTGGATTAACTACATATAAAATATACAAAAGTGCAATTAAGGGAATAGCAGAACAGCTAGCCACACACCGGAAAAGGAATGATCTAGCAGGAGAGAAATCCTGCTAGATTGAAGAAAAGGGGGGAATGAACAGTGAAGCAGGAAACAGAAGCTCTGCTGGAATTCGGAATAAAGGGGGGCTAAAAGGGGGATAGTTAAAGGTAGTTTATAGAAACAAGTAAAGGAAACTTAAAGGTAGTTTATAGAAATAAGTAAAAGAAACTTAAAGGTAACAAGTAAAAGAAACAAGGGGCCTGAGAGAGCAGGGAGGATGCAGATAAGGAGTGAGACCTCACGGACGACCAGAAGAGGAGTTGCATTCCCCCTGATAAGAACAAGAGGGGAATTCCTAGAACTATTGACTATGTATTAGAAGTCTAAGAAATCATTGACTATGTATCAGAATTCCGAGAAATCATTGACTATGTATTAAATGTACCTATAACTGTGTCCCGATTTTACAAGTCGGTGTGCAAGTTTGAAGGAGCTATCCCCCTTGCACCTGGCACTGCGCAACGCTGGAATAAACATACCTGCTTTATAACCCATCTCTGGATTATAGAGTTTGATTCCGCAAGCCAGGAGGACGTCTTAACAGCTGAGACACTGGATGATGCAGGCTGGGAGGAAACCAGTTTGATCAGCCCCTCCAGCAGGCTGTTTTGATCATCCTGATCCTCATCAGCTGTGTCCCATCTCACCACGGGTTCACAGGGCTCATCACGATGAAGCACAGCAGACAGTTCCTCCATCCTACCTTCCTGATTACTCTCTACTCTATCCAGTCTTTCAGTTACTTTCACAGGGGCTGAAACATAAGCACGTAGAGGGGTTAAACGTAGCTCAAAGTCATGAAGCTTAGTAATCATTTCATTCAAAGGGGTCTTCTTTGCCCTCTGCCAGACGTTGCTGCTCATGTACCGCCATACTCACCTGGTGCAGACCTTGTGCACATATGCCACATACTTGGTGTACGCCTGACTCTCTCAGGATCATGGCCTTGGTTTGGACTGGAATTTGGATCAGAATTCTGAGGAATAAACGTGGGGTCGTGTAACATCTCCACCACGGCCCGTTCTCTCAAATAACGACGCCTCTTTCTCTCTAAGTAAGTCACAAAACAAAGACTCATGGGGGACGACAGTGTATTGTAGGGGTCAGAAACGGGGACGGGAGGACGGGGGCGGGGGGGGCACAGATAGGGGAGCCTAGGGGTCAGAATGGGGGCGTGGGGTGGGGCAACGAGGTACCCCTGGGAGGGGAGGAGGCACAGGGAACATCCCGCCGTCCAACAGAAGCCCTGAGTGCCACAGAGGCCCCGCGGGGCCAACGCAGGGCGGCTCGCGGCGCCCGCGGAGGGGACCCCTTCAGGCCTCCCCCAGAACAGCCACTTGCAGAAGCGGAGGCGGCGCTCGGAGCCCCGGGGTTGCCCGGCGGCGCTGCAGCAGTGCGGAGAGCAGCTCGACTTCGGCACGGCCGCCTCTTCCTCGGGGCGCGGGGTGATGACGGCACGGCTGGCGCCGCTCGGGCAACGAGCACAGGCGCAGGCGCGCTGACGCGCTGTTGCTATGCCGACGTCGTCACGCATGCGCTGTCGCCGTGGTGGCAGTTTCGAGTGCGCGCAGAGAGGGGGGAAGGCGCGCTGTCGCCATGGCAACGCGGCCTGTACACGCAGGGCCTGAAGCCTGAGTGGGCCTCGGGGGCGGTGGGGGGCAAAGAAGCCGGGGGGGAACGGAGAGCCCTCGGGGATCTCCTGGTGAGGTGTGGGGGGGCTTAGGGGGGAGGGCAAAGCTCCGGGTGTGCTCAGTGGTATCCAGGGTGGTCGAGCGCCCACCTACTTCTTCCCCATTTGTTCACCATCAGCTTCATCACTGAAACCTCTGACTCACTTCCATCCGCTCTTCCCCGGTGTGATAAAATGTTTGCTCATTAAGACCGGGATGTGGTAGCATTGTGGTGGAGTGCTTGTTCATTAGGACCGGGATGTGATGGTGGAATATGGAGGCCACAAGGGTTGCAGAACACTCTAATTTTATGGGTAGATTGTGTACTCTGCATAGTTACAGGCAAAGCGCGCCCCGATGGATACAAAGTTTCATGGAAGGACCAACCAAGGAACGACACACCAAGTGGCACGATCACGACCGACCAATTAAAGGACAATACACTCGGGATGGACCTTACAAAAGAAGTTGCAAGGGACGGGAAGGTGCGGCAGTTGGAGGAACGAGGATTCCCCTGTCGCCCAGCGCTGAATTGCCTTTTTGTTTTACCCGCTACAATTAATAAAAGTTTCTAATTGGAACATTATCGGCTCATTGCTTGTAAATTGATGACAATTTGGCGCCGTGACTCGGACGGGAATACTGGCGTGGGTACGAGCCTGAGGGGGCGCCCCGCCTAAATAGGTGGCCTCGGCTCCTATCCTCCCGCCCTACTCCTGCCGACGATCCGAAATTTAAAACACAAAGGCAAGTAGAAACCGGTTAACCCTTTAAATTTCGTGCACGAAAGTCCGGACGAAGACGCAGGACAGGTGAGTATAGTCCGGTCTGGGTTGGGAATCCGGCATGTGGCGAGTGTTGTGTGCTTGTGAAGGGGGGCCGGCAGCCGGCACTAACCCGAGCGAGTGTGGACCCCACAGTAGTGCGGTTCCCATTGCCCGCGAGGGCGTGGGCCACGACCTGGGGGAAGCGAGTGAATGCAACACTGAGTGAGGGCACGCCGAAGGGTGGGTACAGGGTATAAGCGGGACCCTTTCACCACCACAACCCCTAGGGCTATGGGCTCTATGGAGGGTTATTCTTTGGTATTCCCCTAGAGCTACGGGCACTAGGGATGATTATTATTTAGGTGTTCCCCTAGAGCTACGGGCACTAGGGATGATTATTATTATTTAGGTGTTCCCCTAGAGCTACGAGCACTAGGGATGATTATTATTCAGGTGTTCCCCTAGAGCTACGGACACTAGGGATGATTATTATTTAGGTGTTCCCCTAGAGCTACGGGCACTAGGGATGATTATTATTATTTAGGTGTTCCCCTAGAGCTACGAGCACTAGGGATGATTATTATTCAGGTGTTCCCCTAGAGCTACGGACACTAGGGATGATTATTATTTAGGTGTTCCCCTAGAGCTACGGGCACTAGGGGGAGCTACAGACGTTGAATAAAACAAGAGAGCAAGAAGTAAAGAACGAGATGGGGCAGTGTAAAACTAAACCACCCACCCCTTCTAAACGACCATCCATTCCTAAGGACTCACCTCTAGGGTTCATGCTAATTGCCTGGACGCACTATCCAGGAACAAGAAATAAAGATAAAGCAAAGATGATTTATTATTTTATAGAAATTTGGAGCGGACAACAAATTGGCCCGGCAGTATGGTGGCCTAAGTATGGTTCTAATGAAGATTGGGTACAACAGCAATTAAATTTTTGGGTAAACTCCAAAACCCCTTTCAATCAAGAAGAAAGTGACTATGCAGCAGTATGGGTCACTCGCCCAGAGGGTTTAGGAGTCCCCATTTTTAATTTGACACGAAAAGAAAAAGATGTCGAAAAACGTAAACCTCGAAGGGAAGAGGAGGCCTTAGTGGGACCCCCACCATATGCTGTACCACCAGCAATTCCCCTACCTTCTCCTCCTCAGTTGGATCATGGGCAGATGGATTCGAGAAAGGGAGAAGTACAAAAGATAGAAGGGGGAGGGCCTGTGACACGGGCAAAGGCACGACAAAATAACCTCTACCCTTTAAGAGAAATGCCCATGGGAGGTCCACAACCTCAGATGGGGTTTATATCAGTGCCCTTAAATTCAGGGGATGTTAGAGATTTTAAGAAGGAAATGGGTAATATACTAGAAGATCCCCTGGGGGTGGCAGACAGAGTAGATCAGTTCTTAGGGCCAAATGTTTATACCTGGGAGGAACTACAATCTATTCTAAGTATACTGTTCACAGCAGAAGAGAGAGGTATGATTAGGCGTGCAGGGATGCGCATTTGGGATGCTCAACATGCCCACGGGCCCGCTGCGGATATTAAATGGCCCTTACAGAATCCGCAATGGGACCATCAAAATCAACATCATAGGACTCACATGCAGGACCTGCGAACTATCATTATCCAGGGCATTAGGGAGGCAGTCCCAAGAGGTCAGAATATAAATAAAGCTTTTAATGAAAGACAAAAGAAGGAGGAAACACCCACTGAATGGCTAGAAAGGTTACGCAAGAATTTACAACTATATTCAGGATTGGATCCCGATACACCGATAGGCCAGGCTCTGCTCAAAACACAGTTCGTAGCTAAGGCTTGGGAAGATATCCGCAAGAAACTAGAAAAGATAGAAAATTGGCAGGATCGGGGGCTTGATGAACTTTTGAGGGAAGCTCAGAAGGTATATGTAAGAAGGGAGGAAGAAAGACATAATAGGCAGGTTAGGATGATGGTAGCAGCGGTCAGAGAAAGTAGGGAATTGGAAAGGAAAATGGGGGGATGGACGCAAAATCGAATTCCAGGACAGCAAAAATTTAGGAAGCCTGAAAACAGGGAGGAGGAGAGAATATGCTATTATTGCAGGAAAAAGGGACACATGAAGAGGGACTGCAGGGTTAGAATGAGAGACGAAAAGTCCTTCCAAGAAGACTAGGGGTGTCAGGGGCTCTATATATTGGGGACCCAGAAACAACAGGAGCCCTTGATAAAATTGAAAATTGGTCCCCAAGCTGAGGAGGTAGAGTTTCTAGTAGATTCAGGAGCAGAAAGGTCTACTATACAACAGATCCCTCTCGGATGCAAACCTTCCCGGGAAACTACCAAAGTAATAGGAGCAAAGGGAGAACCTTTTACAGTAGGAATAGTTAAAAATGTAATGATAGAAGCAGAGTCCAAAGTGGGGTTGGGTGATTTCTTGATACTGCCTGAAGCGGAGTTCAATTTGTTAGGACGGGATCTGATTATTGCATTAGGCATAGGACTAGAAGTAGAGAATAAAGAATTGAGAATCAAACTCTGCCCTCTTAGGGTAGAAGATGAACAAGAGATCAATTCTGATGTCTGGTATACCCCCGAGAGTGTGGGACAACTAAAAATACCCCCTTTCACGGTAAAAATCAAGAATCCTGAAATCCCAGTAAAAATAAAACAATATCCTATTTCCCTGGAAGGAAGGAGGGGTCTCAAACCAGAAATAGATAGATTAGTGAGCAAAGGATTACTGGAACCCTGTATGTCCCCATTTAATACCCCTATATTACCGGTAAAGAAACCTGATGGAACATATCGGTTGGTTCATGATCTGAGGGAAATTAACAAGCGCACTGTATCTAGGTTCCCAGTTGTAGCTAATCCCTATACATTGCTAAGTAAATTAGGGCCCGACAACTTGTGGTATAGTGTCATAGACTTAAAAGATGCTTTTTGGGCTTGCCCTTTAGATGAGACATGCCGCGATTTTTTTGCATTTGAGTGGGAAGACCCTTGGCCACTAGGCCATTTTCTAGAGTCCAAATTGACTTTACCGAATTTCCTAAAGTAGGAAGATATAAATATGTATTAGTCATAATAGACCACCTCACACATTATGTAGAGGCATTCCCCACAACTAAAGCAACAGCTCAGGTAGTAACAAAAATATTACTCGAACAAATCATCCCTAGGTATGGGGTAACAGAAGTAATAGATTCAGATCAAGGACCACACTTTACATCAAGAATCACTAGAAATATAGCTGAAGCCTTGGGAATAAAATGGGAAGAACATACTCCCTGGCACCCACAGAGTTCAGGGCGAGTAGAGAGAATGAATGGGGAACTAAAAAAGCAATTGGCCAAATTAACACTAGAAACTAAGCTCTCATGGATAAAATGCATTCCCCTTGCCCTCTTAAACCTTAGGGCCCAGCCCCGGGCTGACATAGGAATATCTCCCTTCGAAATGTTATACGGAATGCCATATCACGGAATTAATGAAGTATAAACAGGAATTGTGGAAAAAGGGACAATTGACTCAAAGACCCCCTCTTGACATTACCCTCCATCAGATAAAGCCTGGAGATTGGGTTCTGATAAAGACCTGGAGAGAAACCACACTGCAGCCTCGCTGGGAAGGTCCCTATCTGGTATTATTGACTACCAATACTGCCATCAGAACTGCTGAAAAAGGATGGACACATGCTAGTCGTGTTAAGGGTCCAGTACAAAATCACGAATGGAGAGTCACTAGTCCAGCGGGTGATTTGAAAGTAAAACTGTCACGAAACCCTCCGTCAAGGAAAATGAGAACATGAATTAACAATGATTGTATAAACGTATCAGTATAGAATTTAATGTAGAAGGGAATATTTTGACTATTGTGAATGCAACTGTTGGGATATGTTTTAGAAAGGTAGTGGACCCACTGCGAAAACAGGAATACACAAATTGGTTATTAGCCTTCAGAGTGGCCGTGGAAATTTTAATAGAAGGGGGTAAACCTGGGGGTGAATTTGGATCCTTACCAGCATCACTTAAGTGTATAACCAGTGGGAAAAAGAATAGGGTGCAGTACCCCAAAGACCCACTTAAAAGGGAAGCAAAACCAGCCCCTCCTGAAGAATACTCTTGCTGCCGAGAAGATTATACACCCCATGGCTCGAGGCAACCGAGTCGATGGGCGAGGCAGAGGAGATAAAACATGTGGAGGAGTCTGCTCCATTATGAATGAATCCAAAGATTTAGGATCCAGAAGATACCCCAAGACTGGAAATAACTCCCCCGAGCAATTAAAGACTCACTACTGCAGTGGGAAAACTGCCTATCTAAAACTAGCTCAATTGATAATAATATTAAGTCTCATTAATGAGGGTTGGGGTACAGAGGTACAGACACATGAGCCATTTAAGTGGTCCCTAATCAGAGGGGAAGATCAGAAGGTGATAAGCACAGACGTGACCCCAGGCGCTCCCATCCTTAAAAGTCAAGTATGTGACTTAGTACCAACACAACCATGCCTGAATCGCAAGGCAATCTATGCTTGCCCAGCATCAAATCCAGGGAAAAGTTATTGTAATTACCCA
Organism: Coturnix japonica; assembly: GCF_054131305.1. Lineage (NCBI taxonomy): Eukaryota > Metazoa > Chordata > Aves > Galliformes > Phasianidae > Coturnix > Coturnix japonica. Next base: position 11,840,054 of record NC_140682.1, on the reverse strand, counting down.
GGGGAATATTATTGTGCATACTGGGGTTGTGAAACGGTTTCACTGGGATTTCTGCCAGGGGGGGGACAAGATGAATATATAACAATTAGTTGGGGTCCCTCAGGTTGTACACCTCCGACTTATGGGACTCACTCTGGTGAAGTAACATGCCAACATTTAGAGATAAAAATCCTTAAAACAGAAAACACAGTGTGGTGGATAGGAAAGACTTGGGGGGTACGAATGTGGGAGCCTGGAAGAGACCGAGGGGGCCATTTCCTTATTAAAAAAGAAAGAGTTCCGCCAGACCCCCCAATAGGTATAGGACCTAACGTAGTAATAAATAACAATCAGAATAAGACAGAAGCTGTTACTGTAGGCCCGACCGAAGCAAGCCCTTATATTACCGAATATGGCACCCTTTGGAAAATAATTCAGTCTAGTTTCAAGGTGTTAAACAACACCTACCCAGAATTAACTAAGGAGTGTTGGCTATGCTATGATATAAGACCCCCTTTTTATGAAGCAATAGGGTCCGTAGCGAAGATTAGGAGAAGAAATGGGACTAACCCAGCAGAGTGCCTATGGAAAAAGGGAAGGCCTAATGTTCCAGGGATAACTCTAGCACATGTTACTGGAAATGGTGTGTGTGTGGGAACTGTACCTCTAGAAAAACGACATCTATGTAATAAAACTATAGAAGTACAAAGTCAGGAGAAACCCTCAGACTGGCTCCTACCCGCAGACAATGCTAAATGGATATGTGCCAAATTAGGGGTCACTACATGCTTATCGACTAAGATATTTAATCAAACCACCAATTACTGTGTACAAGTAATTATAGTTCCACGAATCATATATCACCCTAAAGATTATGTGATCAGTCAACAAGAAACCTCTGAACATCACCTGATTAAAAGGGAGCCATTCACAGCCCTAACCGTTGCAATGCTATTAACTATAGGAGGGGCCGGGCTGGGGACTGGAGTAGCATCTTTAATAAACCAGCCACAGGGACTGAAAACCCTTAGACAATCTGTGGATGAAGATCTACAGAAAATAGATGAAGCCATCAATGCGCTTACAAAATCGGTACGGTCTTTATCAGAAGTAGTGTTACAAAATCGAAGGGGGTTGGATCTTCTCCTATTGCAGCAAGGGGGACTATGTGTGGCTCTTAAAGAACAATGTTGCACCTACGTTGATCAAACGGGGGTAGCAATAGATACAATGGCTGAACTAAGAAAACAGTTAGAACAAAGAAAAAGAGCCCAGGAGTCTCAAAGAAGTTGGTATGAGAGTTGGTTTAATGGTTCCTCCTGGTTCACTACATTATTATCCACAATAATGGGACCAGTTATTATGATAATATTAGGTTTGACCTTTGGACCCTGTATTTTAAATAGACTAATCGTTATCGTTAAGAACAGGCTAGAGGCAGCCCACCTAATGGTAATTAGAGAAAGATATGAACCCCTTGATGGGGAACGAGAAGAGGATGCTCTAGAATGGAGTCGACAAGAACTAAAACGGTTTAATGAGCAAAACAAAATAGTACAATAAAAGAAAAGGGGGGACTGTGATAAAATGTTTGCTCATTAAGACCGGGATGTGGTAGCATTGTGGTGGAGTGCTTGTTCATTAGGACCGGGATGTGATGGTGGAATATGGAGGCCACAAGGGTTGCAGAACACTCTAATTTTATGGGTAGATTGTGTACTCTGCATAGTTACAGGCAAAGCGCGCCCCGATGGATACAAAGTTTCACGGAAGGACCAACCAAGGAACGACACACCAAGTGGCACGATCACGACCGACCAATTAAAGGACAATACACTCGGGATGGACCTTACAAAAGAAGTTGCAAGGGGCGGGAAGGTGCGGCAGTTGGAGGAACGAGGATTCCCCTGTCGCCCAGCGCTGAATTGCCTTTTTGTTTTACCCGCTACAATTAATAAAAGTTTCTAATTGGAACATTATCGGCTCATTGCTTGTAAATTGATAACACCCGGTTTGCAAGATTTCCATTGCTTGTTAGGCCAGGGGGTGCCACTTTCTAAAAACAATGCATGTGGAACATGAGGAAAATGCCCGTGTCCCGTTTTGAGGCAAAAGACACAAGAATTCTGTTGCGAATGCAGTCCTTATTGTGAGGCAAAATCACCAAGTGTAAAATTATTGAGGAAAAACAAGACTCTTCACCCAGTAAAGCTGAAATGGACAGTTTTACAACTGTAGCTTGTGGATTCCTTTTGCTAAACTAATAAATTGGTTCTTAAACTAATGTGCTAATTGCTATTGGTCAGCAAACATAGGTTGCTATGTTGAGCTGAACGTGTGCAGCCTTCAGTGGATTCTTACCCTCTTTTTCACACTCCTTTATAACCCTTCTAATTCTTTCAGGACCAGAATTTGTCTTCTCTCTTTCTTTCAGGTAACCGAGGAGGAAAGACTATTCTCGCTTCCAATGTCCCTGTCTTTTCTCCTTCGCAGGTAACACTTTGTTTTCTATAAGAGTCTCTGGCCCACAGCTCGCTCTCTCTCTCTTACTCTCTCCCCCTCTTAGAGAGTGCTGATTCTGAGGTTTGGGGGGAGGGGCGGGGGGCACAGTGCAGAGGATGTGTTCTCATGCCCGCAGCATCTACTTTGGCTAGAGCAGATCACAGACTTAGAAAGATATTATATTTCTGACTCACCGCTTTTCCTTACCCCTTTTGCTGGTTTTTTTTTTTTTTTTTTTTTTTTTTTTTTGTGTGTGTGTGTGTGTGTGTGTGTTTTTTTTCCTCCACAATTCCACTATTCACTTTTGGTACCTCCATTACACTTCCATTGTACCATCAATAATCAAGCAATACCTTTCTTCACTTCCCACTAACACCCAGCACTTGGTCTCACAATTAGGATACTTAATTATAAAAACTGGTCCCAGAACTTCATTTATGATCCTGGTTTCTTACTCCGTATTCCCCCTGGCTCGCCAGCAAAGACTCTTCAGTGAGCCAAAACACAGCCCAGGGGGTCTTCTAGATATTTCTTAGACACCCCTTGTACCGTAACAGCTTCTTAGATAGCACTTTCACAAGTGTGAAATTTAACAGTCACAAAGACAGAGACAGCAACCAGTACAGTTTATCCTCAGGATCCTTCCTCTCTCCACCTCTCCCCAGGGCCCAACCTTCCTTCTGTGTTCCATTCCTACTCTTGCATAGCTGCCCACCTAATCGTGCCTCTTTCTTGTCCAGTAAACAACTTATCCATGATAAACATCACTTCCACCCATGAGTAGAAATCAGGCCCTGAGAATCAATCTCTGCTTCTCTTTGTGGATCTTCCCTTTTTGATAGCTAATTCCTCCTTTTCCATCTCTAAAGCAGGAAACACATTCTATTCCTACACTAACTACTGTGCCTGGCAGCATCCCTCCTCGCCTTGGTCATTTTTGTAGGATGTCCGTGGCACATCTGACGTCGCGGTCAGAGATAAGTCACGGGAGGAGGACGTATATAATCTCGCTCCCAGGCTGGAGTTTTCTCTCTCTCTTGGACTCTCGGGGAGTGGGAAGCATTCCAGTCGTGTCACCTAGAGTTCACAGTAGGCCTCTCGGTTTTCTGGGGACTCTCTCTCTCTCTCTGTTTTGTTTGATTTATTAGCCTCAATCATATTGTATTATATTGTGTTATCTTGTATTCCGATATCATATTTAGTAAAATAAATTTTCCTCCTTAGATTGCTGCCGCTGTTCTTTTTCCCATTCCCCTTTCCCTTCTTCTCTGGGCTGGGGGCCCTACAGGGCGGCTGCCCCCTGTCACGGGCAAAGGTAAATCTAGGTAACCCGTGACACTCACTAAGCTGGCAATACCTTGCTTGATGCACTCCAGGGGACCATTGGCCTTCCTGGCTGCTTGGGCTCACTGTTGACTCATGTTCAATCTGATGTTGACCAGGACCCCCAATCCTATTCAGTCAGACCGCTCTCCAGTGTCCCATATCCAGTCAGTGTGTATGTCCAGGGTTGCCCCTACCCAGGTGCACAATCAGGCACTTGTTATACTTTCTGCACTTGGTGCTTAGTACCAACTGGTACCCAGTTCTCTGACTTGTCCACATATCTCTGCAAGTCCTCTCCACCCTCAGTGGAAGCAACAGCACCTCCTCATCTGGTATCAGCAGCAAACTTGCTCAGAACATCTTCTAGTCCTGCATGCAAGTCATCCGCAAAAACATGAAAGAGAAGCAGCCCTAAAATGGAGCCCTGGGGAACCCTGACAGTGACCATCTACCAGCCCAATGGAACCTGTTGACTCTAATCATTTGGACCTCACCTGTTGGCCAACTGCTCAACCACCACATTCTGTTTCTGTCTATCCGTATGCAGGACATTCTGCCCAGAAGGGTGCAGTCAGAAACAGTTTCAAAAGCTCTACTGAAATCATCAAGGATAACATCAACTGGCTTCCCATGGTCAGCTAAATGGATAACCTTGTGATAAAAGGAGCCAGGGAGCTGAACCCCAAACGAGCAGGGTGAGAAAGAGTCCCCTACAGATGATAAGGCCAGGCATATCACGCCATTCTCCTGGTGGGAAGTCAAAGTGGCCAACTCTTTCCAGAAATTAGATGCCACATGGTTGAGCAGAAGTGAAAGAAGCAAGGACAGGCACTGTAGAGGTCTTACCCTAGAGTGCTTGAAAGAGTGTATTTCAGGATTTAACAAATCTAGTCTTGAATTGAAACGTCTTTGTCTGGAGTATACGACTCCCTGGCTGTCCAGTCTGGTCTGATTCAGCAAACACAATGACAATGCACAGCGCCAGCGAGTCACTGCTATCCTTGCTAAGCCTATAACGACGACAATAAATGAAATGCAGATGTATCCTTCTATTCAGGCCAAAATATGGGGAAGTCTTGAACAGATCACAGATCTCCTTGATGTAATGCTGGACAGTTTCATCATCAAAACTAGTGCCACAGGGCACCACCCCCTACGTTCTGGATATTCACAGCCCAGGTACACAGAACAGACGCACACACCAAGTACCCATGACCCATATGTCTCGCATATGTGACCGACCCTGGTGCACGCAGGCACCAACCACCACTACGCCCCACCTGTGTCCGCGCCCTGGTGCATGCGGGCACTGCCCGCAATGCCGCAACCCATCGGGACCGGACTCGCTCTGCCTCCCAGTGCCCCGCAGCGCTCCGCACAGAGAGATTTCCAGATGAGGCATTTGCACTTCTGCTAGGCAACCACGATCTGTTAGTAAACTGATAGAGTAAAAGAGTAAATCTCAAAGTTAAAAGTCAGGTATGTGGGCCCATAACCAAGTAGGATGTGCAGTTATGATAAGGGAAGAACATCCTGCATACTAAAAGGAACATAGCCCAAGAAGCCGTCCAGAAACAGACTAGTTCAATCAAACATGATGGGGTAAAAAGGACGGAGTGAGGAAGACTTTGAGCCTTTGCAAGGAAGACGTCTGACTTCATCCCCACAACCTCCGTAGGAAGAACCCAGCTACAAACAGCCCATGTGCTGGAGGGAGGGGCAGAATGTAAGTGATTTCCTGGAAAATAATGAATATGTAGATGAATTCCAGGAAATCTGTTGAATATGTATCAGCTTGGCTTTCAAATGGGTAACACTTCTGTTTTCTGGTGTGCAAGAGAAGTGTGATCCCCTTTGCATTCAGTGCCTAATAAACGTATTCCTGCTTTATAACCTAATTCTGGGTTATAGAGTTTGATACTGCAACTCAAAGCCATGCTTCTGGAATCAGTCTGTCCACTGGTGAAAAATACATCTTACTCTGCCGCCTGCCAGGGTCAGCAGTCATCCTGCTCGGGAAGCTGCCCAGGGCGCTGCGGGGAGACGTGTGGGGGGAAGGAGCCCCCCGGCAGGGCTTGTGCTGCCACAGCTGCTGCCTGGGGCAGGGGGATCACAGCTCCACTGCACAACTGAATGTTGTAAGGGTGCTTTGCAAGAGGAGAGCCAAGGCAGGGATTTTCCATTTCCTGTTCTTAGGGAAGGAATAAGGATTGGAGGCAGAAATCTAAAAGGGGTGGTCAACTTTCAACACAGCTCTGAGACTCCCAAATATTTCTTCAGTAAGTCGCTTGTTTTGTGAACAGTCACACAGGTTGTGCTTTCAGCCTCACCTACCGAAATGGATACAGTCAGCTTAAGTTATAGTTGTTTTCTGCAGACATTAACAGTTCACTTGTCCTGTAAACAGGCTGATTTCTCTGAGACAAACTGAAGTGCACAGAGGCTGGTGCTGGGGTCTCGAAGAGCAGCTGGAGTAAAGAGGAAAATATCCAGGAGGCTGTGATGTGATTAGGAAATGAGAAGAAAGAAAGAGCTCCCTAATCTTCTATTCCTCATTCCTTTCAAGAGTCCCAAGGAGATCTGTAAGGGACTCGGCAGTGCTGTGGTTTAGAATTTGTTGGGTTAAAGCTATTTACTAAGACAGAGAAAAAGAAAAGGGTTATGCTTATGATTATGACATAGATCTATATCTCTATATATAAACACATGCTTACTTACGGTATATTCTCACATATATATAACGTATGCAGATGTAAAAATACATGCAAAGATGCTAATACATATGCATATCTGTTTGCAAGTCCAGGACATGTGGCAGGGGTTTTAACAGCCTCAAGGTTCACTGTAGGAACTGGAGTGGCTGTTGGGCTGTTGCAGGAGTTGGAGCAACTGCAGAACTCATTGCTAGAGCTGGAATCACCGCAGGACCTGTGACTGAAGTTGGAGCAGCCACTTGGCTCATTGGAGGGGTTGGAGCAACCACAGGGCTGTACATCCTGGCATATTGCACCTCCCTTGATAGGCATTTGTTTCATTTTCTTATTGCAGTACTTGGAACAGCTAGAGGACCTGTAGCAGGAGTGACTGCAGAGCTCATTATGAGGGGTGGAGTGACAGCAGGACCTGTCCCAGAGCTTGGAGTGACCGTAGGACATGTAGCACAAACTTGGAGCTGCTGCAGGTTCTGTGATGCAGTGTCATCGTCATTGGGTGTCACTTTTGGCAGCCAGCGTTGGGTGTCACCATCATGCAGAGGGGACAAAAGGTCCCCCCTGGGGACACTGCACTGAAGCTGGGAACACCATGACCAGCTCGAGGACTTCCCGGGGCAAATGGGGATACGGCATCACGGTGCCTCACCCCCATAGCTGGGGACATCCCCATGTTACTCTCAGAGTGTCGCATGCCAGAGTTGGTGACATACCCACACCACACGCCAGGGTTGAGGACACCCCCTCAGTGTCACACCACGAAGTCGGGGATACCTGTGTCACCCCTGTGGTGTCACAGCCCAAAGTTGGGGACACTCCTCAGGGCACCTCATCTGTGTCCACCCCCACAGACCACCATTGTTCCCATGGGGTGGGGGTGACAACCCTTACTTTTCTTATTAAGATTTCTTTCTTGATAACGGCAGATTGGGGATGCCCCCCCCCCCGGCCCCCCCATATGTGAATAAAGGAAAGAGGAATAGTTGTGGGACTCCATGTGTCACAGCGGGAGGGAAATTTGGGGACAGAGGTCACTGCAGCATCCTGATCCTGTAGCCCCTATGGCCCCATAACCACTACAGCCCCATCCGATCAGCCATCCTATGTCCACATCTCATGACTTTATCCCATCCCATATCCTGTTGTGTATCCATAGCCCATCCCATATCCATCATATCAGCCCCATAGCCATCTCAAACGCATCCTGTGTCTGTGTCCTCACATCCTATCCCCATCCTGTACCCCGTATCTATATCCATTCCAAATCCGTATTCCCACGTCCATCCCACGTCCATTCCATATATTTATCCAGTTGTAATCCCAACCCCATCCCATATCCATACCCCATCCCATATCCATCCCATATTCTTCCCATGTCGATCCCATATCCATTTCTGGAGTCCATCCCATACACGTCCCATTTTCTGATCTCCTTTTCATATCCTCGCACCCCAATCCCAATTTTCGCAATCCCACAGCCAACAATCCCAACCCGACGTTCCAAATCTCATTCCCAACCCCACCTCTCACCTGCCAATCCCAATCCCAATCCCTCATCCCAATCCCACATCCCATCCCATCCCATTTCTTGCTAGAATAGCGCGCACCCCTAAACCCCTCCCCCACCGCCGCTCCGCCCCGCCCCCTGCCCACCCGCCTCCAACCAGGGGCCACGCGACGCCCCTCGCCCGGCCTCTCATTGGTCAACGGCAGCGCCGCCGGCTCCGATTGGCTGAGCCGCAGCAGGCGGGAGCAGCCGTTGACAGCCGGCTCGAGGCCGCCCGGCTCTCACCTCAGACAGCGGCGCTGCCGCAGCCGGGGCCGCCCTTCACGGCAGCGCCGCTGCAGCCGCTGCGGGCCGGAGCCGTCCGGCTGGGATCTGTCCCTGCCTGGCTGTGGCCACATCAAAGTGCTGGGAGGCTTCCCCAGCTCCATGCCATGCACACCATGTCCTGCACCCCTGTGGCCTTCCCCACCCTCTCTCACATCACCTGCTCCAAAGTCCTAAAGGATGGAGCTCCTCACGCTGCCAAGCAGCCCCAGTACCCTCCCTCTGCTCTCTCTCTGCTCCTCCATACAATTCCTCCCAAACCTGTTACACTTTGATCCACCTCTGCTTGGACACAGTGTGACCACATCACCCTCCTTTTAGCTGCTCTCTTACTGCAGCCACTTGGCCCTCCTTTGGGTCTGCTTTAGGCCTCTTGCATCGATACCCCAACCCCATTATCCAAAGCAAAGTTCGCATAACCCCTCCCACGGACACCTCTAATCTCCTGATGACCAATGAAGCCCTCTGATGACCAGTGACTCCCCTCCTTGATTAATGGAGCCTTGTGATGTTCAATGAACATCTCTGACAACCAGTGGAGTCAGTGGAGCCCTCCGACAACCAACAAAGCCTTCAGATGACCGCAGTCATTTTCTCTGGACACACTCCAGGGTTGTGATGTCTTCCTTGCAGTGAGGGGTCCAAAAGTGGACACATCTGGGAGGTGCAGCCTCACCAGATCTGAGTACAAGGGGACAATCACGGCCCCGTTCCTGCTGCCAATGCTGTTTCTGATACAAGCCAGGATGCTGTTGGGCTTCTTGGCTTGCTGGGCACATCACTGGCTCAAGTTCAGCTGAGCATCGATCAATGCCCCCAGGTCCAGTTCCTCTACACAGCCTTCCAGCCGCTCTGCCCCACGCCTGAAGCTTTGCCTGGGGATGCTGTGGCCAAAGTGCTGGACCCGGCTCTTGGTCTTGTTGAACCTCATCCCAATGAGTTCAACCCAGCCATCCAGCCTGTCCAGATCATTATGTGCTTACCATGGTGGAGGCAACCGCTGGGCAGCTTGAAACATATGCAGTACCCCATCATGCAGTACTGCCCTCTAAACACCATATTAGGTCTCAAGAAAAAAGTCCTGTGGCTGCGTGGCACCCCAGAAAGAACTGAGTCAGATAATGGGGCTCTGATTACTAGTTCTGCCCTCTGGTGCCCAGTGAAGAAACACCCAGATCACTGACCAGGATGCTATCTGTGATCAAGCAGCTTTGATTGGCAATTGCAATGGCAGGTCCCCTGCAAGCAGGAGAGCATGCAGAAAGCAGCGTTGCATCTTTTAGGCCGTGTTACTCCACGCTGATCTCCTTCTGCCCCGGTTCCTCATTGGCTGAGTACTTCAGGCTCACAATCATCCCGACTCCCCACTGAACATACTGGATCCCCCTTCCTTCCCTTCCCTTCCCTTCCCTTCCCTTCCCTTCCCTTCCCTTCCCTTCCCTTCCCTTCCCTTCCCTTCCCTTCCCTTCCCTTCCCTTCCCTTCCCTTCCCTTCCCTTCCCTTCCCTTCCCTTCCCTTCCCTTCCCTTCCCTTCCCTTCCCTTCCCTTCCCTTCCCTTCCCTTCCCTTCCCTTGCCTTCCCTTTCTTTTTCCATAACACAGTGCAAAGGAAGGCCTCCAAGGCCAAATTCCAGCCTGCCAGGTGCCCTGCCAGCCAAAAGGCAATGGGGCAGTCCAGGGGCTTGGAAAGGCAGAACAAGGGAGAGGTTAGGAATAGTGTAGGGTAAGGGTTAGGGTTAGGGATAGGGATAGGGATAGGGATAGGGATAGGGATAGGGATAGGGATAGGGATAGGGATAGGGATAGGGATAGGGATAGGGATAGGGTGAGGGTTAGGGTGAGGGTGAGGGTTAGGGTGAGTGTGAGGGTTAGGGGGGATGTTCATTGTATACCACAAGGGAATTTGATGCTAGGGCAGTGCAGTCGGTAACTCTGTGTATATATATGTATACAGACCAGTGTGCATATTGTGTTTTTATGATTGTTTATTTGTATTTAGATGTTTATATTAAGTATGATGTTGTGATGTAGAATAGCAAGAGAATACAATATTCTATAGATAATAGAATATAGATGTATAATAGATATAGTTATATATTACATATATATTAATAGATAGAGATAATGGATATAGATATATAATAATATAGATGTAGCAATAATATTGCTATAGAATAGCAATATTACTAAGCCATGATATTTTTTATCCCTTGCCTCAAACACTTCCAGCTATAGGGTTTTGCTCCTAAAGAGGCAAGGGGTCTTGGAAGAGTCCTCGCTCTCTCTCCTTGTTCCTTTGCTTTTCTTCAGGGAGGTGGCATGCAGGAATGACACAAATGGGTCTCAGTGGCACAGATGGAACTCAGCAGCTGTTTCGCAGCCTCCAGTGGAGCTCTGACTGTCCTGGACACCCCACGCCCGCATCAGCGTGGGTAGTGTGTGCCCTTCCTGCGGGGTGGGTCTTTGGTCTTTGGAGACTGACCCCTGGGAGACCCCGTTCCTTCCTTTATGGCTGGCAGGAACTCAGATCTGACAACGGGCGGCTCCTCGGGCAGGCTGGGCTCGCCACGAGATGTTTCTGCTGCCATCTTTTCAGTGGGAGACTCATTTTCTTCCCTTATGGGTGGCAGCAATACAGATCTGTTGCGGGTGGACTGCTTGGGACGGCTGGTCTCACCACAAGAAGGTGCTGCTGCCATTTCCTTTGGTTGCTCCTGTGCCTCCCTGATCTTCTTAACCCTCTTCCTGAGAAGTCTCACTGAGTCGCATGCCCGAAGCGCCAGCATGTTTGGTTTGTCTGGGGACTCTAAGGATAGGCTGGATGAGGCCCTTGAGCAAGATGGTTGCTCTTGGCTGCATGAGGCCTCACGCTGGGCTTCCTCTGCTCCTCCTTCTTCATCGAGGAACTTGACACGTCTTGTTCGGGCCAGGTTTTCTTGGCTCTCTGTTCCCTCTAGGCCCTGCAGCTGGCAGCTCATCGGCTGCTCTGGGGCTACGGGCACTGCCCAGACGGGTGGCAGAACACTGAAAGGACAGAGCGGGAGGGGTCCGCCTGAGTGGCTGATGGCTTTGAAGCCACATCCCTCAAGCCTGAGCCAGGAGCCTGGGCTGTAATGCAGCCTTCCCCACAGACAGCTGACCGGTTGCCCCGGGGCTCTCTGGTGATGTGGAGAGGGGCCAGCCCTGTGAACTGGGGGGCTCCTGACATCCCCATCCCGGCACTCCCGGGAGGCCACAAACAAGCAGCGACCCTTTGGAGTTAGGGAATGGGCTCTTGTTGGGTCACCCCCATGCACATCCCAGACCACAGCCTCCAGCCTCACCTGTTGGCAATGCTCTCCCTCCGCAGTGTGTTCTTTACTTTTTGAAACTGCTCTCTATCAACACTTGCAGTGCTGAGGCGCCTGATGTATGTTGGAGTGTTATCAAATCTCACTGCAGTAGGGAAGGAAGAGGAGATTCGCCGTCAAGCCTTTGGCTCGCTCACAAGCAGCACTCAACTCAGACCTCTTTCCCAGAACCCGCCCTGAAACCATCTCTGTCCCCACTCCTCCTCTCTGCAGTTCAGCTCTGTTTTGGGCTGCATGAGGGACGCTGGCTTTGGGAAAGAGGAGCTGGCTGGTGACAAGAAGGCGGCAGGGTGACTTTTGAGGTCCCTGTCCCTGCAGTGGGGGAGGGCAAGGCCTGAGATCCCCACATCCTCCTGCCATAGCCAGGGATGGGGGTACGTCACACCCAGCACCTTCCTTTTGGATAGGCCAACCATAACCTAAGGGGAAGAGGCCGTGCTGTGCCGGCAGGATGGTATGCTGCAAGTGAGAGCCCTGGGCTGATGGTCAGCAAGGGACTGCCCACCTCCAGTTGGTTGCTCATGCTGTGGAAAGGAGCTGGAAGCCACTTTACCTTTCTTGTTCCCAGTAAGAGGTGGCAAAGTCTCTTCTTCTGTTGACTTCTGTGCCCCAAACAAGCTCCCGGAGGACTTGCGGCATCGCATGGGCGGCAGTTTGGAGACTAACTCCATTTGGAACCTGTAAGCGAGGAGAAGGCAGTGAGCGGTGTGACGCAGTGCAACAGCAATCCTTGCTGCTCTCTCTGCTTGCCTGCTCGCAAGCACGTTTTCATGCTGCATGAAGGCTTTCTAAAGCCGTTAGCAGGGTCACTTGGGATAGGAGGAGGGGAAACAGTTTCAGGCGGAAAGAGGGAAGACTGGCTTTGGATGGGAGGAAGAAGGTTTTAGCTGGAGGGTGGTGAGGCACTGGGATGTCTTGCCCAGAGAGGTGCTGGGTGCCCGGACAGGCATTCAAGGCCTGGCTGGACCAGGCTCAGAGCAACCTCATTTGGAGGTAGGTGTCCCTGTTCCCCGCAGGGCAGTGGGACCGGGTGCCCTTTTAGGGTTCCTGCCTGCTCCAATCGTTCTGTGATTCTCTGGCACATCCTCCTGGGCAGGACACTGATGGACACGAGGCACAAGCGCTACGGAATGAGAGCTGAGCAGCTGCATCAAGCAGCAGAAAAATACTCACTTGGGTAAGACCAAAAGGCATTTTGAGAACACCAGGGAAGCCACCGGTGTCACACGGGACACCCCCATGTCCAGCAGCGAAGGGGCCTGCAGGGGAGGAACAGGGAGGTTGTGGGACATCTTGGTCACAGCTGAGGCACAGGGAACACGAGGAGCCCGAGGCAGGGAGAGCTGCCAGCACCGCAGCACCTGCACGGCTCAGATCACGGCTCAGGCCCAGGTCCTAGTGGGCCATGTGTGAGCTCATCAAGGCTCACAGGACTGCCCGGACCACGGAGAAACCTATGGCTCACCATGCGAACGGCTCTCCTGAAGTTCGCTTTCCCTGACAGCTTCTCGAGGAAGTCATGATAGAACTTCATTTGGAAGGTCAGCCTGTCAATGAGGAGCACTCCGACGTCCTTCAGGACCACGGCCACGTTCTCCCCATTCCGCAGGCAGCTGGAGAGCAGCGATACGGTGCTTTGGATGCACTTCCGCACTGTCTGCCAGCTCACAGAGGCATCTGCAGCCACCTGGCTGCACTGCAGGGGCTCCACCTTCCTGTCGACTGAGAAAATACCAGGGACGGGGTTGATGATACGGTTGCTGTTCCACAGCTGCTTCCCTAGAACTAAGGGACATCATCCATAACGGCCCCGCGTTTGGATGGGCTCCTGCAAGGGGGAGGTGTGCTTCTGAGAAGGGATGTGGTGGCCCTGTTTGCCCTGTCCATGAAGCCAGCAAGGGTTTAATCCCCCCTCCTACCTGGCAGGGACCCTCTGCGGGACTTGAGGTGGTGCACAGCTATGAGGTTGCTGGCCAGGTGAAACACGGGCCAGCACAGGGTCACGGTCCTGTCCTGCATCCTGATCTCCCTGGAGATGATGTCAAAGGAGCCAAAGGTGGGAATCCAGACCCCCTGCGAGTGGAGGAGGAAGAAAGGGTGGACGCATTATGGGCTGGCTGGAGGAAGAGCTGGAGGTGGTCCTGTGCGGGGGCAGAGCTCAGGAGCCCCCTCCTGCTGTTCAGAGGCACAAGCCAGGGCAGCGGGGACGGCTTTGGGGCTGCACAGCCCTCTCCTTCCCCTCTCCCTCCCTCTCAAACGCAGCTCAGCGGGGAAACGTGGGGTGAGCTTCCTGCCGTGTGTGCAGGGGAAGACGCAGAGGAAGTCCAGGCTGAGCCGGACAGGGCGAGGAGGAACCTGGCAGCCAACAAACGCACCTTGTGCACCAGGAGCTGCTTGTGTACGAAGGCGGCCACCGCATCCCAGACGGCAACTCGCTCTGCAGATGAAAGGAAAAGCAGGTCACACTCTGCATCTGCCGCTTCCCGGCACCCCTCTCCCACTGCTGGGCAGGAGGGAGGTGGCAGATGGAAAGTGTCATCTCCATCCCAAGACTGGCTGCAGCACCGCTCCCGTGGTGGCTGTGGGTCCGTGTACCTTCAGTATTACTACATGTTTGTCCAGAGGCATGGCCCACCCTGGGGCCGTTCTTGCTCATTCTGGGTTGCTCCTTCTTGGCACCGGCCATGCTGGAGCTCATCCTTCAGATGCGTCTGCTCTGTACCAGATGCTCCTTCAGGATGCAGGACCCTCCTCGGTGCTCTGCCTTCACCCCCCTCCCGGGTGGCCGTGTCACAAACGGCACCACGGCAACGCGGTGACATCACGGCCAGCTGCCCATTATGATGCTGGCACTGCTGCCTGCCCCACCTGGCAGTGCTGACCCATCTCTGCTTTCTCCCTCTCCTGGAGCTGTGAGTTGAGGGGTGACCCTGGGGCGAGGATGGGGCTGGGATGTGTTGCTGTTCTCTCAGTTCCCTGGTCCTTGGGGCACCATTCGGGCCTTAAGGCTGCTGTTGGGCACCCTCCTGATATTGGCGAGCAATGGGCAGGGGAAGGAGGCAATGGGGGGCAGTTGGGGCTGAGCAGGTTACAGGACCGTGACTTGGCCACGTTGTTCTAGTGCTCACAATGGGTCCCTGCACCACAGGGCACTTGGGGGACCCTGGGTGCCTCCGCAGCCCTGAGGACCGGGCATCAGGGGCTGGGAATTAATTGATGGCATGGAGGGGACTGTCCGTGGCCTGTTCCAGCAGGACCTGGGCACTGTCACCTCCAGCCCTTCCCTTGCGCTCTATGGGGTCGTGCAGAGGAACGGATCTGGAGGGGGCAGGCTCAGAGTGCCCTATGGATGGCCCAGAGTCACCATGCAGCTGGGACAGGGGCTGTGGCTTCCGTCCCCAGGGGACCCATGTCCTGCCCCGGGTCTCTTGGCTGCTGCCAGTCCTTCTCCTGCCCTGAGTCCCTGGGGACAAACCCTGCAGGGACAAGGCTCCTCCTTGCCAGTGCTGCCCTCTGACATCCTCTGATGCCCAGTGAAGACCCTGATGATCAGTGACATCCCATGATGATCAATAAATCCCTCAGCAAAGCTACACGCTGTGTGTCTGTGTCCTTGTTCTCATGCTCAGCAGGGACTGCTGGGATCTGTCCCTGCCTGGCTGTGGCCACATCAAAGTGCTGGGAGGCTTCCCCAGCTCCATGCCATGCACACCATGTCCTGCACCCCTGTGGCCTTCCCCACCCTCTCTCACATCACCTCCTCCAAAGTCCTAAAGGATGGAGCTCCTCACGCTGCCAAGCAGCCCCAGTACCCTCCCTCTGCTCTCTCTCTGCTCCTCCATACAAATCCTCCCAAACCTGTTACACTTTGATCCACCTCTGCTTGGACACAGTGTGACCACATCACCCTCCTTTTAGCTGCTCTCTTACTGCAGCCACTTGGCCCTCCTTTGGGTCTGCTTTAGGCCTCTTGCATCGATACCCCAACCCCATTATCCAAAGCAAAGTTCGCATAACCCCTCCCACGGACACCTCTAATCTCCTGATGACCAATGAAGCCCTCTGATGACCTCCTTGATTAATGGAGCCTTGTGATGTTCAATGAACATCTCTGACAACCAGTGGAGTCAGTGGAGCCCTCCGACAACCAACAAAGCCTTCAGATGACTGCAGTCACCTTCTGATGGCAAAACAAGCCCTCTGATGGGCAGCAGCTTGCTGCTTTCTGTGCATAGAAGGGAAGGGTGGGAAAGGGAGATGTTGACATCACCTTGGTAGACAGCAGTTTGCTCATCGTAGCAATGTTTGTTCCTGATTTGATCAGAGAACCTCGAGAGGAGTGTGGCTGCTTCTGACATTCCTGTGAGACTCTGCTGTGGTTGAAGAGATGAGGCAGGTGATGAACTGCAGACAAAGCCATACTGCCTGATGTTGCTGTTGTTCAGGTAGTACAAAGCATTCAAATGGCTGGCCGTCTCCAAATGATGCACGATAGAAAGCTGCAGCCACACCGTCAATCAACTGTGATGATGCCTGTGTATCCTGAGACGACGACTCTTTTAATCAGGGGGCTTCCAGAATCTCTGAAACCCGTAGGCATACAACTGCAATGGAAGATACAGGCTGTGTCCCAGGGAGAAAGAACCTGGGCAGCGTTAGAAGGAACTGTAACATCCAACCATCTGCAGTCAGGATACAAAGTATGGACATGGGGGGAGGTTGCCCAAGAGTTAATTAACTGTGGCAGAAAATACGGGCTGGTGATTTCTTCCACCAGTAAGTGTGAGCCAAGGGGAGTGAGGCTTGCAGCAGTCAGCCTTGCCCCTGGGCCACCCAGCCCAAAGCTCAATGGGGCTGGAAAGGGTCTCACTGGCAGTCATTGCCAGTAAGTACAGGTAGGCAAAATATTGATCATAAATGTAATTGTCTCTGGACACTGGGCTGTCAAGAGGGCGTTCCCCGAGATTTGATGGGTGGATTACCCACAGTCAGGTTAGAGAAATCAGTTAACTGGTGGCCAGAACAAAAGCTCAAAAAGCTCAAGAAAAGCTGATGCATTCGCCCCCCTCCAGCGCAAGGTAGGCAGGAGGCGGGGGAGGGCAGTGAAGGGTGGATGTATTAGAAAGCTTACAACAAAAGGAGAAGATCCTCGATTTAACATCTTCTGTCCCAAGGCCTCACCCACCACCCTTGCCATTTGCCCCTGTGAGTCACCATCCAGTTGCTGATAAACCAGGGAAACACTTCTCTCCCTGGCCAGCCTGTGTCGACTCACCCAGCTATCCTGAGGCCAGTGTCCCTAACCTTAGTGGAACCTCTTAATAAATACACTTGGAAGGCTAAGGGTGCCCGGGAAAAGGAATATAGAATTAACACTTGCTCAATTATTCCCTCATTTTAACCATATTAACAAAGCCCCCAAAAGGCAAGTTGGGGTCTTGTTTTATTTTACAGAGGATCCCCGTGTGACCTCGACTTAGCACAGAATGGCTGAGAGCTGCCTTTACCCATATGTGTTCTGTGAGAGAAAAACCGAAGATGTGACTGTGCCGGAATACTGAATACCTCTGTGTTACATCTTTTGGTTGCAATAGTCTTGGCTTGTTGTGGTTGTGGGTTGTGACTGATATCAGCCCTTGGATCTGCTCAACTCCACAATTGGGCTCAGGGTGTTTTCAGCTCATCCTGTCTTTCTGGTGCTCCCTGCACAGTGGCACCATCCCTTCTGAGCCCTTCTGTCACCCCTTTTGGTCAAACTGGTGATGATTTGCATGGAACTCCTCCACGGTGCTTCCAAATTCCTAACACACTGGGAAATGAGCCAAGGGACCCACCTGATATCTGTTAGATGTGCTCACAAAAGAAATCCTTCCTAGAGCCCTTTGCACCGATGCTGTTCTGTGTCACATCTGTCCAGGAGCTGCATCCAAAAGGTGGCTGTTGGAAATGGTCTGAGTGTTGACAAGAGATGTGTGTGTTTGTGGGATTACCCCCCTTATGGTTCTTACTGTGGGGTATCCTACACACTGCCCCGTGAGAAGTTCAGCAGACCACCACAGTATTTGAACTTCCAAACCAGCATTTGGGTCTCTCAGCATCTGAATTGCTTTGGAAATGCTCAAGTGGAAAGTTCTCGAGACACTGAATCACCTTTGAGAACATTGCATGGTGTCACTGATGTCTATGTCCGTGACAGGGGGGCAGTAGGCCCGTAGGCTCCCCCAGCCCCTGACAAGTGGGAAGGGAAAAAGGGAAAGGGAAAGAGATGGGAGCTGGGCTCAGGGAAACAAACAGAGAAGCGGCAATGATCTAAGGAGGAAAACTTATTTTACTAATTACAATCTAATTGAAATTGAGGCTAATAAATCAAGTAAAATAAAAGAGAAAGAGAGAGGTTTCACACTCGCTGCCAGGCACTGAGAGAGAGAGAGCTAGCGTCACTTCCGTGACGTGTTTCCCTCTCTGACCATGAGGTCCTCTGGGACATGTAGTTTTTCTTCTCTGTGCTCCACATGATGTTATGATGTGGCATAAGAACAGCAAAGATGACAAAACCATGACAAGGACTAGAAGATGTTCTGAGCAAGTTTGCTGATGATACCAGATTAGGAGGTGCTGTTGCCCCCACGGAGGGTGGAGAGGACTTGCAGAGAGATGTGGACAAATCAGAGAAGTGGGTACAAGTTGGTGCATAAAGCATAACCAAAACAAAATGTGCCTGATTGTGCACCTGGGTAGGGGCAACCCTGGACATACACACTAACTGGATATGGGACACTGGAGAGAAGACTGACTGAAAAGGATTGGGGGTCCTGGTCAGCATCAAACTGAACATGAGTCAGCAGTGTGCCCAGGCAGCCAGGAAGGCCGACAGTCCACTGGAGTGCATCAAGCAAAGTACTGACAGCTGGGTGAGGGAAAGGATTGTCCCTGTCTGCTCTGCATTGCTACAGCCTCACCTGGAGCACTGGGAGCACTGTAGAGCAGAAAGGACATCAAACTATGGGAGGATGTGCAAAGGATGGCACTGGAACCAAGAGATCTGAAGTTCAGAGCTTCATTGGGATTGACTACGTGTTCAGATTGGGCCCTTCTCCCATCCCACATCCTGCAATGAGACACAGGGCACACCTAAGGCATGAACCTCACAGTGTCCTTGCACCCCATGCAGAGCCTGGGATCTTCTGTCCCTGTGTCTTTCATTTAACACCATACAATTCTCCTTCTCCTGCCCCAGGAAGGGCCCCGAGCCAACATGAGGGACAGGATCTCCCTGCCAGGGGTCTGGGAATCAAGTCATGTCCTGTCTGCTTCCAAAGACAAAGGAGGGGTTTCTTAGCATCAGAGCCACCATGCCAGTGCCTTTGCCTGCCTGTAGTCATGGCTTCCAATTATCTGCTCTAACAGGTCCCTTGGGAATCTTGCTTACTAATGGCCCTCATTGGGCCCATTAATACTCCAAGAAACTGTTACTTCTGCCTTTGTCTTGTTGAGCACTTTGTGCAGACTTCTCTCTGCACTGGAGGCTGATGGACTCAGCAGCAAATGCCCCCTGGGGCCTCTTACCACCTAAGGAGCCCTCCTGTGCCTTGTGCCTTCCTGTCATCCTCTTTGGGTTTTCAGAACTTGTTCAGCAAAATGGAGAGGTATCTGGAGAGATCTTAAAGAGGAAGAATCCAGCAGACATTTATTGTCTATTTATTTATAGGTGGGTTTAAACAAGTTGTTAAAGCAGCACTGTGCAACTGATATCAATCCAGGATATTCCCAATGAGTTCTATTCTGTTACTGTGTGGACAAACGTCCTTCTCAACCTCCCCACCCCATTTCTACTCACACTGGCCCCCTGGGACTAGCATCTCTTTTCCTGACATCACTCTTCTCCTCTGCATTCATCCGCTCAGTGTTAAACCTGCTTTGCACCAACTCCCACTGGCTTTCCACAGAGAACCGGCTGCACACGGAAAAGGAAAGATTTCTCTCTTTTTTTTGGCCTACAAACAGAAGGAAAGGTGGTGCAATGTAAACAGTTGAACAGTAAAACACAGTGATCAACTGCTTGCCATGTCCAAGCTGCTTCTATTGAGGTTTGTCTTTCACAGGGAATATTTGTAGAAGAAATGAGTGAGACGCAGATAGGAAGGGATAGATAGAATCACAGTGAAGGATTTGACAACAGAGTCCATCAGACACTGGAGAGATGGAGCAAATTCCAGTAATCTCCCTGAATGTCAGAAAACAGCCAGATAGTTGGGAGGTATCAACTTAAAATTGAAAAGGACTTGTGAGTATTTCACACATTGGGAATGGTTAACACATTTTCATTGATTTCTATCTTTGTCTTCAAATGTTTTTTTCACTTTTACCGACATTAATGAACATCTTTCAAACTTCCTGCTTCAAAAAATAAAAAGAGAAAGAGAAAGAGAAAGAAAAAGGGAAAGAAAAAGGGAATGAAAACAAAAAAGAAAACGAAAAAGGAAAAGGAAAAGGAAAAGGAAAAGAAGAAAAAAAAAGAAAAAGAAAAAGGGAAAAGAAAGAAACAAAAAAAGTAAGAAAAAGGAAAAGAAAAAGGAGAAGAAAAAGAAATAGAAAAAGAAAGAAAAGGAAAATGAAAATGAAAAGAAAGGAAAGGAAAGGAAAGGAAAAAAAAGGGAAGGAAAGGGAATCATAGAATTACCCAGTTTGGAAAAGACCTTGAAGAACATCAAGTCCAACCACAGCCTAACCATAAAGGGAAAAAAAAGGGAAGGGAAGAAGAAGGGAAGGGAAATGGAAAGGAAGAGAGAAAGGGGAAGGGAAAGGGAAAAGGAAAGGAAAAGAAGAAAAAAAAAAAAAAAAAGAAAAAAAGTAAAAAGAAAGATCCATTTGTGTCTCGCACATGGCCTGGTGCCCGTTTTACCTTCACATTCCCCACCAGACCTTCCTTGCTGGTATGAAATCTAGCAGAGCACCTCTCCTCTTTGGTTCCTCCATGAAGCTCGAGAAGCTGCCATCTGTGCTCTCCAGGGATCTCCTGGATGGCACATGCCCTGCTGTGCTGTCCCTGCAGCAGATACTGGAGTGAAAAAGGCCCCCAAAGGGGACAAGGGCCGGACAACATCAGGCTCCCATCTGTCTGCAGAGGGCACCTTCCATTTGCTCTCCCTGATCAGGAAGCCTGGAACAGACACTGTTGGTCTCCTCTCTTTTCCATTTTCATCAGCTCTGACCTGGCTGCTCTGCCATCCCCAGGCAGAGCTCAGTGCACTCTCACAGAGGGCAGTCGCCCTTCCTTGTCTCTTCGCCCATCCATCCCTAAGACTCTGTATCCCCCTTGTGCTACGGTGCAATTGTGGAAGCCATTAAACTGCATCCCTGTGGTCCAAACAAGAGCTCAGGCCTGCAACTCTACAAAGATTTCTAGGTCATCACGTGTTGGTGTTCTCATTAGTGCAAAAACACAGAAGTAAGCATCCTAATTGGAAAGCATAATTGGACAGAGCCTGACTGGAGAGCTCATCTATGGTGTTAGTTTGAAGAAGGTGGCACACAGGAATTTAACCCATTGTGGGTCTTGGAGTTGACATAGCAGCATTTGCAGCTACATGTGAATGGGACTGGATCCTGATACAGACTGGGAAGGAGACAAAGCTGCCACCTGACTGGGAAGGACCATTCCAAGTACTCCTAACAACTGAAACAGCTGTGAGGACAGCCGAGAAAGGATGGACTTATGACACACTGGTATAGGTATCCACTAGCCCTGAGGCGTGGGAACTGTGGCCATAGAAAAACCTTTAAAAGATAAGAATTAGAAGGAAATCATGAAAAGTTTTTTTATATGCATATATATTTTTTATTATTTTAACTAACCTTTCACTTCTCCTCGAATAGGTAAATGAATTGTATATGTAAGTGGGAGAGTATTATAACCTATATAGAACCAATACTCACAAAAAGTTTTCCTTGTAACAAAAAAGTTTTTACTGCTGTACCCATTTGCTATCCTGATAATTATCTGGAAAAGGTGAAATTTGACAATAATGCAGGGGAGGGACCAACTGATAGTTTTGATATGAATAAGGGACTCTTGTGGTGTATGGAATGATGTATGGTGGACAACTGCCAATTGAGGCTGGACAGAGACACTCCTTGAAAATACCCAGAATGTCCAGGATAGGGAAGAGCTTAAAAAGGGGTAGAAAATCTTCCTGAAAACCCTGCAGTTATGACAATTAAGGAGATAAAAGATCTTAGACAAACATTTGAAACTGAAACAAGATATGGGGACGTTAATGCCTGGGTAGAATGGACTAAGTATACTGTCCAGAGTCCCAACCATAGCAATTGCTACACTTGTGCATCGGGACGGCCAATAGCTCAGGTGGTACCCATTCTGCTGGGATGGACCAAGGACCCCAAGGGAATGTGATGCATGATTGCCCTGTATCAAGAGAAAACTGCCTGGGGAAATAGAGAGTGCAGACCTCTCTCTTGTTTCCTCCAATGCCTGATACAGATGTCAAGATCCCTCCTGCGCTCTCTACAGCAGTAGGTAACCATACAGCTTGCCTCTCACAGCAGGGTGTGAAGGCTACCAGGCCTATAGGAAACTTTTCCTTATGCAGTGATGAGGTCTTGGATGTTATGGAGGATTCAGCAGGAAATTATTCAAGATTGGGAATCTCCAGGGCAAATCTCCGGTGGTACTGTGGGGGAAAGATTTTTATGGTCCAGCTTAACCATCTAACTGGGGAGGCACCTGTGCACTTGTTCAATTAGTTATACCATTCACCCTGGCATTTGGAAAAGAAATGTATATAGATTTAGTTGGGGTACCTAGAGGTGTCCCTGATAAATTTAAGGCAAGAAATCAAATTGCTGCAGGATTGGAGTCACTGTTTTGGTGGATGACAATCAACAAGAACATAGACTGGATTAACTACATATAAAATATACAAAAGTGCAATTAAGGGAATAGCAGAACAGCTAGCCACACACCGGAAAAGGAATGATCTAGCAGGAGAGAAATCCTGCTAGATTGAAGAAAAGGGGGGAATGAACAGTGAAGCAGGAAACAGAAGCTCTGCTGGAATTCGGAATAAAGGGGGGCTAAAAGGGGGATAGTTAAAGGTAGTTTATAGAAACAAGTAAAGGAAACTTAAAGGTAGTTTATAGAAATAAGTAAAAGAAACTTAAAGGTAACAAGTAAAAGAAACAAGGGGCCTGAGAGAGCAGGGAGGATGCAGATAAGGAGTGAGACCTCACGGACGACCAGAAGAGGAGTTGCATTCCCCCTGATAAGAACAAGAGGGGGTCAGCATGCTAAAGACAAGAGGGGGTCTGTATGCTAAAGAGCTATTGAATATGTACCAGAATTCCTAGAACTATTGACTATGTATTAGAAGTCTAAGAAATCATTGACTATGTATCAGAATTCCGAGAAATCATTGACTATGTATTAAATGTACCTATAACTGTGTCCCGATTTTACAAGTCGGTGTGCAAGTTTGAAGGAGCTATCCCCCTTGCACCTGGCACTGCGCAACGCTGGAATAAACATACCTGCTTTATAACCCATCTCTGGATTATAGAGTTTGATTCCGCAAGCCAGGAGGACGTCTTAACAGCTGAGACACTGGATGATGCAGGCTGGGAGGAAACCAGTTTGATCAGCCCCTCCAGCAGGCTGTTTTGATCATCCTGATCCTCATCAGCTGTGTCCCATCTCACCACGGGTTCACAGGGCTCATCACGATGAAGCACAGCAGACAGTTCCTCCATCCTACCTTCCTGATTACTCTCTACTCTATCCAGTCTTTCAGTTACTTTCACAGGGGCTGAAACATAAGCACGTAGAGGGGTTAAACGTAGCTCAAAGTCATGAAGCTTAGTAATCATTTCATTCAAAGGGGTCTTCTTTGCCCTCTGCCAGACGTTGCTGCTCATGTACCGCCATACTCACCTGGTGCAGACCTTGTGCACATATGCCACATACTTGGTGTACGCCTGACTCTCTCAGGATCATGGCCTTGGTTTGGACTGGAATTTGGATCAGAATTCTGAGGAATAAACGTGGGGTCGTGTAACATCTCCACCACGGCCCGTTCTCTCAAATAACGACGCCTCTTTCTCTCTAAGTAAGTCACAAAACAAAGACTCATGGGGGACGACAGTGTATTGTAGGGGTCAGAAACGGGGACGGGAGGACGGGGGCGGGGGGGGCACAGATAGGGGAGCCTAGGGGTCAGAATGGGGGCGTGGGGTGGGGCAACGAGGTACCCCTGGGAGGGGAGGAGGCACAGGGAACATCCCGCCGTCCAACAGAAGCCCTGAGTGCCACAGAGGCCCCGCGGGGCCAACGCAGGGCGGCTCGCGGCGCCCGCGGAGGGGACCCCTTCAGGCCTCCCCCAGAACAGCCACTTGCAGAAGCGGAGGCGGCGCTCGGAGCCCCGGGGTTGCCCGGCGGCGCTGCAGCAGTGCGGAGAGCAGCTCGACTTCGGCACGGCCGCCTCTTCCTCGGGGCGCGGGGTGATGACGGCACGGCTGGCGCCGCTCGGGCAACGAGCACAGGCGCAGGCGCGCTGACGCGCTGTTGCTATGCCGACGTCGTCACGCATGCGCTGTCGCCGTGGTGGCAGTTTCGAGTGCGCGCAGAGAGGGGGGAAGGCGCGCTGTCGCCATGGCAACGCGGCCTGTACACGCAGGGCCTGAAGCCTGAGTGGGCCTCGGGGGCGGTGGGGGGCAAAGAAGCCGGGGGGGAACGGAGAGCCCTCGGGGATCTCCTGGTGAGGTGTGGGGGGGCTTAGGGGGGAGGGCAAAGCTCCGGGTGTGCTCAGTGGTATCCAGGGTGGTCGAGCGCCCACCTACTTCTTCCCCATTTGTTCACCATCAGCTTCATCACTGAAACCTCTGACTCACTTCCATCCGCTCTTCCCCGGTTTGCAAGATTTCCATTGCTTGTTAGGCCAGGGGGTGCCACTTTCTAAAAACAATGCATGTGGAACGTGAGGAAAATGCCCGTTGTGATAAAATGTTTGCTCATTAAGACCGGGATGTGGTAGCATTGTGGTGGAGTGCTTGTTCATTAGGACCGGGATGTGATGGTGGAATATGGAGGCCACAAGGGTTGCAGAACACTCTAATTTTATGGGTAGATTGTGTACTCTGCATAGTTACAGGCAAAGCGCGCCCCGATGGATACAAAGTTTCACGGAAGGACCAACCAAGGAACGACACACCAAGTGGAACGATCACGACCGACCAATTAAAGGACAATACACTCGGGATGGACCTTACAAAAGAAGTTGCAAGGGGCGGGAAGGCGCGGCAGTTGGAGGAACGAGGATTCCCCTGTCGCCCAGCGCTGAATTGCCTTTTTGTTTTACCCGCTACAATTAATAAAAGTTTCTAATTGGAACATTATCGGCTCATTGCTTGTAAATTGATGACAATTTGGTGCCGTGACTCGGATGGGAATACTGGCGTGGGTACGAGCCTGAGGGGGCGCCCCGCCTAAATAGGCGGCCTCGGCTCCTATCCTCCCGCCCTACTCCTGCCGACGATCCGAAATTTAAAACACAAAGGCAAGGAAAAACCGGTTAACCCTTTAAATTTCGTGCACGAAAGTCCGGACGAAGACGCAGGACAGGTGAGTATAGTCCGGTCTGGGTTGGGAATCCGGCGTGTGGCGAGTGTTGTGTGCTTGTGAAGGGGGGCCGGCAGCCGGCACTAACCCGAGCGAGTGTGGACCCCACAGTAGTGCGGTTCCCATTGCCCGCGAGGGCGTGGGCCACGACCTGGGGGAAGCGAGTGAATGCAACACTGAGTGAGGGCACGCCGAAGGGTGGGTACAGGGTATAAGCGGGACCCTTTCACCACCACAACCCCTAGGGCTATGGGCTCTATGGAGGGTTATTCTTTGGTGTTCCCCTAGAGCTACGAGCACTAGGGATGATTATTATTCAGGTGTTCCCCTAGAGCTACGAGCACTAGGGATGATTATTATTCAGGTGTTCCCCTAGAGCTACGAGCACTAGGGATGATTATTATTCAGGTGTTCCCCTAGAGCTACGAGCACTAGGGATGATTATTATTATTTAGGTGTTCCCCTAGAGCTACGAGCACTAGGGATGATTATTATTTAGGTGTTCCCCTAGAGCTACGAGCACTAGGGATGATTATTATTCAGGTGTTCCCCTAGAGCTACGAGCACTAGGGATGATTATTATTTAGGTGTTCCCCTAGAGCTACGGGCACTAGGGGGAGCTACAGACGTTGAATAAAACAAGAGAGCAAGAAGTAAAGAACGAGATGGGGCAGTGTAAAACTAAACCACCCACCCCTTCTAAACGACCATCCATTCCTAAGGACTCACCTTTAGGGTTCATGCTAATTGCCTGGACGCACTATCCAGGAACAAGAAATAAAGATAAAGCAAAGATGATTTATTATTGTATAGAAATTTGGAGCGGACAACAAATTGGCCCGGCAGTATGGTGGCCTAAGTATGGTTCTAATGAAGATTGGGTACAACAGCAATTAAATTTTTGGGTAAACTCCAAAACCCCTTTCAATCAAGAAGAAAGTGACTATGCAGCAGTATGGGTCACTCGCCCAGAGGGTTTAGGAGTCCCCATTTTTAATTTGACACGAAAAGAAAAAGATGTCGAAAAACGTAAACCTCGAAGGGAAGAGGAGGCCTTAGTGGGACCCCCACCATATGCTGTACCACCAGCAATTCCCCTACCTTCTCCTCCTCAGTTGGATCATGGGCAGATGGATTCGAGAGAGGGAGAAGTACAAAAGATAGAAGGGGGAGGGCCTGTGACACGGGCAAAGGCACGACAAAATAACCTCTACCCTTTAAGAGAAATGCCCATGGGAGGTCCACAACCTCAGATGGGGTTTATATCAGTGCCCTTAAATTCAGGGGATGTTAGAGATTTTAAGAAGGAAATGGGTAATATACTAGAAGATCCCCTGGGGGTGGCAGACAGAGTAGATCAGTTCTTAGGGCCAAATGTTTATACCTGGGAGGAACTACAATCTATTCTAAGTATACTGTTCACAGCAGAAGAGAGAGGTATGATTAGGCGTGCAGGGATGCGCATTTGGGATGCTCAACATGCCCACGGGCCTGCTGCGGATATTAAATGGCCCTTACAGAATCCGCAATGGGACCATCAAAATCAACATCATAGGACTCACATGCAGGACCTGCGAACTATCATTATCCAGGGCATTAGGGAGGCAGTCCCAAGAGGTCAGAATATAAATAAAGCTTTTAATGAAAGACAAAAGAAGGAGGAAACACCCACTGAATGGCTAGAAAGGTTACGCAAGAATTTACAACTATATTCAGGATTGGATCCCGATACACCGATAGGCCAGGCTCTGCTCAAAACACAGTTCGTAGCTAAGGCTTGGGAAGATATCCGCAAGAAACTAGAAAAGATAGAAAATTGGCAGGATCGGGGGCTTGATGAACTTTTGAGGGAAGCTCAGAAGGTATATGTAAGAAGGGAGGAAGAAAGACATAATAGGCAGGTTAGGATGATGGTAACAGCGGTCAGAGAAAGTAGGGAATTGGAAAGGAAAATGGGGGGATGGACGCAAAATCGAATTCCAGGACAGCAAAAATTTAGGAAGCCTGAAAACAGGGAGGAGGAGAGAATATAAGATGGACTGTACTCCCCCAAGGCTTCACAGAATCCCCTAATTTGTTTGGGCAAGCCCTAGAACAGATCCTGCAAGAGTATCAGCTAGATCCTGATACCAAATTAATACAGTATGTAGATGATCTATCAATTGCTGGAGAGGATGAGGGAAAGGTTTGGAAAGAAAGTATTAAATTGCTGAACTTTTTGGGACTGAAAGGACTTAAAGTATCAAAAAGGAAATTGCAATTTGTGGAAGAGGAGGTTAGATATCTAGGGCATTACCTGAGTAAAGGAGAAAAGAAGATAGATCCTGAAAGGATACAAGGAATATTGTCCCTGACGTCGCCAAGCAATAAGAGACAAATAAGACAATTGCTGGGATTAGTGGGATATTGTAGACAATGGATCGAAAATTATAGCAGTAAAGTAAAGTTCCTATATCAAAAGCTCAGTACCGATGGATTAATAAAGTGGGATAGACAAGATGAAGAGAATCTACAAAAGCTGAAGGAGGATCTCATCAATGCCCCTGTCTTGAGCCTGCCTGACTTAAAAAGACCCTT
This sequence comes from Coturnix japonica, assembly GCF_054131305.1. Classification (NCBI taxonomy): domain Eukaryota; kingdom Metazoa; phylum Chordata; class Aves; order Galliformes; family Phasianidae; genus Coturnix; species Coturnix japonica. Next base: position 11,812,149 of record NC_140682.1, on the reverse strand, counting down.
TTATTTATTCGTTAACATAGACAGTGGTACAGCGTATGGGGTTTTAACACAGGATTGGGCAGGGAAGAAGAATTAAGAGAAGGGGAAAAATTATTTGTGGATGGATCCTCTAGAGTAGTGGAGGGAAAGAGAAGATCAGGTTATGCAATAGTAGATGGAAAGACCCTCCGGGTATTGGAATCAGGACCCTTGAGTAACACTTGGTCAGCTCAAGCTTGCGAGCTGTATGCTGTTTTACAGGCACTAAAAAGATTACAGGGAAAAGAGGGCACTATCTATACCGAATTTCCTAAAGTAGGAAGATATAAATATGTATTAGTCATAATAGACCACCTCACACATTATGTAGAGGCATTCCCCACAACTAAAGCAACAGCTCAGGTAGTAACAAAAATATTACTCGAACAAATCATCCCTAGGTATGGGGTAACAGAAGTAATAGATTCAGATCAAGGACCACACTTTACATCAAGAATCACTAGAAATATAGCTGAAGCCTTAGGAATAAAATGGGAAGAACATACTCCCTGGCACCCACAGAGTTCAGGGTGAGTAGAGAGAATGAATGGGGAACTAAAAAAGCAATTGGCCAAATTAACACTAGAAACTAAGCTCTCATGGATAAAATGCATTCCCCTTGCCCTCTTAAACCTTAGGGCCCAGCCCCGGGCTGACATAGGAATATGCCATATGATGCGGGAACCCCTAAAGATCACCCGGGGGTGTTAGATAAGAACATTCAAGCTTATATCACGGAATTAATGAAGTATAAACAGGAATTGTGGAAAAAGGGACAATTGACTCAAAGACCCCCTCTTGACATTACCCTCCATCAGATAAAGCCTGGAGATTGGGTTCTGATAAAGACCTGGAGAGAAACCACACTGCAGCCTCGCTGAGAAGGTCCCTGTCTGGTATTATTGACTACCAATACTGCCATCAGAACTGCTGAAAAAGGATGGACACATGCTAGTCGTGTTAAGGGTCCAGTACAAAATCACGAATGGAGAGTCACTAGTCCAGCGGGTGATTTGAAAGTAAAACTGTCACGAAACCCTCCGTCAAGGAAAATGAGAACATGAATTAACAATGATTGTATAAACGTATCAGTATAGAATTTAATGTAGAAGGGAATATTTTGACTATTGTGAATGCAACTGTTGGGATATGTTTTAGAAAGGTAGTGGACCCACTGCGAAAACAGGAATACACAAATTGGTTATTAGCCTTCAGAGTGGCCGTGGAAATTTTAATAGAAGGGGGTAAACCTGGGGGTGAATTTGGATCCTTACCAGCATCACTTAAGTGTATAACCAGTGGGAAAAAGAATAGGGTGCAGTACCCCAAAGACCCACTTGAAAGGGAAGCAAAACCAGCCCCTCCTGAAGAATACTCTTGCTGCCGAGAAGATTATACACCCCATGGCTCGAGGCAACCGAGTCGATGGGCGAGGCAGAGGAGATAAAACATGTGGAGGAGTCTGCTCCATTATGAATGAATCCAAAGATTTAGGATCCAGAAGATACCCCAAGACTGGAAATAACTCCCCCGAGCAATTAAAGACTCACTACTGCAGTGGGAAAACTGCCTATCTAAAACTAGCTCAATTGATAATAATATTAAGTCTCATTAATGAGGGTTGGGGTACAGAGGTACAGACACATGAGCCATTTAAGTGGTCCCTAATCAGAGGGGAAGATCAGAAGGTGATAAGCACAGACGTGACCCCAGGCGCTCCCATCCTTAAAAGTCAAGTATGTGACTTAGTACCAACACAACCATGCCTGAATCGCAAGGCAATCTATGCTTGCCCAGCATCAAATCCAGGGAAAAGTTATTGTAATTACCCAGGGGAATATTATTGTGCATACTGGGGTTGTGAAACGGTTTCACTGGGATTTCTGCCAGGGGGGGGACAAGATGAATATATAACAATTAGTTGGGGTCCCTCAGGTTGTACACCTCCGACTCATGGGACTCACTCTGGTGAAGTAACATGCCAACATTTAGAGATAAAAATCCTTAAAACAGAAAACACAGTGTGGTGGATAGGAAAGACTTGGGGGGTACGAATGTGGGAGCCTGGAAGAGACCGAGGGGGCCATTTCCTTATTAAAAAAGAAAGAGTTCCGCCAGACCCCCCAATAGGTATAGGACCTAACGTAGTAATAAATAACAATCAGAATAAGACAGAAGCTGTTACTGTAGGCCCGACCGAAGCAAGCCCTTATATTACCGAATATGGCACCCTTTGGAAAATAATTCAGTCTAGTTTCAAGGTGTTAAACAACACCTACCCAGAATTAACTAAGGAGTGTTGGCTATGCTATGATATAAGACCCCCTTTTTATGAAGCAATAGGGTCCGTAGCGAAGATTAGGAGAAGAAATGGGACTAACCCAGCAGAGTGCCTATGGAAAAAGGGAAGGCCTAATGTTCCAGGGATAACTCTAGCACATGTTACTGGAAATGGTGTGTGTGTGGGAACTGTACCTCTAGAAAAACGACATCTATGTAATAAAACTATAGAAGTACAAAGTCAGGAGAAACCCTCAGACTGGCTCCTACCCGCAGACAATGCTAAATGGATATGTGCCAAATTAGGGGTCACTACATGCTTATCGACTAAGATATTTAATCAAACCACCAATTACTGTGTACAAGTAATTATAGTTCCACGAATCATATATCACCCTAAAGATTATGTGATCAGTCAACAAGAAACCTCTGAACATCACCTGATTAAAAGGGAGCCATTCACAGCCCTAACCGTTGCAATGCTATTAACTATAGGAGGGGCCGGGCTGGGGACTGGAGTAGCATCTTTAATAAACCAGCCACAGGGACTGAAAACCCTTAGACAATCTGTGGATGAAGATCTACAGAAAATAGATGAAGCCATCAATGCGCTTACAAAATCGGTACGGTCTTTATCAGAAGTAGTGTTACAAAATCGAAGGGGGTTGGATCTTCTCCTATTGCAGCAAGGGGGACTATGTGTGGCTCTTAAAGAACAATGTTGCACCTACGTTGATCAAACGGGGGTAGCAATAGATACAATGGCTGAACTAAGAAAACAGTTAGAACAAAGAAAAAGAGCCCAGGAGTCTCAAAGAAGTTGGTATGAGAGTTGGTTTAATGGTTCCTCCTGGTTCACTACATTATTATCCACAATAATGGGACCAGTTATTATGATAATATTAGGTTTGACCTTTGGACCCTGTATTTTAAATAGACTAATCGTTATCGTTAAGAACAGGCTAGAGGCAGCCCACCTAATGGTAATTAGAGAAAGATATGAACCCCTTGATGGGGAACGAGAAGAGGATGCTCTAGAATGGAGTCGACAAGAACTAAAACGGTTTAATGAGCAAAACAAAATAGTACAATAAAAGAAAAGGGGGGACTGTGATAAAATGTTTGCTCATTAAGACCGGGATGTGGTAGCATTGTGGTGGAGTGCTTGTTCATTAGGACCGGGATGTGATGGTGGAATATGGAGGCCACAAGGGTTGCAGAACACTCTAATTTTATGGGTAGATTGTGTACTCTGCATAGTTACAGGCAAAGCGCGCCCCGATGGATACAAAGTTTCACGGAAGGACCAACCAAGGAACGACACACCAAGTGGAACGATCACGACCGACCAATTAAAGGACAATACACTCGGGATGGACCTTACAAAAGAAGTTGCAAGGGGCGGGAAGGCGCGGCAGTTGGAGGAACGAGGATTCCCCTGTCGCCCAGCGCTGAATTGCCTTTTTGTTTTACCCGCTACAATTAATAAAAGTTTCTAATTGGAACATTATCGGCTCATTGCTTGTAAATTGATGACACCCGTGTCCCGTTTTGAGGCAAAAGACACAAGAATTCTGTTGCGAATGCAGTCCTTATTGTGAGGCAAAATCACCAAGTGTAAAATTATTGAGGAAAAACAAGACTCTTCACCCAGTAAAGCTGAAATGGACAGTTTTACAACTGTAGCTTGTGGATTCCTTTTGCTAAACTAATAAATTGGTTCTTAAACTAATGTGCTAATTGCTATTGGTCAGCAAACATAGGTTGCTATGTTGAGCTGAACGTGTGCAGCCTTCAGTGGATTCTTACCCTCTTTTTCACACTCCTTTATAACCCTTCTAATTCTTTCAGGACCAGAATTTGTCTTCTCTCTTTCTTTCAGGTAACCGAGGAGGAAAGACTATTCTCGCTTCCAATGTCCCTGTCTTTTCTCCTTCGCAGGTAACACTTTGTTTTCTATAAGAGTCTCTGGCCCACAGCTCGCTCTCTCTCTCTTACTCTCTCCCCCTCTTAGAGAGTGCTGATTCTGAGGTTTGGGGGGAGGGGCGGGGGGCACAGTGCAGAGGATGTGTTCTCTCTACTTTGGCTAGAGCAGATCACAGACTTAGAAAGATATTATATTTCTGACTCACCGCTTTTCCTTACCCCTTTTGCCTTTTTTTTTTTTTTTTTTTTTTTTTTTTGTGTGTGTGTGTGTGTGTGTGTGTGTGTGTGTGTGTGTTTTTTCCTCCACAATTCCACTATTCACTTTTGGTACCTCCATTACACTTCCATTGTACCATCAATAATCAAGCAATACCTTTCTTCACTTCCCACTAACACCCAGCACTTGGTCTCACAATTAGGATACTTAATTATAAAAACTGGTCCCAGAACTTCATTTATGATCCTGGTTTCTTACTCCGTATTCCCCCTGGCTCGCCAGCAAAGACTCTTCAGTGAGCCAAAACACAGCCCAGGGGGTCTTCTAGATATTTCTTAGACACCCCTTGTACCGTAACAGCTTCTTAGATAGCACTTTCACAAGTGTGAAATTTAACAGTCACAAAGACAGAGACAGCAACCAGTACAGTTTATCCTCAGGATCCTTCCTCTCTCCACCTCTCCCCAGGGCCCAACCTTCCTTCTGTGTTCCATTCCTACTCTTGCATAGCTGCCCACCTAATCGTGCCTCTTTCTTGTCCAGTAAACAACTTATCCATGATAAACATTACTTACACCCATGAGTAGAAATCAGGCCCTGAGAATCAATCTCTGCTTCTCTTTGTGGATCTTCCCTTTTTGATAGCTAATTCCTCCTTTTCCATCTCTAAAGCAGGAAACACATTCTATTCCTACACTAACTACTGTGCCTGGCAGCATCCCTCCTCGCCTTGGTCATTTTTGTAGGATGTCCGTGGCACATCTGACGTCGCGGTCAGAGATAAGTCACGGGAGGAGGACGTATATAATCTCGCTCCCAGGCTGGAGTTTTCTCTCTCTCTTGGACTCTCGGGGAGTGGGAAGCATTCCAGTCGTGTCACCTAGAGTTCACAGTAGGCCTCTCGGTTTTCTGGGGACTCTCTCTCTCTCTCTGTTTTGTTTGATTTATTAGCCTCAATCATATTGTATTATATTGTGTTATCTTGTATTCCGATATCATATTTAGTAAAATAAATTTTCCTCCTTAGATTGCTGCCGCTGTTCTTTTTCCCATTCCCCTTTCCCTTCTTCTCTGGGCTGGGGGCCCTACAGGGCGGCTGCCCCCTGTCACGGGCAAAGGTAAATCTAGGTAACCCGTGACACTCACTAAGCTGGCAATACCTTGCTTGATGCACTCCAGGGGACCATTGGCCTTCCTGGCTGCTTGGGCTCACTGTTGACTCATGTTCAATCTGATGTTGACCAGGACCCCCAATCCTATTCAGTCAGACCGCTCTCCAGTGTCCCATATCCAGTCAGTGTGTATGTCCAGGGTTGCCCCTACCCAGGTGCACAATCGGGCACTTGTTATACTTTCTGCACTTGGTGCTTAGTACCAACTGGTACCCAGTTCTCTGACTTGTCCACATATCTCTGCAAGTCCTCTCCACCCTCAGTGGAAGCAACAGCACCTCCTCATCTGGTATCAGCAGCAAACTTGCTCAGAACATCTTCTAGTCCTTCATGCAAGTCATCCGCAAAAACATGAAAGAGAAGCAGCCCTAAAATGGAGCCCTGGGGAACCCTGACAGTGACCATCTACCAGCCCAATGGAACCTGTTGACTCTAATCATTTGGACCTCACCTATTGGCCAACTGCTCAACCACCACATTCTGTTTCTGTCTATCCGTATGCAGGACATTCTGCCCAGAAGGGTGCAGTCAGAAACAGTTTTAAAAGCTCTACTGAAATCATCAAGGATAACATCAACTGGCTTCCCATGGTCAGCTAAATGGATAACCTTGTGATAAAAGGAGCCAGGGAGCTGAACCCCAAACGAGCAGGGTGAGAAAGAGTCCCCTACAGATGATAAGGCCAGGCATATCACGCCATTCTCCTGGTGGGAAGTCAAAGTGGCCAACTCTTTCCAGAAATTAGATGCCACATGGTTGAGCAGAAGTGAAAGAAGCAAGGACAGGCACTGTAGAGGTCTTACCCTAGAGTGCTTGAAAGAGTGTATTTCAGGATTTAACAAATCTAGTCTTGAATTGAAACGTCTTTGTCTGGAGTATACGACTCCCTGGCTGTCCAGTCTGGTCTGATTCAGCAAACACAATGACAATGCACAGCGCCAGCGAGTCACTGCTATCCTTGCTAAGCCTATAACGACGACAATAAATGAAATGCAGATGTATCCTTCTATTCAGGCCAAAATATGGGGAAGTCTTGAACAGATCACAGATCTCCTTGATGTAATGCTGGACAGTTTCATCATCAAAACTAGTGCCACAGGGGACCACCCCCTACGTTCTGGATATTCACAGCCCAGGTACACAGAACAGACGCACACACCAAGTACCCATGACCCATATGTCTCGCATATGTGACCGACCCTGGTGCACGCAGGCACCAACCACCACTACGCCCCACCTGTGTCCGCGCCCTGGTGCATGCGGGCACTGCCCGCAATGCCGCAACCCATCGGGACCGGACTCGCTCTGCCTCCCAGTGCCCCGCAGCGCTCCGCACAGAGAGATTTCCAGATGAGGCATTTGCACTTCTGCTAGGCAACCACGATCTGTTAGTAAACTGATAGAGTAAAAGAGTAAATCTCAAAGTTAAAAGTCAGGTATGTGGGCCCATAACCAAGTAGGATGTGCAGTTATGATAAGGGAAGAACATCCTGCATACTAAAAGGAACATAGCCCAAGAAGCCGTCCAGAAACAGACTAGTTCAATCAAACATGATGGGGTAAAAAGGACGGAGTGAGGAAGACTTTGAGCCTTTGCAAGGAAGACGTCTGACTTCATCCCTACAACCTCCGGAGGAAGAACCCAGCTACAAACAGCCCATGTGCTGGAGGGAGGGGCAGAATGTAAGTGATTTCCTGGAAAATAATGAATATGTAGATGAATTCCAGGAAATCTGTTGAATATGTATCAGCTTGGCTTTCAAATGGGTAACACTTCTGTTTTCTGGTGTGCAAGAGAAGTGTGATCCCCTTTGCATTCAGTGCCTAATAAACGTATTCCTGCTTTATAACCTAATTCTGGGTTATAGAGTTTGATACTGCAACTCAAAGCCATGCTTCTGGAATCAGTCTGTCCACTGGTGAAAAATACATCTTACTCTGCCGCCTGCCAGGGTCAGCAGTCATCCTGCTCGGGAAGCTGCCCAGGGCGCTGCGGGGAGACGTGTGGGGGGAAGGAGCCCCCCGGCAGGGCTTGTGCTGCCACAGCTGCTGCCTGGGGCAGGGGGATCACAGCTCCACTGCACAACTGAATGTTGTAAGGGTGCTTTGCAAGAGGAGAGCCAAGGCAGGGATTTTCCATTTCCTGTTCTTAGGGAAGGAATAAGGATTGGAGGCAGAAATCTAAAAGGGGTGGTCAACTTTCAACACAGCTCTGAGACTCCCAAATATTTCTTCAGTAAGTCGCTTGTTTTGTGAACAGTCACACAGGTTGTGCTTTCAGCCTCACCTACCGAAATGGATACAGTCAGCTTAAGTTATAGTTGTTTTCTGCAGACATTAACAGTTCACTTGTCCTGTAAACAGGCTGATTTCTCTGAGACAAACTGAAGTGCACAGAGGCTGGTGCTGGGGTCTCGAAGAGCAGCTGGAGTAAAGAGGAAAATATCCAGGAGGCTGTGATGTGATTAGGAAATGAGAAGAAAGAAAGAGCTCCCTAATCTTCTATTCCTCATTCCTTTCAAGAGTCCCAAGGAGATCTGTAAGGGACTCGGCAGTGCTGTGGTTTAGAATTTGTTGGGTTAAAGCTATTTACTAAGACAGAGAAAAAGAAAAGGGTTATGCTTATGATTATGACATAGATCTATATCTCTATATATAAACACATGCTTACTTACGGTATATTCTCACATATATATAACGTATGCAGATGTAAAAATACATGCAAAGATGCTAATACATATGCATATCTGTTTGCAAGTCCAGGACATGTGGCAGGGGTTTTAACAGCCTCAAGGTTCACTGTAGGAACTGGAGTGGCTGTTGGGCTGTTGCAGGAGTTGGAGCAACTGCAGAACTCATTGCTAGAGCTGGAATCACCGCAGGACCTGTGACTGAAGTTGGAGCAGCCACTTGGCTCATTGGAGGGGTTGGAGCAACCACAGGGCTGTACATCCTGGCATATTGCACCTCCCTTGATAGGCATTTGTTTCATTTTCTTATTGCAGTACTTGGAACAGCTAGAGGACCTGTAGCAGGAGTGACTGCAGGGCTCATTATGAGGGGTGGAGTGACAGCAGGACCTGTCCCAGAGCTTGGAGTGACCGTAGGACATGTAGCACAAACTTGGAGCTGCTGCAGGTTCTGTGATGCAGTGTCATCGTCATTGGGTGTCACTTTTGGCAGCCAGCGTTGGGTGTCACCATCATGCAGAGGGGACAAAAGGTCCCCCCTGGGGACACTGCACTGAAGCTGGGAACACCATGACCAGCTCGAGGACTTCCCGGGGCAAATGGGGATACGGCATCACGGTGCCTCACCCCCATAGCTGGGGACATCCCCATGTTACTCTCAGAGTGTCGCATGCCAGAGTTGGTGACATACCCACACCACACGCCAGGGTTGAGGACACCCCCTCAGTGTCACACCATGAAGTCGGGGATACCTGTGTCACCCCTGTGGTGTCACAGCCCAAAGTTGGGGACACTCCTCAGGGCACCTCATCTGTGTCCACCCCCACAGACCACCATTGTTCCCATGGGGTGGGGGTGACAACCCTTACTTTTCTTATTAAGGTTTCTTTCTTGATAACGGCAGATTGGGGATGCCCCCCCCCCCGGCCCCCCCATATGTGAATAAAGGAAAGAGGAATAGTTGTGGGACTCCATGTGTCACAGCGGGAGGGAAATTTGGGGACAGAGGTCACTGCAGCATCCTGATCCTGTAGCCCCTATGGCCCCATAACCACTACAGCCCCATCTGATCAGCCATCCTATGTCCACATCTCATGACTTTATCCCATCCCGTATCCTGTTGTGTATCCATAGCCCATCCCATATCCATCATATCAGCCCCATAGCCATCTCAAACCCATCCTGTGTCTGTGTCCCCACATCCTATCCCCATCCTGTACCCCGTATCTATATCCATTCCAAATCCGTATTCCCACGTCCATCCCACGTCCATTCCATATATTTATCCAGTTGTAATCCCAACCCCATCCCATATCCATACCCCATCCCATATCCATCCCATATTCTTCCCATGTCGATCCCATATCCATTTCTGGAGTCCATCCCATACACGTCCCATTTTCTGATCTCCTTTTCATATCCTCGCACCCCAATCCCAATTTTCGCAATCCCACAGCCAACAATCCCAACCCGACGTTCCAAATCTCATTCCCAACCCCACCTCTCACCTGCCAATCCCAATCCCAATCCCTCATCCCAATCCCACATCCCATCCCATCCCATTTCTTGCTAGAATAGCGCGCACCCCTAAACCCCTCCCCCACCGCCGCTCCGCCCCGCCCCCTGCCCACCCGCCTCCAACCAGGGGCCACGCGACGCCCCTCGCCCGGCCTCTCATTGGTCAACGGCAGCGCCGCCGGCTCCGATTGGCTGAGCCGCAGCAGGCGGGAGCAGCCGTTGACAGCCGGCTCGAGGCCGCCCGGCTCTCACCTCAGACAGCGGCGCTGCCGCAGCCGGGGCCGCCCTTCACGGCAGCGCCGCTGCAGCCGCTGCGGGCCGGAGCCGTCCGGCTGGGATCTGTCCCTGCCTGGCTGTGGCCACATCAAAGTGCTGGGAGGCTTCCCCAGCTCCATGCCATGCACACCATGTCCTGCACCCCTGTGGCCTTCCCCACCCTCTCTCACATCACCTGCTCCAAAGTCCTAAAGGATGGAGCTCCTCACGCTGCCAAGCAGCCCCAGTACCCTCCCTCTGCTCTCTCTCTGCTCCTCCATACAATTCCTCCCAAACCTGTTACACTTTGATCCACCTCTGCTTGGACACAGTGTGACCACATCACCCTCCTTTTAGCTGCTCTCTTACTGCAGCCACTTGGCCCTCCTTTGGGTCTGCTTTAGGCCTCTTGCATCGATACCCCAACCCCATTATCCAAAGCAAAGTTCGCATAACCCCTCCCACGGACACCTCTAATCTCCTGATGACCAATGAAGCCCTCTGATGACCAGTGACTCCCCTCCTTGATTAATGGAGCCTTGTGATGTTCAATGAACATCTCTGACAACCAGTGGAGTCAGTGGAGCCCTCCGACAACCAACAAAGCCTTCAGATGACCGCAGTCATTTTCTCTGGACACACTCCAGGGTTGTGATGTCTTCCTTGCAGTGAGGGGTCCAAAAGTGGACACATCTGGGAGGTGCAGCCTCACCAGATCTGAGTACAAGGGGACAATCACGGCCCCGTTCCTGCTGCCAATGCTGTTTCTGATACAAGCCAGGATGCTGTTGGGCTTCTTGGCTTGCTGGGCACATCACTGGCTCAAGTTCAGCTGAGCATCGATCAATGCCCCCAGGTCCAGTTCCTCTACACAGCCTTCCAGCCGCTCTGCCCCACGCCTGAAGCTTTGCCTGGGGATGCTGTGGCCAAAGTGCTGGACCCGGCTCTTGGTCTTGTTGAACCTCATCCCAATGAGTTCAACCCAGCCATCCAGCCTGTCCAGATCATTATGTGCTTACCATGGTGGAGGCAACCGCTGGGCAGCTTGAAACATATGCAGTACCCCATCATGCAGTACTGCCCTCTAAACACCATATTAGGTCTCAAGAAAAAAGTCCTGTGGCTGCGTGGCACCCCAGAAAGAACTGAGTCAGATAATGGGGCTCTGATTACTAGTTCTGCCCTCTGGTGCCCAGTGAAGAAACACCCAGATCACTGACCAGGATGCTATCTGTGATCAAGCAGCTTTGATTGGCAATTGCAATGGCAGGTCCCCTGCAAGCAGGAGAGCATGCAGAAAGCAGCGTTGCATCTTTTAGGCCGTGTTACTCCACGCTGATCTCCTTCTGCCCCGGTTCCTCATTGGCTGAGTACTTCAGGCTCACAATCATCCCGACTCCCCACTGAACATACTGGATCCCCCTTCCCTTCCCTTCCCTTCCCTTCCCTTCCCTTCCCTTCCCTTCCCTTCCCTTCCCTTCCCTTCCCTTCCCTTCCCTTCCCTTCCCTTCCCTTCCCTTCCCTTCCCTTCCCTTCCCTTCCCTTCCCTTCCCTTCCCTTCCCTTCCCTTCCCTTCCCTTCCCTTCCCTTCCCTTCCCTTCCCTTCCCGTCCCTTTTCCATAACACAGTGCAAAGGAAGGCCTCCAAGGCCAAATTCCAGCCTGCCAGGTGCCCTGCCAGCCAAAAGGCAATGGGCCAGTCCAGGGGCTTGGAAAGGTAGAAGAAGGGAGAGGTTAGGAATAGTGTAGGGTAAGGGTTAGGGATAGGGATAGGGATAGGGATAGGGATAGGGATAGGGATAGGGATAGGGATAGGGATAGGGATAGGGATAGGGATAGGGTTAGGGTGAGGGTTAGGGTGAGGGTTAGGGTTAGGGTTAGGGTGAGGGTGAGGGTTAGGGGGGATGTTCATTGTATACCACAAGGGAATTTGATGCTAGGGCAGTGCAATCGGTAACTCTGTGTATATATATGTATACAGACCAGTGTGCATATTGTGTTTTTATGATTGTTTATTTGTATTTAGATGTTTATATTAAGTATGATGTTGTGATGTAGAATAGCAAGAGAATACAATATTCTATAGATAATAGAATATAGATGTATAATAGATATAGTTATATATTACATATATATTAATAGATAGAGATAATGGATATAGATATATAATAATATAGATGTAGCAATAATATTGCTATAGAATAGCAATATTACTAAGCCATGACATTTTTTATCCCTTGCCTCAAACACTTCCAGCTATAGGGTTTTGCTCCTAAAGAGGCAAGGGGTCTTGGAAGAGTCCTCGCTCTCTCTCCTTGTTCCTTTGCTTTTCTTCAGGGAGGTGGCATGCAGGAATGACACAAATGGGTCTCAGTGGCACAGATGGAACTCAGCAGCTGTTTCGCAGCCTCCAGTGGAGCTCTGACTGTCCTGGACACCCCACGCCCGCATCAGCGTGGGTAGTGTGTGCCCTTCCTGCGGGGTGGGTCTTTGGTCTTTGGAGACTGACCCCTGGGAGACCCCGTTCCTTCCTTTATGGCTGGCAGGAACTCAGATCTGACAACGGGCGGCTCCTCGGGCAGGCTGGGCTCGCCACGAGATGTTTCTGCTGCCATCTTTTCAGTGGGAGACTCATTTTCTTCCCTTATGGGTGGCAGCAATACAGATCTGTTGCGGGTGGACTGCTTGGGACGGCTGGTCTCACCACAAGAAGGTGCTGCTGCCATTTCCTTTGGTTGCTCCTGTGCCTCCCTGATCTTCTTAACCCTCTTCCTGAGAAGTCTCACTGAGTCGCATGCCCGAAGCGCCAGCATGTTTGGTTTGTCTGGGGACTCTAAGGATAGGCTGGATGAGGCCCTTGAGCAAGATGGTTGCTCTTGGCTGCATGAGGCCTCACGCTGGGCTTCCTCTGCTCCTCCTTCTTCATCGAAGAACTTGACACGTCTTATTCGGGCCAGGTTTTCTTGGCTCTCTGTTCCCTCTAGGCCCTGCAGCTGGCAGCTCATCGGCTGCTCTGGGGCTACGGGCACTGCCCAGATGGGTGGCAGAACACTGAAAGGACAGAGCGGGAGGGGTCCGCCTGAGTGGCTGATGGCTTTGAAGCCACATCCCTCAAGCCTGAGCCAGGAGCCTGGGCTGTAATGCAGCCTTCCCCACAGACAGCTGACCGGTTGCCCCGGGGCTCTCTGGTGATGTGGAGAGGGGCCAGCCCTGTGAACTGGGGGGCTCCTGACATCCCCATCCCGGCACTCCCGGGAGGCCACAAACAAGCAGCGACCCTTTGGAGTTAGGGAATGGGCTCTTGTTGGGTCACCCCCATGCACATCCCAGACCACAGCCTCCAGCCTCACCTGTTGGCAATGCTCTCCCTCCGCAGTGTGTTCTTTACTTTTTGAAACTGCTCTCTATCAACACTTGCAGTGCTGAGGCGCCTGATGTATGTTGGAGTGTTATCAAATCTCACTGCAGTAGGGAAGGAAGAGGAGATTCGCCGTCAAGCCTTTGGCTCGCTCACAAGCAGCACTCAACTCAGACCTCTTTCCCAGAACCCGCCCTGAAACCATCTCTGTCCCCACTCCTCCTCTCTGCAGTTCAGCTCTGTTTTGGGCTGCATGAGGGACGCTGGCTTTGGGAAAGAGGAGCTGGCTGGTGACAAGAAGGCGGCAGGGTGACTTTTGAGGTCCCTGTCCCTGCAGTGGGGGAGGGCAAGGCCTGAGATCCCCACATCCTCCTGCCATAGCCAGGGATGGGGGTACGTCACACCCAGCACCTTCCTTTTGGATAGGCCAACCATAACCTAAGGGGAAGAGGCCGTGCTGTGCCGGCAGGATGGTATGCTGCAAGTGAGAGCCCTGGGCTGATGGTCAGCAAGGGACTGCCCACCTCCAGTTGGTTGCTCATGCTGTGGAAAGGAGCTGGAAGCCACTTTACCTTTCTTGTTCCCAGTAAGAGGTGGCAAAGTCTCTTCTTCTGTTGACTTCTGTGCCCCAAACAAGCTCCTGGAGGACTTGCGGCATCGCATGGGCAGCAGTTTGGAGACTAACTCCATTTGGAACCTGTAAGCGAGGAGAAGGCAGTGAGCGGTGTGACGCAGTGCAACAGCAATCCTTGCTGCTCTCTCTGCTTGCCTGCTCGCAAGCACGTTTTCATGCTGCATGAAGGCTTTCTAAAGCCGTTAGCAGGGTCACTTGGGATAGGAGGAGGGGAAACAGTTTCAGGCGGAAAGAGGGAAGACTGGCTTTGGATGGGAGGAAGAAGGTTTTAGCTGGAGGGTGGTGAGGCACTGGGATGTCTTGCCCAGAGAGGTGCTGGGTGCCCGGACAGGCATTCAAGGCCTGGCTGGACCAGGCTCAGAGCAACCTCATTTGGAGGTAGGTGTCCCTGTTCCCCGCAGGGCAGTGGGACCGGGTGCCCTTTTAGGGTTCCTGCCTGCTCCAATCGTTCTGTGATTCTCTGGCACATCCTCCTGGGCAGGACACTGATGGACACGAGGCACAAGCGCTACGGAATGAGAGCTGAGCAGCTGCATCAAGCAGCAGAAAAATACTCACTTGGGTAAGACCACAAGACATTTTGAGAACACCAGGGAAGCCACCGGTGTCACACGGGACACCCCCATGTCCAGCAGCGAAGGGGCCTGCAGGGGAGGAACAGGGAGGTTGTGGGACATCTTGGTCACAGCTGAGGCACAGGGAACACGAGGAGCCCGAGGCAGGGAGAGCTGCCAGCACCGCAGCACCTGCACGGCTCAGATCACGGCTCAGGCCCAGGTCCTAGTGGGCCATGTGTGAGCTCATCAAGGCTCACAGGACTGCCCGGACCACGGAGAAACCTATGGCTCACCATGCGAACGGCTCTCCTGAAGTTCGCTTTCCCTGACAGCTTCTCGAGGAAGTCATGATAGAACTTCATTTGGAAGGTCAGCCCGTCAATGAGGAGCACTCCGACGTCCTTCAGGACCACGGCCACGTTCTCCCCATTCCGCAGGCAGCTGGAGAGCAGCGATACGGTGCTTTGGATGCACTTCTGCACTGTCTGCCAGCTCACAGAGGCATCTGCAGCCACCTGGCTGCACTGCAGGGGCTCCACCTTCCTGTCGACTGAGAAAATACCAGGGACGGGGTTGATGATACGGTTGCTGTTCCACAGCTGCTTCCCTAGAACTAAGGGACATCATCCATAACGGCCCCGCGTTTGGATGGGCTCCTGCAAGGGGGAGGTGTGCTTCTGAGAAGGGATGTGGTGGCCCTGTTTGCCCTGTCCATGAAGCCAGCAAGGGTTTAATCCCCCCTCCTACCTGGCAGGGACCCCCTGCGGGACTTGAGGTGGTGCACAGCTATGAGGTTGCTGGCCAGGTGAAACACGGGCCAGCACAGGGTCACGGTCCTGTCCTGCATCCTGATCTCCCTGGAGATGATGTCAAAGGAGCCGAAGGTGGGAATCCAGACCCCCTGCGAGTGGAGGAGGAAGAAAGGGTGGACGCATTATGGGCTGGCTGGAGGAAGAGCTGGAGGTGGTCCTGTGCGGGGGCAGAGCTCAGGAGCCCCCTCCTGCTGTTCAGAGGCACAAGCCAGGGCAGCGGGGACGGCTTTGGGGCTGCACAGCCCTCTCCTTCCCCTCTCCCTCCCTCTCAAACGCAGCTCAGCGGGGAAACGTGGGGTGAGCTTCCTGCCGTGTGTGCAGGGGAAGACGCAGAGGAAGTCCAGGCTGAGCCGGACAGGGCGAGGAGGAACCTGGCAGCCAACAAACGCACCTTGTGCACCAGGAGCTGCTTGTGTACGAAGGCGGCCACCGCATCCCAGACGGCAACTCGCTCTGCAGATGAAAGGAAAAGCAGGTCACACTCTGCATCTGCCGCTTCCCAGCAACCCTTTCCCACTGCTGGGCAGGAGGGAGGTGGCAGATGGAAAGTGTCATCTCCATCCCAAGACTGGCTGCAGCACCGCTCCCGTGGTGGCTGTGGGTCCGTGTACCTTCAGTATTACTACATGTTTGTCCAGAGGCATGGCCCACCCTGGGGCCGTTCTTGCTCATTCTGGGTTGCTCCTTCTTGGCACCGGCCATGCTGGAGCTCATCCTTCAGATGCGTCTGCTCTGTACCAGATGCTCCTTCAGGATGCAGGACCCTCCTTGGTGCTCTGCCTTCACCCCCCTCCCGGGTGGCCGTGTCACAAACGGCACCAGGGCAACGCGGTGACATCACGGCCAGCTGCCCATTATGATGCTGGCACTGCTGCTTGCCCCACCTGGCAGTGCTGACCCATCTCTGCTTTCTCCCTCTCCTGGAGCTGTGAGTTGAGGGGTGACCCTGGGGCGAGGATGGGGCTGGGATGTGTTGCTGTTCTCTCAGTTCCCTGGTCCTTGGGGCACCATTCGGGCCTTAAGGCTGCTGTTGGGCACCCTCCTGATATTGGCGAGCAATGGGCAGGGGAAGGAGGCAATGGGGGGCAGTTGGGGCTGAGCAGGTTACAGGACCGTGACTTGGCCACGTTGTTCTAGTGCTCACAATGGGTCCCTGCACCACAGGGCACTTGGGGGACCCTGGGTGCCTCCGCAGCCCTGAGGACCGGGCATCAGGGGCTGGGAATTAATTGATGGCATGGAGGGGACTGTCCGTGGCCTGTTCCAGCAGGACCTGGGCACTGTCACCTCCAGCCCTTCCCTTGCGCTCTATGGGGTCGTGCAGAGGAACGGATCTGGAGGGGGCAGGCTCAGAGTGCCCTATGGATGGCCCAGAGTCACCATGCAGCTGGGACAGGGGCTGTGGCTTCCGTCCCCAGGGGACCCACGTCCTGCCCCGGGTCTCTTGGCTGCTGCCAGTCCTTCTCCTGCCCTGAGTCCCTGGGGACAAACCCTGCAGGGACAAGGCTCCTCCTTGCCAGTGCTGCCCTCTGACATCCTCTGATGCCCAGTGAAGACCCTGATGATCAGTGACATCCCATGATGATCAATAAATCCCTCAGCAAAGCTACACGCTGTGTGTCTGTGTCCTTGTTCTCATGCTCAGCAGGGACTGCTGGGATCTGTCCCTGCCTGGCTGTGGCCACATCAAAGTGCTGGGAGGCTTCCCCAGCTCCATGCCATGCACACCATGTCCTGCACCCCTGTGGCCTTCCCCACCCTCTCTCACATCACCTGCTCCAAAGTCCTAAAGGATGGAGCTCCTCACGCTGCCAAGCAGCCCCAGTACCCTCCCTCTGCTCTCTCTCTGCTCCTCCATACAATTCCTCCCAAACCTGTTACACTTTGATCCACCTCTGCTTGGACACAGTGTGACCACATCACCCTCCTTTTAGCTGCTCTCTTACTGCAGCCACTTGGCCCTCCTTTGGGTCTGCTTTAGGCCTCTTGCATCGATACCCCAACCCCATTATCCAAAGCAAAGTTCGCATAACCCCTCCCACGGACACCTCTAATCTCCTGATGACCAATGAAGCCCTCTGATGACCTCCTTGATTAATGGAGCCTTGTGATGTTCAATGAACATCTCTGACAACCAGTGGAGTCAGTGGAGCCCTCCGACAACCAACAAAGCCTTCAGATGACTGCAGTCACCTTCTGATGGCAAAACAAGCCCTCTGATGGGCAGCAGCTTGCTGCTTTCTGTGCATAGAAGGGAAGGGTGGGAAAGGGAGATGTTGACATCACCTTGGTAGACAGCAGTTTGCTCATCGTAGCAATGTTTGTTCCTGATTTGATCAGAGAACCTCGAGAGGAGTGTGGCTGCTTCTGACATTCCTGTGAGACTCTGCTGTGGTTGAAGAGATGAGGCAGGTGATGAACTGCAGACAAAGCCATACTGCCTGATGTTGCTGTTGTTCAGGTAGTAGAAAGCATTCAAATGGCTGGCCGTCTCCAAATGATGCACGATAGAAAGCTGCAGCCACACCGTCAATCAACTGTGATGATGCCTGTGTATCCTGAGACGACGACTCTTTTAATCAGGGGGCTTCCAGAATCTCTGAAACCCGTAGGCATACAACTGCAATGGAAGATACAGGCTGTGTCCCAGGGAGAAAGAACCTGGGCAGCGTTAGAAGGAACTGTAACATCCAACCATCTGCAGTCAGGATACAAAGTATGGACATGGGGGGAGGTTGCCCAAGAGTTAATTAACTGTGGCAGAAAATACGGGCTGGTGATTTCTTCCACCAGTAAGTGTGAGCCAAGGGGAGTGAGGCTTGCAGCAGTCAGCCTTGCCCCTGGGCCACCCAGCCCAAAGCTCAATGGGGCTGGAAAGGGTCTCACTGGCAGTCATTGCCAGTAAGTACAGGTAGGCAAAATATTGATCATAAATGTAATTGTCTCTGGACACTGGGCTGTCAAGAGGGCGTTCCCCGAGATTTGATGGGTGGATTACCCACAGTCAGGTTAGAGAAATCAGTTAACTGGTGGCCAGAACAAAAGCTCAAAAAGCTCAAGAAAAGCTGATGCATTCGCCCCCCTCCAGCGCAAGGTAGGCAGGAGGCGGGGGAGGGCAGTGAAGGGTGGATGTATTAGAAAGCTTACAACAAAAGGAGAAGATCCTCGATTTAACATCTTCTGTCCCAAGGCCTCACCCACCACCCTTGCCATTTGCCCCTGTGAGTCACCATCCAGTTGCTGATAAACCAGGGAAACACTTCTCTCCCTGGCCAGCCTGTGTCGACTCACCCAGCTATCCTGAGGCCAGTGTCCCTAACCTTAGTGGAACCTCTTAATAAATACACTTGGAAGGCTAAGGGTGCCCGGGAAAAGGAATATAGAATTAACACTTGCTCAATTATTCCCTCATTTTAACCATATTAACAAAGCCCCCAAAAGGCAAGTTGGGGTCTTGTTTTATTTTACAGAGGATCCCCGTGTGACCTCGACTTAGCACAGAATGGCTGAGAGCTGCCTTTACCCATATGTGTTCTGTGAGAGAAAAACCGAAGATGTGACTGTGCCGGAATACTGAATACCTCTGTGTTACATCTTTTGGTTGCAATAGTCTTGGCTTGTTGTGGTTGTGGGTTGTGACTGATATCAGCCCTTGGATCTGCTCAACTCCACAATTGGGCTCAGGGTGTTTTCAGCTCATCCTGTCTTTCTGGTGCTCCCTGCACAGTGGCACCATCCCTTCTGAGCCCTTCTGTCACCCCTTTTGGTCAAACTGGTGATGATTTGCATGGAACTCCTCCACGGTGCTTCCAAATTCCTAACACACTGGGAAATGAGCCAAGGGACCCACCTGATATCTGCTAGATGTGCTCACAAAAGAAATCCTTCCTAGAGCCCTTTGCACCGATGCTGTTCTGTGTCACATCTGTCCAGGAGCTGCATCCAAAAGGTGGCTGTTGGAAATGGTCTGAGTGTTGACAAGAGATGTGTGTGTTTGTGGGATTACCCCCCTTATGGTTCTTACTGTGGGGTATCCTACACACTGCCCCGTGAGAAGTTCAGCAGACCACCACAGTATTTGAACTTCCAAACCAGCATTTGGGTCTCTCAGCATCTGAATTGCTTTGGAAATGCTCAAGTGGAAAGTTCTCGAGACACTGAATCACCTTTGAGAACATTGCATGGTGTCACTGATGTCTATGTCCGTGACAGGGGGGCAGTAGGCCCGTAGGCTCCCCCAGCCCCTGACAAGTGGGAAGGGAAAAAGGGAAAGGGAAAGAGATGGGAGCTGGGCTCAGGGAAACAAACAGAGAAGCGGCAATGATCTAAGGAGGAAAACTTATTTTACTAATTACAATCTAATTGAAATTGAGGCTAATAAATCAAGTAAAATAAAAGAGAAAGAGAGAGGTTTCACACTCGCTGCCAGGCACTGAGAGAGAGAGAGCTAGCGTCACTTCCGTGACGTGTTTCCCTCTCTGACCATGAGGTCCTCTGGGACATGTAGTTTTTCTTCTCTGTGCTCCACATGATGTTATGATGTGGCATAAGAACAGCAAAGATGACAAAACCATGACAAGGACTAGAAGATGTTCTGAGCAAGTTTGCTGATGATACCAGATTAGGAGGTGCTGTTGCCCCCACGGAGGGTGGAGAGGACTTGCAGAGAGATGTGGACAAATCAGAGAAGTGGGTACAAGTTGGTGCATAAAGCATAACCAAAACAAAATGTGCCTGATTGTGCACCTGGGTAGGGGCAACCCTGGACATACACACTAACTGGATATGGGACACTGGAGAGAAGACTGACTGAAAAGGATTGGGGGTCCTGGTCAGCATCAAACTGAACATGAGTCAGCAGTGTGCCCAGGCAGCCAGGAAGGCCGACAGTCCACTGGAGTGCATCAAGCAAAGTACTGACAGCTGGGTGAGGGAAAGGATTGTCCCTGTCTGCTCTGCATTGCTACAGCCTCACCTGGAGCACTGGGAGCACTGTAGAGCAGAAAGGACATCAAACTATGGGAGGATGTGCAAAGGATGGCACTGGAACCAAGAGATCTGAAGTTCAGAGCTTCATTGGGATTGACTACGTGTTCAGATTGGGCCCTTCTCCCATCCCACATCCTGCAATGAGACACAGGGCACACCTAAGGCATGAACCTCACAGTGTCCTTGCACCCCATGCAG
Source organism: Coturnix japonica (assembly GCF_054131305.1). Classification (NCBI taxonomy): domain Eukaryota; kingdom Metazoa; phylum Chordata; class Aves; order Galliformes; family Phasianidae; genus Coturnix; species Coturnix japonica. Next base: position 11,791,526 of record NC_140682.1, on the reverse strand, counting down.
AGCCTGGGATCTTCTGTCCCTGTGTCTTTCATTTAACACCATACAATTCTCCTTCTCCTGCCCCAGGAAGGGCCCCGAGCCAACATGAGGGACAGGATCTCCCTGCCAGGGGTCTGGGAATCAAGTCATGTCCTGTCTGCTTCCAAAGACAAAGGAGGGGTTTCTTAGCATCAGAGCCACCATGCCAGTGCCTTTGCCTGCCTGTAGTCATGGCTTCCAATTATCTGCTCTAACAGGTCCCTTGGGAATCTTGCTTACTAATGGCCCTCATTGGGCCCATTAATACTCCAAGAAACTGTTACTTCTGCCTTTGTCTTGTTGAGCACTTTGTGCAGACTTCTCTCTGCACTGGAGGCTGATGGACTCAGCAGCAAATGCCCCCTGGGGCCTCTTACCACCTAAGGAGCCCTCCTGTGCCTTGTGCCTTCCTGTCATCCTCTTTGGGTTTTCAGAACTTGTTCAGCAAAGTGGAGAGGTATCTGGAGAGATCTTAAAGAGGAAGAATCCAGCAGACATTTATTGTCTATTTATTTATAGGTGGGTTTAAACAAGTTGTTAAAGCAGCACTGTGCAACTGATATCAATCCAGGATATTCCCAATGAGTTCTATTCTGTTACTGTGTGGACAAACGTCCTTCTCAACCTCCCCACCCCATTTCTACTCACACTGGCCCCCTGGGACTAGCATCTCTTTTCCTGACATCACTCTTCTCCTCTGCATTCATCCGCTCAGTGTTAAACCTGCTTTGCACCAACTCCCACTGGCTTTCCACAGAGAACCGGCTGCACACGGAAAAGGAAAGATTTCTCTCTTTTTTTTGGCCTACAAACAGAAGGAAAGGTGGTGCAATGTAAACGGTTGAACAGTAAAACACAGTGATCAACTGCTTGCCATGTCCAAGCTGCTTCTATTGAGGTTTGTCTTTCACAGGGAATATTTGTAGAAGAAATGAGTGAGACACAGATAGGAAGGGATAGATAGAATCACAGTGAAGGATTTGACAACAGAGTCCATCAGACACTGGAGAGATGGAGCAAATTCCAGTAATCTCCCTGAATGTCAGAAAACAGCCAGATAGTTGGGAGGTATCAACTTAAAATTGAAAAGGACTTGTGAGTATTTCACACATTGGGAATGGTTAACACATTTTCATTGATTTCTATCTTTGTCTTCAAATGTTTTTTTCACTTTTACCGACATTAATGAACATCTTTCAAACTTCCTGCTTCAAAAAATAAAAAGAGAAAGAGAAAGAGAAAGAAAAAGGGAAAGAAAAAGGGAATGAAAACAAAAAAGAAAACGAAAAAGGAAAAGGAAAAGGAAAAGGAAAAGAAGAAAAAAAAAAGAAAAAGAAAAAGGGAAAAGAAAGAAACAAAAAAAGTAAGAAAAAGGAAAAGAAAAAGGAGAAGAAAAAGAAATAGAAAAAGAAAGAAAAGGAAAATGAAAATGAAAAGAAAGGAAAGGAAAGGAAAGGAAAAAAAAGGGAAGGAAAGGGAATCATAGAATTACCCAGTTTGGAAAAGACCTTGAAGAACATCAAGTCCAACCACAGCCTAACCATAAAGGGAAAAAAAAGGGAAGGGAAGAAGAAGGGAAGGGAAATGGAAAGGAAGAGAGAAAGGGGAAGGGAAAGGGAAAAGGAAAGGAAAAGAAGAAAAAAAAAAAAAAAAGAAAAAAAGAAAAAAGAAAGATCCATTTGTGTCTCGCACATGGCCTGGTGCCCGTTTTACCTTCACATTCCCCACCAGACCTTCCTTGCTGGTATGAAATCTAGCAGAGCACCTCTCCTCTTTGGTTCCTCCATGAAGCTCGAGAAGCTGCCATCTGTGCTCTCCAGGGATCTTCTGGATGGCACATGCCCTGCTGTGCTGTCCCTGCAGCAGATACTGGAGTGAAAAAGGCCCCCAAAGGGGACAAGGGCCGGACAACATCAGGCTCCCATCTGTCTGCAGAGGGCACCTTCCATTTGCTCTCCCTGATCAGGAAGCCTGGAACAGACACTGTTGGTCTCCTCTCTTTTCCATTTTCATCAGCTCTGACCTGGCTGCTCTGCCATCCCCAGGCAGAGCTCAGTGCACTCTCACAGAGGGCAGTCGCCCTTCCTTGTCTCTTCGCCCATCCATCCCTAAGACTCTGTATCCCCCTTGTGCTACGGTGCAATTGTGGAAGCCATTAAACTGCATCCCTGTGGTCCAAACAAGAGCTCAGGCCTGCAACTCTACAAAGATTTCTAGGTCATCACGTGTTGGTGTTCTCATTAGTGCAAAAACACAGAAGTAAGCATCCTAATTGGAAAGCATAATTGGACAGAGCCTGACTGGAGAGCTCATCTATGGTGTTAGTTTGAAGAAGGTGGCACACAGGAATTTAACCCATTGTGGGTCTTGGAGTTGACATAGCAGCATTTGCAGCTACATGTGAATGGGACTGGATCCTGATACAGACTGGGAAGGAGACAAAGCTGCCACCTGACTGGGAAGGACCATTCCAAGTACTCCTAACAACTGAAACAGCTGTGAGGACAGCCGAGAAAGGATGGACTTATGACACACTGGTATAGGTATCCACTAGCCCTGAGGCGTGGGAACTGTGGCCATAGAAAAACCTTTAAAAGATAAGAATTAGAAGGAAATCATGAAAAGTTTTTTTATATGCATATATATTTTTTATTATTTTAACTAACCTTTCACTTCTCCTCGAATAGGTAAATGAATTGTATATGTAAGTGGGAGAGTATTATAACCTATATAGAACCAATACTCACAAAAAGTTTTCCTTGTAACAAAAAAGTTTTTACTGCTGTACCCATTTGCTATCCTGATAATTATCTGGAAAAGGTGAAATTTGACAATAATGCAGGGGAGGGACCAACTGATAGTTTTGATATGAATAAGGGACTCTTGTAGTGTATGGAATGATGTATGGTGGACAACTGCCAATTGAGGCTGGACAGAGACACTCCTTGAAAATACCCAGAATGTCCAGGATAGGGAAGAGCTTAAAAAGGGGTAGAAAATCTTCCTGAAAACCCTGCAGTTATGACAATTAAGGAGATAAAAGATCTTAGACAAACATTTGAAACTGAAACAAGATATGGGGACGTTAATGCCTGGGTAGAATGGACTAAGTATACTGTCCAGAGTCCCAACCATAGCAATTGCTACACTTGTGCATCGGGACGGCCAATAGCTCAGGCGGTACCCATTCTGCTGGGATGGACCAAGGACCCCAAGGGAATGTGATGCATGATTGCCCTGTATCAAGAGAAAACTGCCTGGGGAAATAGAGAGTGCAGACCTCTCTCTTGTTTCCTCCAATGCCTGATACAGATGTCAAGATCCCTCCTGCGCTCTCTACAGCAGTAGGTAACCATACAGCTTGCCTCTCACAGCAGGGTGTGAAGGCTACCAGGCCTATAGGAAACTTTTCCTTATGCAGTGATGAGGTCTTGGATGTTATGGAGGATTCAGCAGGAAATTATTCAAGATTGGGAATCTCCAGGGCAAATCTCCGGTGGTACTGTGGGGGAAAGATTTTTATGGTCCAGCTTAACCATCTAACTGGGGAGGCACCTGTGCACTTGTTCAATTAGTTATACCATTCACCCTGGCATTTGGAAAAGAAATGTATATAGATTTAGTTGGGGTACCTAGAGGTGTCCCTGATAAATTTAAGGCAAGAAATCAAATTGCTGCAGGATTGGAGTCACTGTTTTGGTGGATGACAATCAACAAGAACATAGACTGGATTAACTACATATAAAATATACAAAAGTGCAATTAAGGGAATAGCAGAACAGCTAGCCACACACCGGAAAAGGAATGATCTAGCAGGAGAGAAATCCTGCTAGATTGAAGAAAAGGGGGGAATGAACAGTGAAGCAGGAAACAGAAGCTCTGCTGGAATTCGGAATAAAGGGGGGCTAAAAGGGGGATAGTTAAAGGTAGTTTATAGAAACAAGTAAAGGAAACTTAAAGGTAGTTTATAGAAATAAGTAAAAGAAACTTAAAGGTAACAAGTAAAAGAAACAAGGGGCCTGAGAGAGCAGGGAGGATGCAGATAAGGAGTGAGACCTCACGGACGACCAGAAGAGGAGTTGCATTCCCCCTGATAAGAACAAGAGGGGGTCAGCATGCTAAAGACAAGAGGGGGTCTGTATGCTAAAGAGCTATTGAATATGTACCAGAATTCCTAGAACTATTGACTATGTATTAGAAGTCTAAGAAATCATTGACTATGTATCAGAATTCCGAGAAATCATTGACTATGTATTAAATGTACCTATAACTGTGTCCCGATTTTACAAGTCGGTGTGCAAGTTTGAAGGAGCTATCCCCCTTGCACCTGGCACTGCGCAACGCTGGAATAAACATACCTGCTTTATAACCCATCTGTCACGGGTTACTTAGATTTACCTATGCCCGTGACAGGGGAAGCCACCCCACGCCCCCCCCCCCCCGGGGCCTGGAAAGGAGGGGGAAAAGGGGAGTGGGATAAAATAGCGACAATCTAAGGAGGAAAAACTTATTTTACTAAATATGATATCGAAATACAAGATAACACAATATAATATAATTAAGGCTAACAAAATCGAACGAAACAGAGAGAGAGAGAGTCTCCGAAAACCGAGAGGCCTACTGTGAACTCTAGGCGACACGGCTGGAACGCTTCCCACTCTCCGAGAAGTTCGAGAGAAGAAGGAGGGCACTCCAGCCTGGGAACGAGATTATATAGAGTCCTGATCCCGTGACTTATTGTTACTCCTGTTGTTCTCTGGGATATGTAGTCTTCTTCTGTGGACTGCACATTCAACAGAAGTATCCATACTTGACATGATGTTATGATGTGGAATACTGATAGCAAAATTACAAAATTACAAAACCATGACATTCCACCCCTTATTCTACATTATTACATCATGGTTAATATATACATATATATACATATATATACACGTATGTAAAATTGTGATAGCTAAATAGTAGAATTGCATGTAACATAACTAAATGTACAACTATAATAACTAAAATACACTACACATGCAAACATATATATATATATATAGATACATAAAATTATTGACTGCACTCCCCCAGCATCAAATTCCCTTGTGGCACACATTGAACATCCCCATCCTTCTGCATTACCCACCAAGTCCCTGGGCAAAGACAGTTCCACGGATAGGTTTGCCCTTTCCAGAAGCTGGAAGGACCCAAACAGCTTTTCCCAACATGTTCTTTACATGTATAACAGGGACCTTATCTCCTTCTACAGTGTGTAGGGGGCTAGATTGACTAGGACCATCACGATTGACAGATCCTCTAGTATTGACCAGCCAAGTGGCTTCTGCCAGATTCTTCTCCCAGTGCTTAAATGTTCCACCACCCATTGCTTTCAACATAGTTTTCAACAACCCATTATATCGTTCAATTTTACCAGAAGCTGGTGCATGGTAGGGAATATGATAAATCCACTCAATGCCATGATCTTTGGCCCAAGTATTTATAAGAGAATTTTTGAAATGTGTCCCATTATCAGATTCAATTCTTTCTGGGGTGCCATGTCGCCACAGGACTTGTTTCTCAAGACCTAATATGGTGTTTCGAGCAGTTGCATGGGGTACTGCGTATGTTTCAAGCCACCCAGTGGTTGCCTCTACCATAGTGAGTACATAACACTTACCACTGCGAGATCGTGGCAAGGTGATATAATCAACCTGCCACGCCTCCCCATATTTATACTTTTGCCATCGCCCTTCCTCCCAGAGAGGTTTCATCCTTCTGGCTTGTTTAATTATGGCACATGTTTCACAATCATGAATAACCTGCGCAATAGCGTCCATGGTTAAGTCCACCCCTCGGTCTCTGGCCCACTTATATGTTGCATCTCTTCCTTGATGGCCTGAGGTCTCATGAGCCCATCGAGCTAGAAATAATTCGCCCTTATTCTGCCAATCCAAGTCGATTTGAGCCACCTCAATTCTAGCAGCTTTATCTACCTGATGGTTGTTTTGTTGTTCTTCAGTAGCCCGACTTTTGGGCACATGTGCATCCACATGACGCACCTTTACAACCATATTCTTTGTTCGGGAAGCAATGTCCTTCCATAGTTCAGCGGCCCAAACAGATTTTCCCCTCCGTTGCCAGTTATTTTGTTCCCACCGCTGTAACCACCCCCATAAGGCATTTGCCACCATCCATGAGTCAGTATAAAGATACAGCATTGGCCACCTCTCCCGTTCAGCAACATCTAAGGCCAGCTGGACAGCTTTTACCTCTGCAAACTGACTTGATTCTCCCTTACCTTCAGTGGCCTCTGCAACCTGTCGTGTGGGGCTCCACACAGCAGCTTTCCATTTGCGATGCTTCCCTACAATGCGACATGATCCGTCAGTGAATAGGGCATATTTCTTTTCATTTTCTGGTAATTCGTTGTATGGTGGGGCCTCTTTAGCACGTGATACCTCTTCTGCTGGTGATGTTCCAAACTTTTTATCTTCAGGCCAGTCCATGATTACCTCTAGGATTCCTGGACGATTGAGGTTTCCCATTCGCGCTCGCTGTGTAATCAGCGTAATCCACTTGCTCCAGGTGACATCGGTAGCATGATGGGTGGAGGGAACCTGTCCTTTGAACATCCAGTTCAGCACTGGCAGTCGAGGTGCCAAAAGGAGCTGTGTTTCAGTCCCGACTACTTCGGAAGCAGCCCGAACCCCCTCATACGCGGCTAAGATCTCCTTCTCAGTTGGAGTGTAGCACTCTTCAGACCCCTTATATGATCGACTCCAGAATCCCAGGGGTCGGCCTCGGGTCTCTCCTGAGGCTCTTTGCCACAAACTCCAAGTGGGGCCTTTCTCTCCAGCAGCAGTGTAGAGGATGTTCTTTACATCCTGTCCAGTCCGTACTGGCCCCAGGGCTACAGCACGGGCTATCTCTTGTTTAATCTGTTCAAAAGCCTGCTGCTGCTCAGGGCCCCATGCAAAATCATTCTTCTTCCGCGTTACCTGATAAAGGGGGCTTACAATGAGGCTGTAGTTTGGAATGTGCATCCTCCAAAAGCCTACTGCACCCAGGAAAGATTGTGTCTCTTTCTTGCTAGTTGGTGGAGACATGGCAGTGATTTTGTCGATCACATCTGCTGGGATGTGACGACGTCCATCCTGCCACTTTATACCTAAGAACTGAATTTCCTGGGCAGGTCCTTTTACTTTGCTTCGCTTAATAGCAAAGCCAGCTTGTAGAAGAATCCGGATTATCTGCTCTCCTTTTGTGAAAACTTCTTCTGCTGTATCGCCCCACACAACAATGTCATCAATGTACTGCAGGTGTTCAGGAGCACCACCCTGTTCCAGTACAGTTTGGACCAACCCATGGCAAATGGTTGGGCTGTGTTTCCACCCCTGGGGCAAACGGTTCCAAGTATACTAAATGCCCCTCCAGGTGAAGGCAAACTGTGGCTTGCATTCTGCGGCCAAAGGAATAGAAAAGAAGGCATTGGCAATGTCAATGGTGGCATACCATTTGGCTGCTTTTGACTCCAGCTCGTACTGGAGTTCCAACATGTCCGGCACAGCAGCGCTCAATGGGGGTGTGACCTCATTCAGGCCACGGTAGTCTACTGTCAGCCTCCATTCTCCACTGGCTTTACGCACTGGCCATATGGGACTGTTAAAAGGTGAGTGAGTTTTACTGATCACTCCCTGATTCTCCAACTGGCGAATCAAATCATGAATGGGGAGCAAGGAATCCCTGTTGGTACGATACTGCCGTCTGTGCACTGTCTTTGTAGCAACCGGTACCTGCTGCTCTTTTACTCGTAGCAGCCCCACAACAGACGGGTCCTCTGACAGGCCAGGCAAAACAGACAGCTGCTTAATGTTGTCCATGTCTACAGCAGCTATCCCAAAGGCCCATCGATACCCCTTAGGATCCTTGAAATGCCCCCTTCTGAGGTAATCAATACCCAGTATACATGGAGCCCCTGGGCCAGTCACAATAGGATGTTTTTGCCAGTCTTTGCCAGTGAGGCTTATTTCAGCCTCCAGCACAGTCAATTCTTGAGAGCCCCCAGTCACTCCAGAAATATGGATTGATTCTGTCCCTTCATGACTGGAGGGCATTAGGGTGCACTGTGCACCGGTATCCACCAGCGCCTTATATTCCTGTGGTTCTGATGTGCCAGGCCATCGAATCCACACAGTCCAATAAACTCTATTATCCCTTTCCCTCCCCTGACTGAGGGCAGGGCCCCTCTATTGGTTACCTGTGATGACTGGAGCAACTCCACTGGTGGTTGGTATGTCTAGCAGTTCTTTCACCCGTGCTCGTAGTGCAGAAGTAGGCTGATCATGCCACTTCCTCATGTCTTCTCCACGGTCACGTAGGTAGAGCCACATGGAAACACGCGGTGCAATCATACTGTTGTTCTTTGCTCGAGCTGGGAAGCGTGTGCGTTTAACAGCTGAGACTTTTGATGATGCAGGTGGGGAGTAGGACTGGACTAGTTTGATCAGATCCTTCATTAGACCTGGTGGCCCGTACGAGGATTGACCTTCATCAGTTGTTTCTGATACTATTACAGGATCATTACAATTAGTTGATGGAAACAATTTCTTGCACATTTCATCTACTCGGTTTTCTAGCCGTGAGATGGCAGAAACTGCGGCGTGCAGTTGGGGGAGCTGCTGATCGATGGTTTGAAGCATTATAATCAGCTCAACAACTCGGGGCCATCTGTCCACGAATCCTTTAGATCCTGATACCAATGACTGTGCAATTCTCTCTGGTGCCGTACTTGTGATTTTCTGCCACATGTCAGGATCGGCCCTCACTCTCTCAGGGTCAAGTTCGCTTGGATCAGGGCTGTACAACATTTTCGCCATGGCCAATTCCCTCAGGCGCTGAATACCTTTTTGGACAGTATTCCAACTATCAAATTTAGGCTTCAAAGCATCCTTATAGGGGTACCTTTCTCTCACGGCTTCTAACAGCCGCAACCAGAGAGTGGCAGCTCCATCTGAACATCTGCTAATCCCTCTGTCGATACCTGCATCTTGGGCAATGCTTCCTAGTTGGCGAGCTTCATTACCATCTAGAGACAAGCTGTTGGCCCCGTTGTCCCAGCAGCGAAGCAACCAAGCAAGGATACCTTCATCTTGACGCCGTGTGAACTCCTTTCTTGAGCCTTGGATTTCAGTCAGCTTCAGAGGTCGACAATAGGTGATTTCCTCCTCCTCATCAGTCTCTTCTTCATGCCTCTTGGTTTTTGCCTTTGCTTTTTTCGGTACTGCTCCATGCCCGGCACCTGGGTCTTCTGCTGCCCCCCCCTGTGCTTCTCCTTCTTTTCGTTCTAGACGCATGGACACCCGTTTCCATTTCTTGCCTTCCACAGGGGCAACTGATATTGCTACTGATGCCTCCTGTGACTGATCAGAATTAACTTGGGCTTGAATCTCAGATCGGAAACTGTCTCTCTCCAGAATAGTATGATACAAAGCACGGTATGCATAAGCCAAACCCCACATAAGGTTTACCTCCTTAGATCTCTGACCCAAATACTCACTTAATTTCTTAGGGTCCCTTAGGTGTTCAAGAGTGAAATCCCATGACACTGCGGGTCCCCATGCTTCTAAGACTTTTCCTAAACCTTTCCATATTCCCTGCCAGTCATCATTCTCTGGTTCTGGAGGAGACTTCCGCATAGAACGAATGCATAGGAACATATATGCATGCATTGATAGTGATAACATGAATGCAAGTATGAACCCTATCTCAGTTATTGAAAAGCGTGTGGAAATCTGAGAGTACAACCTAAATAAAAAGGGTTTTTTTAGCCTGTACAATGAATTAAACATGGTGGTGTTTGTAAAATTGCCTGTTCCATCTGGGATGCAAGTATTTGTAAAATTGCCTGTTCCATCTGGGATGCAAGTGTTTGTAAGATTCACAATTCCATCTGAGGTGTAGATGCCAAAATTCTGACCATACCACATCTCGTAAAAGTACCAGGCAGGTGTCTCCATCAGTATCCACCTTATTAGGCTATATATCTGCACAATTCCACAACACCAAATTATGGTGTTAATAGTTGACCAATACTTTAAGAAGATCATAATTGCTTTCAATCCCTTAAACAGAGCAACTGGGATGAAGAGTGGATTCATAGCTGGCAGGCTCTGTAAAAGTCAGAGCTAGCTAGCTTTGCTCTAAGGGAGAAAGAAATCCCTTTGTTTTCTACACAAAAGTTAGATAGCAATGCTGAGAATGTGCAGCAGCCCTTAATGTTGACAATTTGTCTGGTATTTCAAGGTCACGTTCTCCGTGAGCAGCTACGGAAAGATAACACTCCCAACACTCCCGTAACGAAGCTCTTTAAGAGCAAAGAGAGAGTTGTTCTAAAAGCTAAAAAGCTCTATGCCCGCATCCTCCACCAAAAAATCTGTCACGGGTTACTTAGATTTACCTATGCCCGTGACAGGGGAAGCCACCCCACGCCCCCCCCCCCCCGGGGCCTGGAAAGGAGGGGGAAAAGGGGAGTGGGATAAAATAGCGACAATCTAAGGAGGAAAAACTTATTTTACTAAATATGATATCGAAATACAAGATAACACAATATAATATAATTAAGGCTAACAAAATCGAACGAAACAGAGAGAGAGAGAGTCTCCGAAAACCGAGAGGCCTACTGTGAACTCTAGGCGACACGGCTGGAACGCTTCCCACTCTCCGAGAAGTTCGAGAGAAGAAGGAGGGCACTCCAGCCTGGGAACGAGATTATATAGAGTCCTGATCCCGTGACTTATTGTTACTCCTGTTGTTCTCTGGGATATGTAGTCTTCTTCTGTGGACTGCACATTCAACAGAAGTATCCATACTTGACATGATGTTATGATGTGGAATACTGATAGCAAAATTACAAAATTACAAAACCATGACACCATCTCTGGATTATAGAGTTTGATTCCGCAAGCCAGGAGGACGTCTTAACAGCTGAGACACTGGATGATGCAGGCTGGGAGGAAACCAGTTTGATCAGCCCCTCCAGCAGGCTGTTTTGATCATCCTGATCCTCATCAGCTGTGTCCCATCTCACCACGGGTTCACAGGGCTCATCACGATGAAGCACAGCAGACAGTTCCTCCATCCTACCTTCCTGATTACTCTCTACTCTATCCAGTCTTTCAGTTACTTTCACAGGGGCTGAAACATAAGCACGTAGAGGGGTTAAACGTAGCTCAAAGTCATGAAGCTTAGTAATCATTTCATTCAAAGGGGTCTTCTTTGCCCTCTGCCAGACGTTGCTGCTCATGTACCGCCATACTCACCTGGTGCAGACCTTGTGCACATATGCCACATACTTGGTGTACGCCTGACTCTCTCAGGATCATGGCCTTGGTTTGGACTGGAATTTGGATCAGAATTCTGAGGAATAAACGTGGGGTCGTGTAACATCTCCACCACGGCCCGTTCTCTCAAATAACGACGCCTCTTTCTCTCTAAGTAAGTCACAAAACAAAGACTCATGGGGGACGACAGTGTATTGTAGGGGTCAGAAACGGGGACGGGAGGACGGGGGCGGGGGGGGGCACAGATAGGGGAGCCTAGGGGTCAGAATGGGGGCGTGGGGTGGGGCAACGAGGTACCCCTGGGAGGGGAGGAGGCACAGGGAACATCCCGCCGTCCAACAGAAGCCCTGAGTGCCACAGAGGCCCCGCGGGGCCAACGCAGGGCGGCTCGCGGCGCCCGCGGAGGGGACCCCTTCAGGCCTCCCCCAGAACAGCCACTTGCAGAAGCGGAGGCGGCGCTCGGAGCCCCGGGGTTGCCCGGCGGCGCTGCAGCAGTGCGGAGAGCAGCTCGACTTCGGCACGGCCGCCTCTTCCTCGGGGCGCGGGGTGATGACGGCACGGCTGGCGCCGCTCGGGCAACGAGCACAGGCGCAGGCGCGCTGACGCGCTGTTGCTATGCCGACGTCGTCACGCATGCGCTGTCGCCGTGGTGGCAGTTTCGAGTGCGCGCAGAGAGGGGGGAAGGCGCGCTGTCGCCATGGCAACGCGGCCTGTACACGCAGGGCCTGAAGCCTGAGTGGGCCTCGGGGGCGGTGGGGGGCAAAGAAGCCGGGGGGGAACGGAGAGCCCTCGGGGATCTCCTGGTGAGGTGTGGGGGGGCTTAGGGGGGAGGGCAAAGCTCCGGGTGTGCTCAGTGGTATCCAGGGTGGTCGAGCGCCCACCTACTTCTTCCCCATTTGTTCACCATCAGCTTCATCACTGAAACCTCTGACTCACTTCCATCCGCTCTTCCCCGGTTTGCAAGATTTCCATTGCTTGTTAGGCCAGGGGGTGCCACTTTCTAAAAACAATGCATGTGGAACGTGAGGAAAATGCCCGTGTCCCGTTTTGAGGCAAAAGACACAAGAATTCTGTTGCGAATGCAGTCCTTATTGTGAGGCAAAATCACCAAGTGTAAAATTATTGAGGAAAAACAAGACTCTTCACCCAGTAAAGCTGAAATGGACAGTTTTACAACTGTAGCTTGTGGATTCCTTTTGCTAAACTAATAAATTGGTTCTTAAACTAATGTGCTAATTGCTATTGGTCAGCAAACATAGGTTGCTATGTTGAGCTGAACGTGTGCAGCCTTCAGTGGATTCTTACCCTCTTTTTCACACTCCTTTATAACCCTTCTAATTCTTTCAGGACCAGAATTTGTCTTCTCTCTTTCTTTCAGGTAACCGAGGAGGAAAGACTATTCTCGCTTCCAATGTCCCTGTCTTTTCTCCTTCGCAGGTAACACTTTGTTTTCTATAAGAGTCTCTGGCCCACAGCTCGCTCTCTCTCTCTTACTCTCTCCCCCTCTTAGAGAGTGCTGATTCTGAGGTTTGGGGGGAGGGGCGGGGGGCACAGTGCAGAGGATGTGTTCTCATGCCCGCAGCATCTACTTTGGCTAGAGCAGATCACAGACTTAGAAAGATATTATATTTCTGACTCACCGCTTTTCCTTACCCCTTTTGCCTTTTTTTTTTTTTTTTTTTTTTTTGTGTGTGCGTGTGTGTGTGTGTGTTTTTTTTTCCTCCACAATTCCACTATTCACTTTTGGTACCTCCATTACACTTCCATTGTACCATCAATAATCAAGCAATACCTTTCTTCACTTCCCACTAACACCCAGCACTTGGTCTCACAATTAGGATACTTAATTATAAAAACTGGTCCCAGAACTTCATTTATGATCCTGGTTTCTTACTCCGTATTCCCCCTGGCTCGCCAGCAAAGACTCTTCAGTGAGCCAAAACACAGCCCAGGGGGTCTTCTAGATATTTCTTAGACACCCCTTGTACCATAACAGCTTCTTAGATAGCACTTTCACAAGTGTGAAATTTAACAGTCACAAAGACAGAGACAGCAACCAGTACAGTTTATCCTCAGGATCCTTCCTCTCTCCACCTCTCCCCAGGGCCCAACCTTCCTTCTGTGTTCCATTCCTACTCTTGCATAGCTGCCCACCTAATCGTGCCTCTTTCTTGTCCAGTAAACAACTTATCCATGATAAACATCACTTCCACCCATGAGTAGAAATCAGGCCCTGAGAATCAATCTCTGCTTCTCTTTGTGGATCTTCCCTTTTTGATAGCTAATTCCTCCTTTTCCATCTCTAAAGCAGGAAACACATTCTATTCCTACACTAACTACTGTGCCTGGCAGCATCCCTCCTCGCCTTGGTCATTTTTGTAGGATGTCCGTGGCACATCTGACGTCGCGGTCAGAGATAAGTCACGGGAGGAGGACGTATATAATCTCGCTCCCAGGCTGGAGTTTTCTCTCTCTCTTGGACTCTCGGGGAGTGGGAAGCATTCCAGTCGTGTCACCTAGAGTTCACAGTAGGCCTCTCGGTTTTCTGGGGACTCTCTCTCTCTCTCTGTTTTGTTTGATTTATTAGCCTCAATCATATTGTATTATATTGTGTTATCTTGTATTCCGATATCATATTTAGTAAAATAAATTTTCCTCCTTAGATTGCTGCCGCTGTTCTTTTTCCCATTCCCCTTTCCCTTCTTCTCTGGGCTGGGGGCCCTACAGGGCGGCTGCCCCCTGTCACGGGCAAAGGTAAATCTAGGTAACCCGTGACACTCACTAAGCTGGCAATACCTTGCTTGATGCACTCCAGGGGACCATTGGCCTTCCTGGCTGCTTGGGCTCACTGTTGACTCATGTTCAATCTGATGTTGACCAGGACCCCCAATCCTATTCAGTCAGACCGCTCTCCAGTGTCCCATATCCAGTCAGTGTGTATGTCCAGGGTTGCCCCTACCCAGGTGCACAATCAGGCACTTGTTATACTTTCTGCACTTGGTGCTTAGTACCAACTGGTACCCAGTTCTCTGACTTGTCCACATATCTCTGCAAGTCCTCTCCACCCTCAGTGGAAGCAACAGCACCTCCTCATCTGGTATCAGCAGCAAACTTGCTCAGAACATCTTCTAGTCCTGCATGCAAGTCATCCGCAAAAACATGAAAGAGAAGCAGCCCTAAAATGGAGCCCTGGGGAACCCTGACAGTGACCATCTACCAGCCCAATGGAACCTGTTGACTCTAATCATTTGGACCTCACCTATTGGCCAACTGCTCAACCACCACATTCTGTTTCTGTCTATCCGTATGCAGGACATTCTGCCCAGAAGGGTGCAGTCAGAAACAGTTTCAAAAGCTCTACTGAAATCATCAAGGATAACATCAACTGGCTTCCCATGGTCAGCTAAATGGATAACCTTGTGATAAAAGGAGCCAGGGAGCTGAACCCCAAACGAGCAGGGTGAGAAAGAGTCCCCTACAGATGATAAGGCCAGGCATATCACGCCATTCTCCTGGTGGGAAGTCAAAGTGGCCAACTCTTTCCAGAAATTAGATGCCACATGGTTGAGCAGAAGTGAAAGAAGCAAGGACAGGCACTGTAGAGGTCTTACCCTAGAGTGCTTGAAAGAGTGTATTTCAGGATTTAACAAATCTAGTCTTGAATTGAAACGTCTTTGTCTGGAGTATACGACTCCCTGGCTGTCCAGTCTGGTCTGATTCAGCAAACACAATGACAATGCACAGCGCCAGCGAGTCACTGCTATCCTTGCTAAGCCTATAACGACGACAATAAATGAAATGCAGATGTATCCTTCTATTCAGGCCAAAATATGGGGAAATCTTGAACAGATCACAGATCTCCTTGATGTAATGCTGGACAGTTTCATCATCAAAACTAGTGCCACAGGGGACCACCCCCTACGTTCTGGATATTCACAGCCCAGGTACACAGAACAGACGCACACACCAAGTACCCATGACCCATATGTCTCGCATATGTGACCGACCCTGGTGCACGCAGGCACCAACCACCACTACGCCCCACCTGTGTCCGCGCCCTGGTGCATGCGGGCACTGCCCGCAATGCCGCAACCCATCGGGACCGGACTCGCTCTGCCTCCCAGTGCCCCGCAGCGCTCCGCACAGAGAGATTTCCAGATGAGGCATTTGCACTTCTGCTAGGCAACCACGATCTGTTAGTAAACTGATAGAGTAAAAGAGTAAATCTCAAAGTTAAAAGTCAGGTATGTGGGCCCATAACCAAGTAGGATGTGCAGTTATGATAAGGGAAGAACATCCTGCATACTAAAAGGAACATAGCCCAAGAAGCCGTCCAGAAACAGACTAGTTCAATCAAACATGATGGGGTAAAAAGGACGGAGTGAGGAAGACTTTGAGCCTTTGCAAGGAAGACGTCTGACTTCATCCCCACAACCTCCGGAGGAAGAACCCAGCTACAAACAGCCCATGTGCTGGAGGGAGGGGCAGAATGTAAGTGATTTCCTGGAAAATAATGAATATGTAGATGAATTCCAGGAAATCTGTTGAATATGTATCAGCTTGGCTTTCAAATGGGTAACACTTCTGTTTTCTGGTGTGCAAGAGAAGTGTGATCCCCTTTGCATTCAGTGCCTAATAAACGTATTCCTGCTTTATAACCTAATTCTGGGTTATAGAGTTTGATACTGCAACTCAAAGCCATGCTTCTGGAATCAGTCTGTCCACTGGTGAAAAATACATCTTACTCTGCCGCCTGCCAGGGTCAGCAGTCATCCTGCTCGGGAAGCTGCCCAGGGCGCTGCGGGGAGACGTGTGGGGGGAAGGAGCCCCCCGGCAGGGCTTGTGCTGCCACAGCTGCTGCCTGGGGCAGGGGGATCACAGCTCCACTGCACAACTGAATGTTGTAAGGGTGCTTTGCAAGAGGAGAGCCAAGGCAGGGATTTTCCATTTCCTGTTCTTAGGGAAGGAATAAGGATTGGAGGCAGAAATCTAAAAGGGGTGGTCAACTTTCAACACAGCTCTGAGACTCCCAAATATTTCTTCAGTAAGTCGCTTGTTTTGTGAACAGTCACACAGGTTGTGCTTTCAGCCTCACCTACCGAAATGGATACAGTCAGCTTAAGTTATAGTTGTTTTCTGCAGACATTAACAGTTCACTTGTCCTGTAAACAGGCTGATTTCTCTGAGACAAACTGAAGTGCACAGAGGCTGGTGCTGGGGTCTCGAAGAGCAGCTGGAGTAAAGAGGAAAATATCCAGGAGGCTGTGATGTGATTAGGAAATGAGAAGAAAGAAAGAGCTCCCTAATCTTCTATTCCTCATTCCTTTCAAGAGTCCCAAGGAGATCTGTAAGGGACTCGGCAGTGCTGTGGTTTAGAATTTGTTGGGTTAAAGCTATTTACTAAGACAGAGAAAAAGAAAAGGGTTATGCTTATGATTATGACATAGATCTATATCTCTATATATAAACACATGCTTACTTACGGTATATTCTCACATATATATAACGTATGCAGATGTAAAAATACATGCAAAGATGCTAATACATATGCATATCTGTTTGCAAGTCCAGGACATGTGGCAGGGGTTTTAACAGCCTCAAGGTTCACTGTAGGAACTGGAGTGGCTGTTGGGCTGTTGCAGGAGTTGGAGCAACTGCAGAACTCATTGCTAGAGCTGGAATCACCGCAGGACCTGTGACTGAAGTTGGAGCAGCCACTTGGCTCATTGGAGGGGTTGGAGCAACCACAGGGCTGTACATCCTGGCATATTGCACCTCCCTTGATAGGCATTTGTTTCATTTTCTTATTGCAGTACTTGGAACAGCTAGAGGACCTGTAGCAGGAGTGACTGCAGGGCTCATTATGAGGGGTGGAGTGACAGCAGGACCTGTCCCAGAGCTTGGAGTGACCGTAGGACATGTAGCACAAACTTGGAGCTGCTGCAGGTTCTGTGATGCAGTGTCATCGTCATTGGGTGTCACTTTTGGCAGCCAGCGTTGGGTGTCACCATCATGCAGAGGGGACAAAAGGTCCCCCCTGGGGACACTGCACTGAAGCTGGGAACACCATGACCAGCTCGAGGACTTCCCGGGGCAAATGGGGATACGGCATCACGGTGCCTCACCCCCATAGCTGGGGACATCCCCATGTTACTCTCAGAGTGTCGCATGCCAGAGTTGGTGACATACCCACACCACACGCCAGGGTTGAGGACACCCCCTCAGTGTCACACCATGAAGTCGGGGATACCTGTGTCACCCCTGTGGTGTCACAGCCCAAAGTTGGGGACACTCCTCAGGGCACCTCATCTGTGTCCACCCCCACAGACCACCATTGTTCCCATGGGGTGGGGGTGACAACCCTTACTTTTCTTATTAAGGTTTCTTTCTTGATAACGGCAGATTGGGGATGCCCCCCCCCCCGGCCCCCCCATATGTGAATAAAGGAAAGAGGAATAGTTGTGGGACTCCATGTGTCACAGCGGGAGGGAAATTTGGGGACAGAGGTCACTGCAGCATCCTGATCCTGTAGCCCCTATGGCCCCATAACCACTACAGCCCCATCTGATCAGCCATCCTATGTCCACATCTCATGACTTTATCCCATCCCGTATCCTGTTGTGTATCCATAGCCCATCCCATATCCATCATATCAGCCCCATAGCCATCTCAAACCCATCCTGTGTCTGTGTCCCCACATCCTATCCCCATCCTGTACCCCGTATCTATATCCATTCCAAATCCGTATTCCCACGTCCATCCCACGTCCATTCCATATATTTATCCAGTTGTAATCCCAACCCCATCCCATATCCATACCCCATCCCATATCCATCCCATATTCTTCCCATGTCGATCCCATATCCATTTCTGGAGTCCATCCCATACACGTCCCATTTTCTGATCTCCTTTTCATATCCTCGCACCCCAATCCCAATTTTCGCAATCCCACAGCCAACAATCCCAACCCGACGTTCCAAATCTCATTCCCAACCCCACCTCTCACCTGCCAATCCCAATCCCAATCCCTCATCCCAATCCCACATCCCATCCCATCCCATTTCTTGCTAGAATAGCGCGCACCCCTAAACCCCTCCCCCACCGCCGCTCCGCCCCGCCCCCTGCCCACCCGCCTCCAACCAGGGGCCACGCGACGCCCCTCGCCCGGCCTCTCATTGGTCAACGGCAGCGCCGCCGGCTCCGATTGGCTGAGCCGCAGCAGGCGGGAGCAGCCGTTGACAGCCGGCTCGAGGCCGCCCGGCTCTCACCTCAGACAGCGGCGCTGCCGCAGCCGGGGCCGCCCTTCACGGCAGCGCCGCTGCAGCCGCTGCGGGCCGGAGCCGTCCGGCTGGGATCTGTCCCTGCCTGGCTGTGGCCACATCAAAGTGCTGGGAGGCTTCCCCAGCTCCATGCCATGCACACCATGTCCTGCACCCCTGTGGCCTTCCCCACCCTCTCTCACATCACCTGCTCCAAAGTCCTAAAGGATGGAGCTCCTCACGCTGCCAAGCAGCCCCAGTACCCTCCCTCTGCTCTCTCTCTGCTCCTCCATACAATTCCTCCCAAACCTGTTACACTTTGATCCACCTCTGCTTGGACACAGTGTGACCACATCACCCTCCTTTTAGCTGCTCTCTTACTGCAGCCACTTGGCCCTCCTTTGGGTCTGCTTTAGGCCTCTTGCATCGATACCCCAACCCCATTATCCAAAGCAAAGTTCGCATAACCCCTCCCACGGACACCTCTAATCTCCTGATGACCAATGAAGCCCTCTGATGACCAGTGACTCCCCTCCTTGATTAATGGAGCCTTGTGATGTTCAATGAACATCTCTGACAACCAGTGGAGTCAGTGGAGCCCTCCGACAACCAACAAAGCCTTCAGATGACCGCAGTCATTTTCTCTGGACACACTCCAGGGTTGTGATGTCTTCCTTGCAGTGAGGGGTCCAAAAGTGGACACATCTGGGAGGTGCAGCCTCACCAGATCTGAGTACAAGGGGACAATCACGGCCCCGTTCCTGCTGCCAATGCTGTTTCTGATACAAGCCAGGATGCTGTTGGGCTTCTTGGCTTGCTGGGCACATCACTGGCTCAAGTTCAGCTGAGCATCGATCAATGCCCCCAGGTCCAGTTCCTCTACACAGCCTTCCAGCCGCTCTGCCCCACGCCTGAAGCTTTGCCTGGGGATGCTGTGGCCAAAGTGCTGGACCCGGCTCTTGGTCTTGTTGAACCTCATCCCAATGAGTTCAACCCAGCCATCCAGCCTGTCCAGATCATTATGTGCTTACCATGGTGGAGGCAACCGCTGGGCAGCTTGAAACATATGCAGTACCCCATCATGCAGTACTGCCCTCTAAACACCATATTAGGTCTCAAGAAAAAAGTCCTGTGGCTGCGTGGCACCCCAGAAAGAACTGAGTCAGATAATGAGGCTCTGATTACTAGTTCTGCCCTCTGGTGCCCAGTGAAGAAACACCCAGATCACTGACCAGGATGCTATCTGTGATCAAGCAACTTTGATTGGCAATTGCAATGGCAGGTCCCCTGCAAGCAGGAGAGCATGCAGAAAGCAGCGTTGCATCTTTTAGGCCGTGTTACTCCACGCTGATCTCCTTCTGCCCCGGTTCCTCATTGGCTGAGTACTTCAGGCTCACAATCTTCCCGACTCCCCACTGAACATACTGGATCCCCCTTCCTTCCCTTCCCTTCCCTTCCCTTCCCTTCCCTTCCCTTCCCTTCCCTTCCCTTCCCTTCCCTTCCCTTCCCTTCCCTTCCCTTCCCTTCCCTTCCCTTCCCTTCCCTTCCCTTCCCTTCCCTTCCCTTCCCTTCCCTTCCCTTCCCTTCCCCACCTTCCCACACCTTCCACACCTTCCCACACCATCCCTACCCTTCCTTCCTTGTGGAGAGTGTTTATGCAGAATGGCTTCATGAGAAAGGACATGATGAAACTCCACTAGTTAAATTGTAAGAGAAGGTACGTGACTGGAGGCAGCAGCTGAGGAGAAATCAGGATGTGAAAGACAGGATATGTAGCTAAAGACAGAATATGTATCTAGAGGCAAGGACGGCCTAAGGGAAAAGCAAGATGTGTAGCAATGTATGGACATAGCTGTGAAGAAAAGTAACTATAAAGCTAACCACAAAGGTCAGATGAAGTAATGTCTAATTCACCAATCCTGAGCTTAACTTTTGCAATATGCATGAACTTATTACTGATTGTATAAATGAGATGCTGTAACACCTAATAAACGAGGATTGTTGACCATAATAGCATGAGACTTCTCTCTCGTGGTTACTTCCAACACTTCCTCTCCCATTTTCTCCCCTCAATTCCTTCCCTTCCCGTCCCTTTTCCATAACACAGTGCAAAGGAAGCCCTCCACGGCCAAATTCCAGCCTGCCAGGTGCCCTGCCAGGCCAAAAGGCAATAGGCCAGTCCAGGGGCTTGGAAAGGCAGAACAAGGGAGAGGTTAGGAATAGTGTAGGGTAAGGGTTAGGGATAGGGATAGGGATAGGGATAGGGATAGGGATAGGGATAGGGATAGGGATAGGGATAGGGATAGGGATAGGGATAGGTATAGGGATAGGGTTAGGGTTAGGGTGAGGGTTAGGGTGAGGGGTAGGGGGGATGTTCATTGTATACCACAAGGGAATCTGATGCTAGGGCAGTGCAATCGGTAACTCTGTGTATATATATGTATACAGACCAGTGTGCATATTGTGTTTTTATGATTGTTTATTTGTATTTAGATGTTTATATTAAGTATGATGTTGTGATGTAGAATAGCAAGAGAATACAATATTCTGAAGATAATAGAATATAGATGTATAATAGATATAGTTATATATTACATATATACTAATAGATAGATATAATAGATATAGATATATAATAATATAGATGTAGCAATAATATTGCTATAGAATAGCAATATTACTAAGCCATGACATTTTTTATCCCTTGCCTCAAACACTTCCAGCTATAGGGTTTTGCTCCTAAAGAGGCAAGGGGTCTTGGAAGAGTCCTCGCTCTCTCTCCTTGTTCCTTTGCTTTTCTTCAGGGAGGTGGCATGCAGGAATGACACAAATGGGTCTCAGTGGCACAGATGGAACTCAGCAGCTGTTTCGCAGCCTCCAGTGGAGCTCTGACTGTCCTGGACACCCCACGCCCGCATCAGCGTGGGTAGGGTGTGCCCTTCCTGCGGGGTGGGTCTTTGGTCTTTGGAGACTGACCCCTGGGAGACTCCGTTCCTTCTTTTATGGCTGGCAGGAACTCAGATCTGACAACGGGCGGCTCCTCGGGCAGGCTGGGCTCGCCACGAGATGTTTCTGCTGCCATCTTTTCAGTGGGAGACCCCTTTTTTTCCCTTATGGGTGGCAGCAATACAGATCTGTTGGGGGTGGACTCCTTGGGACGGCTGGTCTCACCACAAGAAGGTGCTGCTGCCATTTCCTTTGGTTGCTCCTGTGCCTCCCTGATCTTCTTAACCCTCTTCCTGAGAAGTCTCACTGAGTCGCATGCCCGAAGCGCCAGCATGTTTGGTTTGTCTGGGGACTCTAAGGATAGGCTGGATGAGGCCCTTGAGCAAGATGGTTGCTCTTGGCTGCATGAGGCCTCACGCTGGGCTTCCTCTGCTCCTCCTTCTTCATCGAGGAACTTGACACGTCTTGTTCGGGCCAGGTTTTCTTGGCTCTCTGTTCCCTCTAGGCCCTGCAGCTGGCAGCTCATCGGCTGCTCTGGGGCTACGGGCACTGCCCAGATGGGTGGCAGAACACTGAAAGGACAGAGCGGGAGGGGTCCGCCTGAGTGGCTGATGGCTTTGAAGCCACATCCCTCAAGCCTGAGCCAGGAGCCTGGGCTGTAATGCAGCCTTCCCCACAGACAGCTGACCGGTTGCCCCGGGGCTCTCTGGTGATGTGGAGAGGGGCCAGCCCTGTGAACTGGGGGGCTCCTGACATCCCCATCCCGGCACTCCCGGGAGGCCACAAACAAGCAGCGACCCTTTGGAGTTAGGGAATGGGCTCTTGTTGGGTCACCCCCATGCACATCCCAGACCACAGCCTCCAGCCTCACCTGTTGGCAATGCTCTCCCTCCGCAGTGTGTTCTTTACTTTTTGAAACTGCTCTCTATCAACACTTGCAGTGCTGAGGCGCCTGATGTATGTTGGAGTGTTATCAAATCTCACTGCAGTAGGGAAGGAAGAGGAGATTCACCGTCAAGCCTTTGGCTCGCTCACAAGCAGCACTCAACTCAGACCTCTTTCCCAGAACCCGCCCTGAAACCATCTCTGTCCCCACTCCTCCTCTCTGCAGTTCAGCTCTGTTTTGGGCTGCATGAGGGACGCTGGCTTTGGGAAAGAGGAGCTGGCTGGTGACAAGAAGGCGGCAGGGTGACTTTTGAGGTCCCTGTCCCTGCAGTGGGGGAGGGCAAGGCCTGAGATCCCCACATCCTCCTGCCATAGCCAGGGATGGGGGTACGTCACACCCAGCACCTTCCTTTTGGATAGGCCAACCATAACCTAAGGGGAAGAGGCCGTGCTGTGCCGGCAGGATGGTATGCTGCAAGTGAGAGCCCTGGGCTGATGGTCAGCAAGGGACTGCCCACCTCCAGTTGGTTGCTCATGCTGTGGAAAGGAGCTGGAAGCCACTTTACCTTTCTTGTTCCCAGTAAGAGGTGGCAAAGTCTCTTCTTCTGTTAACTTCTGTGCCCCAAACAAGCTCCCGGAGGACTTGCGGCATCGCATGGGCGGCAGTTTGGAGACTAACTCCATTTGGAACCTGTAAGCGAGGAGAAGGCAGTGAGCGGTGTGACGCAGTGCAACAGCAATCCTTGCTGCTCTCTCTGCTTGCCTGCTCGCAAGCACGTTTTCATGCTGCATGAAGGCTTTCTAAAGCCGTTAGCAGGGTCACTTGGGATAGGAGGAGGGGAAACAGTTTCAGGCGGAAAGAGGGAAGACTGGCTTTGGATGGGAGGAAGAAGGTTTTAGCTGGAGGGTGGTGAGGCACTGGGATGTCTTGCCCAGAGAGGTGCTGGGTGCCCGGACAGGCATTCAAGGCCTGGCTGGACCAGGCTCAGAGCAACCTCATTTGGAGGTAGGTGTCCCTGTTCCCCGCAGGGCAGTGGGACCGGGTGCCCTTTTAGGGTTCCTGCCTGCTCCAATCGTTCTGTGATTCTCTGGCACATCCTCCTGGGCAGGACACTGATGGACACGAGGCACAAGCGCTACGGAATGAGAGCTGAGCAGCTGCATCAAGCAGCAGAAAAATACTCACTTGGGTAAGACCACAAGGCATTTTGAGAACACCAGGGAAGCCACCGGTGTCACACGGGACACCCCCATGTCCAGCAGCGAAGGGGCCTGCAGGGAAGGAACAGGGAGGTTGTGGGACATCTTGGTCACAGCTGAGGCACAGGGAACACGAGGAGCCCGAGGCAGGGAGAGCTGCCAGCACCGCAGCACCTGCACGGCTCAGATCACGGCTCAGGCCCAGGTCCTAGTGGGCCATGTGTGAACTCATCAAGGCTCACAGGACTGCCCGGACCACGGAGAAACCTATGGCTCACCATGCGAACGGCTCTCCTGAAGTTCGCTTTCCCTGACAGCTTCTCGAGGAAGTCATGATAGAACTTCATTTGGAAGGTCAGCCCGTCAATGAGGAGCACTCCGACGTCCTTCAGGACCACGGCCACGTACTCCCCGTTCCGCAGGCAGCTGGAGAGCAGCGATACGGTGCTTTGGATGCACTTCCGCACTGTCTGCCAGCTCACAGAGGCATCTGCAGCCACCTGGCTGCACTGCAGGGGCTCCACCTTCCTGTCGACTGAGAAAATACCAGGGACGGGGTTGATGATACGGTTGCTGTTCCACAGCTGCTTCCCTAGAACTAAGGGACATCATCCATAACGGCCCCGCGTTTGGATGGGCTCCTGCAAGGGGGAGGTGTGCTTCTGAGAAGGGATGTGGTGGCCCTGTTTGCCCTGTCCATGAAGCCAGCAAGGGTTTAATCCCCCCTCCTACCTGGCAGGGACCCCCTGCAGGACTTGAGGTGGTGCACAGCTATGAGGTTGCTGGCCAGGTGAAACACGGGCCAGCACAGGGTCACGGTCCTGTCCTGCATCCTGATCTCCCTGGAGATGATGTCAAAGGAGCCGAAGGTGGGAATCCAGACCCCCTGCGAGTGGAGGAGGAAGAAAGGGTGGACGCATTATGGGCTGGCTGGAGGAAGAGCTGGAGGTGGTCCTGTGCGGGGGCAGAGCTCAGGAGTCCCCTCCTGCTGTTCAGAGGCACAAGCCAGGGCAGCGGGGACGGCTTTGGGGCTGCACAGCCCTCTCCTTCCCCTCTCCCTCCCTCTCAAACGCAGCTCAGCGGGGAAACGTGGGGTGAGCTTCCTGCCGTGTGTGCAGGGGAAGACGCAGAGGAAGTCCAGGCTGAGCCGGACAGGGCGAGGAGGAACCTGGCAGCCAACAAACGCACCTTGTGCACCAGGAGCTGCTTGTGTACGAAGGCGGCCACCGCATCCCAGACGGCAACTCGCTCTGCAGATGAAAGGAAAAGCAGGTCACACTCTGCATCTGCCGCTTCCCAGCACCCCTCTCCCACTGCTGGGCAGGAGGGAGGTGGCAGATGGAAAGTGTCATCTCCATCCCAAGACTGGCTGCAGCACCGCTCCCGTGGTGGCTGTGGGTCCGTGTACCTTCAGTATTACTACATGTTTGTCCAGAGGCATGGCCCACCCTGGGGCCGTTCTTGCTCATTCTGGGTTGCTCCTTCTTGGCACCGGCCATGCTGGAGCTCATCCTTCAGATGCGTCTGCTCTGTACCAGATGCTCCTTCAGGATGCAGGACCCTCCTCGGTGCTCTGCCTTCACCCCCCTCCCGGGTGGCCGTGTCACAAACGGCACCACGGCAACGCGGTGACATCACGGCCAGCTGCCCATTATGATGCTGGCACTGCTGCCTGCCCCACCTGGCAGTGCTGACCCATCTCTGCTTTCTCCCTCTCCTGGAGCTGTGAGTTGAGGGGTGACCCTGGGGCGAGGATGGGGCTGGGATGTGTTGCTGTTCTCTCAGTTCCCTGGTCCTTGGGGCACCATTCGGGCCTTAAGGCTGCTGTTGGGCACCCTCCTGATATTGGCGAGCAATGGGCAGGGGAAGGAGGCAATGGGGGGCAGTTGGGGCTGAGCAGGTTACAGGACCGTGACTTGGCCACGTTGTTCTAGTGCTCACAATGGGTCCCTGCACCACAGGGCACTTGGGGGACCCTGGGTGCCTCCGCAGCCCTGAGGACCGGGCATCAGGGGCTGGGAATTAATTGATGGCATGGAGGGGACTGTCCGTGGCCTGTTCCAGCAGGACCTGGGCACTGTCACCTCCAGCCCTTCCCTTGCGCTCTATGGGGTCGTGCAGAGGAACGGATCTGGAGGGGGCAGGCTCAGAGTGCCCTATAGATGGCCCAGAGTCACCATGCAGCTGGGACAGGGGCTGTGGCTTCCGTCCCCAGGGGACCCACGTCCTGCCCCGGGTCTCTTGGCTGCTGCCAGTCCTTCTCCTGCCCTGAGTCCCTGGGGACAAACCCTGCAGGGACAAGGCTCCTCCTTGCCAGTGCTGCCCTCTGACATCCTCTGATGCCCAGTGAAGACCCTGATGATCAGTGACATCCCATGATGATCAATAAATCCCTCAGCAAAGCTACACGCTGTGTGTCTGTGTCCTTGTTCTCATGCTCAGCAGGGACTGCTGGGATCTGTCCCTGCCTGGCTGTGGCCACATCAAAGTGCTGGGAGGCTTCCCCAGCTCCATGCCATGCACACCATGTCCTGCACCCCTGTGGCCTTCCCCACCCTCTCTCACATCACCTGCTCCAAAGTCCTAAAGGATGGAGCTCCTCACGCTGCCAAGCAGCCCCAGTACCCTCCCTCTGCTCTCTCTCTGCTCCTCCATACAATTCCTCCCAAACCTGTTACACTTTGATCCACCTCTGCTTGGACACAGTGTGACCACATCACCCTCCTTTTAGCTGCTCTCTTACTGCAGCCACTTGGCCCTCCTTTGGGTCTGCTTTAGGCCTCTTGCATCGATACCCCAACCCCATTATCCAAAGCAAAGTTCGCATAACCCCTCCCACGGACACCTCTAATCTCCTGATGACCAATGAAGCCCTCTGATGACCTCCTTGATTAATGGAGCCTTGTGATGTTCAATGAACATCTCTGACAACCAGTGGAGTCAGTGGAGCCCTCCGACAACCAACAAAGCCTTCAGATGACTGCAGTCACCTTCTGATGGCAAAACAAGCCCTCTGATGGGCAGCAGCTTGCTGCTTTCTGTGCATAGAAGGGAAGGGTGGGAAAGGGAGATGTTGACATCACCTTGGTAGACAGCAGTTTGCTCATCGTAGCAATGTTTGTTCCTGATTTGATCAGAGAACCTCGAGAGGAGTGTGGCTGCTTCTGACATTCCTGTGAGACTCTGCTGTGGTTGAAGAGATGAGGCAGGTGATGAACTGCAGACAAAGCCATACTGCCTGATGTTGCTGTTGTTCAGGTAGTACAAAGCATTCAAATGGCTGGCCGTCTCCAAATGATGCACGATAGAAAGCTGCAGCCACACCGTCAATCAACTGTGATGATGCCTGTGTATCCTGAGACGACGACTCTTTTAATCAGGGGGCTTCCAGAATCTCTGAAACCCGTAGGCATACAACTGCAAAGGAAGATACAGGCTGTGTCCCAGGGAGAAAGAACCTGGGCAGCGTTAGAAGGAACTGTAACATCCAACCATCTGCAGTCAGGATACAAAGTATGGACATGGGGGGAGGTTGCCCAAGAGTTAATTAACTGTGGCAGAAAATACGGGCTGGTGATTTCTTCCACCAGTAAGTGTGAGCCAAGGGGAGTGAGGCTTGCAGCAGTCAGCCTTGCCCCTGGGCCACCCAGCCCAAAGCTCAATGGGGCTGGAAAGGGTCTCACTGGCAGTCATTGCCAGTAAGTACAGGTAGGCAAAATATTGATCATAAATGTAATTGTCTCTGGACACTGGGCTGTCAAGAGGGCGTTCCCCGAGATTTGATGGGTGGATTACCCACAGTCAGGTTAGAGAAATCAGTTAACTGGTGGCCAGAACAAAAGCTCAAAAAGCTCAAGAAAAGCTGATGCATTCGCCCCCCTCCAGCGCAAGGTAGGCAGGAGGCGGGGGAGGGCAGTGAAGGGTGGATGTATTAGAAAGCTTACAACAAAAGGAGAAGATCCTCGATTTAACATCTTCTGTCCCAAGGCCTCACCCACCACCCTTGCCATTTGCCCCTGTGAGTCACCATCCAGTTGCTGATAAACCAGGGAAACACTTCTCTCCCTGGCCAGCCTGTGTCGACTCACCCAGCTATCCTGAGGCCAGTGTCCCTAACCTTAGTGGAACCTCTTAATAAATACACTTGGAAGGCTAAGGGTGCCCGGGAAAAGGAATATAGAATTAACACTTGCTCAATTATTCCCTCATTTTAACCATATTAACAAAGCCCCCAAAAGGCAAGTTGGGGTCTTGTTTTATTTTACAGAGGATCCCCGTGTGACCTCGACTTAGCACAGAATGGCTGAGAGCTGCCTTTACCCATATGTGTTCTGTGAGAGAAAAACCGAAGATGTGACTGTGCCGGAATACTGAATACCTCTGTGTTACATCTTTTGGTTGCAATAGTCTTGGCTTGTTGTGGTTGTGGGTTGTGACTGATATCAGCCCTTGGATCTGCTCAACTCCACAATTGGGCTCAGGGTGTTTTCAGCTCATCCTGTCTTTCTGGTGCTCCCTGCACAGTGGCACCATCCCTTCTGAGCCCTTCTGTCACCCCTTTTGGTCAAACTGGTGATGATTTGCATGGAACTCCTCCACGGTGCTTCCAAATTCCTAACACACTGGGAAATGAGCCAAGGGACCCACCTGATATCTGCTAGATGTGCTCACAAAAGAAATCCTTCCTAGAGCCCTTTGCACCGATGCTGTTCTGTGTCACATCTGTCCAGGAGCTGCATCCAAAAGGTGGCTGTTGGAAATGGTCTGAGTGTTGACAAGAGATGTGTGTGTTTGTGGGATTACCCCCCTTATGGTTCTTACTGTGGGGTATCCTACACACTGCCCCGTGAGAAGTTCAGCAGACCACCACAGTATTTGAACTTCCAAACCAGCATTTGGGTCTCTCAGCATCTGAATTGCTTTGGAAATGCTCAAGTGGAAAGTTCTCGAGACACTGAATCACCTTTGAGAACATTGCATGGTGTCACTGATGTCTATGTCCGTGACAGGGGGGCAGTAGGCCCGTAGGCTCCCCCAGCCCCTGACAAGTGGGAAGGGAAAAAGGGAAAGGGAAAGAGATGGGAGCTGGGCTCAGGGAAACAAACAGAGAAGCGGCAATGATCTAAGGAGGAAAACTTATTTTACTAATTACAATCTAATTGAAATTGAGGCTAATAAATCAAGTAAAATAAAAGAGAAAGAGAGAGGTTTCACACTCGCTGCCAGGCACTGAGAGAGAGAGAGCTAGCGTCACTTCCGTGACGTGTTTCCCTCTCTGACCATGAGGTCCTCTGGGACATGTAGTTTTTCTTCTCTGTGCTCCACATGATGTTATGATGTGGCATAAGAACAGCAAAGATGACAAAACCATGACAAGGACTAGAAGATGTTCTGAGCAAGTTTGCTGATGATACCAGATGAGGAGGTGCTGTTGCCCCCACGGAGGGTGGAGAGGACTTGCAGAGAGATGTGGACAAATCAGAGAAGTGGGTACAAGTTGGTGCATAAAGCATAACCAAAACAAAATGTGCCTGATTGTGCACCTGGGTAGGGGCAACCCTGGACATACACACTAACTGGATATGGGACACTGGAGAGCGGTCTGACTGAAAAGGATTGGGGGTCCTGGTCAGCATCAAACTGAACATGAGTCAGCAGTGTGCCCAGGCAGCCAGGAAGGCCGACAGTCCACTGGAGTGCATCAAGCAAAGTACTGACAGCTGGGTGAGGGAAAGGATTGTCCCTGTCTGCTCTGCATTGCTACAGCCTCACCTGGAGCACTGGGAGCACTGTAGAGCAGAAAGGACATCAAACTATGGGAGGATGTGCAAAGGATGGCACTGGAACCAAGAGATCTGAAGTTCAGAGCTTCATTGGGATTGACTACGTGTTCAGATTGGGCCCTTCTCCCATCCCACATCCTGCAATGAGACACAGGGCACACCTAAGGCATGAACCTCACAGTGTCCTTGCACCCCATGCAGAGCCTGGGATCTTCTGTCCCTGTGTCTTTCATTTAACACCATACAATTCTCCTTCTCCTGCCCCAGGAAGGGCCCCGAGCCAACATGAGGGACAGGATCTCCCTGCCAGGGGTCTGGGAATCAAGTCATGTCCTGTCTGCTTCCTAAGACAAAGGAGGGGTTTCTTAGCATCAGAGCCACCATGCCAGTGCCTTTGCCTGCCTGTAGTCATGGCTTCCAATTATCTGCTCTAACAGGTCCCTTGGGAATCTTGCTTACTAATGGCCCTCATTGGGCCCATTAATACTCCAAGAAACTGTTACTTCTGCCTTTGTCTTGTTGAGCACTTTGTGCAGACTTCTCTCTGCACTGGAGGCTGATGGACTCAGCAGCAAATGCCCCCTGGGGCCTCTTACCACCTAAGGAGCCCTCCTGTGCCTTGTGCCTTCCTGTCATCCTCTTTGGGTTTTCAGAACTTGTTCAGCAAAATGGAGAGGTATCTGGAGAGATCTTAAAGAGGAAGAATCCAGCAGACATTTATTGTCTATTTATTTATAGGTGGGTTTAAACAAGTTGTTAAAGCAGCACTGTGCAACTGATATCAATCCAGGATATTCCCAATGAGTTCTATTCTGTTACTGTGTGGACAAACGTCCTTCTCAACCTCCCCACCCCATTTCTACTCACACTGGCCCCCTGGGACTAGCATCTCTTTTCCTGACATCACTCTTCTCCTCTGCATTCATCCGCTCAGTGTTAAACCTGCTTTGCACCAACTCCCACTGGCTTTCCACAGAGAACCGGCTGCACACGGAAAAGGAAAGATTTCTCTCTTTTTTTTGGCCTACAAACAGAAGGAAAGGTGGTGCAATGTAAACAGTTGAACAGTAAAACACAGTGATCAACTGCTTGCCATGTCCAAGCTGCTTCTATTGAGGTTTGTCTTTCACAGGGAATATTTGTAGAAGAAATGAGTGAGACGCAGATAGGAAGGGATAGATAGAATCACAGTGAAGGATTTGACAACAGAGTCCATCAGACACTGGAGAGATGGAGCAAATTCCAGTAATCTCCCTGAATGTCAGAAAACAGCCAGATAGTTGGGAGGTATCAACTTAAAATTGAAAAGGACTTGTGAGTATTTCACACATTGGGAATGGTTAACACATTTTCATTGATTTCTATCTTTGTCTTCAAATGTTTTTTTCACTTTTACCGACATTAATGAACATCTTTCAAACTTCCTGCTTCAAAAAATAAAAAGAGAAAGAGAAAGAGAAAGAGAAAGAAAAAGGGAAAGAAAAAGGGAATGAAAACAAAAAAGAAAACGAAAAAGGAAAAGGAAAAGGAAAAGAAGAAAAAAAAAAGAAAAAGAAAAAGAAAAAGGGAAAAAAAAGAAACAAAAAAAGTAAGAAAAAGGAAAAGAAAAAGAAATAGAAAAAGAAAGAAAAGGAAAATGAAAATGAAAAGAAAGGAAAGGGAAGGGAAGGGAAGGGAAGGGAAGGGAAGGGAAGGGAAGGGAAGGGAAGGGAAGGGAAGGGAAGGGAAGGGAAGGGAAGGGAAGGGAAGGGAAGGGAAGGGAAGGGAAGGGAAGGGAAGGGAAGGGAAGGGAAGGGAAGGGAAGGGAAGGGAAGGGAAGGGAAGGGAAGGGAAGGAAAGGGAAGGGAAGGGAAGGGAAGGGAAGGAAAGGGAAGGGAAGGGAAGGGAAGGGAAGGAAAGGGAATCATAGAATTACCCAGTTTGGAAAAGACCTTGAAGAACATCAAGTCCAACCACAGCCTAACCATAAAGGGAAAAAAAAGGGAAGGGAAGAAGAAGGGAAGGGAAATGGAAAGGAAGAGAGAAAGGGGAAGGGAAAGGGAAAGGAAAAGAAGAAAAAAAAAAAAAAAAGAAAAAAAGAAAAAAGAAAGATCCATTTGTGTCTCGCACATGGCCTGGTGCCCGTTTTACCTTCACATTCCCCACCAGACCTTCCTTGCTGGTATGAAATCTAGCAGAGCACCTCTCCTCTTTGGTTCCTCCATGAAGCTCGAGAAGCTGCCATCTGTGCTCTCCAGGGATCTCCTGGATGGCACATGCCCTGCTGTGCTGTCCCTGCAGCAGATACTGGAGTGAAAAAGGCCCCCAAAGGGGACAAGGGCCGGACAACATCAGGCTCCCATCTGTCTGCAGAGGGCACCTTCCATTTGCTCTCCCTGATCAGGAAGCCTGGAACAGACACTGTTGGTCTCCTCTCTTTTCCATTTTCATCAGCTCTGACCTGGCTGCTCTGCCATCCCCAGGCAGAGCTCAGTGCACTCTCACAGAGGGCAGTCGCCCTTCCTTGTCTCTTCGCCCATCCATCCCTAAGACTCTGTATCCCCCTTGTGCTACGGTGCAATTGTGGAAGCCATTAAACTGCATCCCTGTGGTCCAAACAAGAGCTCAGGCCTGCAACTCTACAAAGATTTCTAGGTCATCACGTGTTGGTGTTCTCATTAGTGCAAAAACACAGAAGTAAGCATCCTAATTGGAAAGCATAATTGGACAGAGCCTGACTGGAGAGCTCATCTATGGTGTTAGTTTGAAGAAGGTGGCACACAGGAATTTAACCCATTGTGGGTCTTGGAGTTGACATAGCAGCATTTGCAGCTACATGTGAATGGGACTGGATCCTGATACAGACTGGGAAGGAGACAAAGCTGCCACCTGACTGGGAAGGACCATTCCAAGTACTCCTAACAACTGAAACAGCTGTGAGGACAGCCGAGAAAGGATGGACTTATGACACACTGGTATAGGTATCCACTAGCCCTGAGGCGTGGGAACTGTGGCCATAGAAAAACCTTTAAAAGATAAGAATTAGAAGGAAATCATGAAAAGTTTTTTTATATGCATATATATTTTTTATTATTTTAACTAACCTTTCACTTCTCCTCGAATAGGTAAATGAATTGTATATGTAAGTGGGAGAGTATTATAACCTATATAGAACCAATACTCACAAAAAGTTTTCCTTGTAACAAAAAAGTTTTTACTGCTGTACCCATTTGCTATCCTGATAATTATCTGGAAAAGGTGAAATTTGACAATAATGCAGGGGAGGGACCAACTGATAGTTTTGATATGAATAAGGGACTCTTGTAGTGTATGGAATGATGTATGGTGGACAACTGCCAATTGAGGCTGGACAGAGACACTCCTTGAAAATACCCAGAATGTCCAGGATAGGGAAGAGCTTAAAAAGGGGTAGAAAATCTTCCTGAAAACCCTGCAGTTATGACAATTAAGGAGATAAAAGATCTTAGACAAACATTTGAAACTGAAACAAGATATGGGGACGTTAATGCCTGGGTAGAATGGACTAAGTATACTGTCCAGAGTCCCAACCATAGCAATTGCTACACTTGTGCATCGGGACGGCCAATAGCTCAGGTGGTACCCATTCTGCTGGGATGGACCAAGGACCCCAAGGGAATGTGATGCATGATTGCCCTGTATCAAGAGAAAACTGCCTGGGGAAATAGAGAGTGCAGACCTCTCTCTTGTTTCCTCCAATGCCTGATACAGATGTCAAGATCCCTCCTGCGCTCTCTACAGCAGTAGGTAACCATACAGCTTGCCTCTCACAGCAGGGTGTGAAGGCTACCAGGCCTATAGGAAACTTTTCCTTATGCAGTGATGAGGTCTTGGATGTTATGGAGGATTCAGCAGGAAATTATTCAAGATTGGGAATCTCCAGGGCAAATCTCCGGTGGTACTGTGGGGGAAAGATTTTTATGGTCCAGCTTAACCATCTAACTGGGGAGGCACCTGTGCACTTGTTCAATTAGTTATACCATTCACCCTGGCATTTGGAAAAGAAATGTATATAGATTTAGTTGGGGTACCTAGAGGTGTCCCTGATAAATTTAAGGCAAGAAATCAAATTGCTGCAGGATTGGAGTCACTGTTTTGGTGGATGACAATCAACAAGAACATAGACTGGATTAACTACATATAAAATATACAAAAGTGCAATTAAGGGAATAGCAGAACAGCTAGCCACACACCGGAAAAGGAATGATCTAGCAGGAGAGAAATCCTGCTAGATTGAAGAAAAGGGGGGAATGAACAGTGAAGCAGGAAACAGAAGCTCTGCTGGAATTCGGAATAAAGGGGGGCTAAAAGGGGGATAGTTAAAGGTAGTTTATAGAAACAAGTAAAGGAAACTTAAAGGTAGTTTATAGAAATAAGTAAAAGAAACTTAAAGGTAACAAGTAAAAGAAACAAGGGGCCTGAGAGAGCATTATTAAATGTACCTATAACTGTGTCCCGATTTTACAAGTCGGTGTGCAAGTTTGAAGGAGCTATCCCCCTTGCACCTGGCACTGCGCAACGCTGGAATAAACATACCTGCTTTATAACCCATCTCTGGATTATAGAGTTTGATTCCGCAAGCCAGGAGGACGTCTTAACAGCTGAGACACTGGATGATGCAGGCTGGGAGGAAACCAGTTTGATCAGCCCCTCCAGCAGGCTGTTTTGATCATCCTGATCCTCATCAGCTGTGTCCCATCTCACCACGGGTTCACAGGGCTCATCACGATGAAGCACAGCAGACAGTTCCTCCATCCTACCTTCCTGATTACTCTCTACTCTATCCAGTCTTTCAGTTACTTTCACAGGGGCTGAAACATAAGCACGTAGAGGGGTTAAACGTAGCTCAAAGTCATGAAGCTTAGTAATCATTTCATTCAAAGGGGTCTTCTTTGCCCTCTGCCAGACGTTGCTGCTCATGTACCGCCATACTCACCTGGTGCAGACCTTGTGCACATATGCCACATACTTGGTGTACGCCTGACTCTCTCAGGATCATGGCCTTGGTTTGGACTGGAATTTGGATCAGAATTCTGAGGAATAAACGTGGGGTCGTGTAACATCTCCACCACGGCCCGTTCTCTCAAATAACGACGCCTCTTTCTCTCTAAGTAAGTCACAAAACAAAGACTCATGGGGGACGACAGTGTATTGTAGGGGTCAGAAACGGGGACGGGAGGACGGGGGCGGGGGGGGCACAGATAGGGGAGCCTAGGGGTCAGAATGGGGGCGTGGGGTGGGGCAACGAGGTACCCCTGGGAGGGGAGGAGGCACAGGGAACATCCCGCCGTCCAACAGAAGCCCTGAGTGCCACAGAGGCCCCGCGGGGCCAACGCAGGGCGGCTCGCGGCGCCCGCGGAGGGGACCCCTTCAGGCCTCCCCCAGAACAGCCACTTGCAGAAGCGGAGGCGGCGCTCGGAGCCCCGGGGTTGCCCGGCGGCGCTGCAGCAGTGCGGAGAGCAGCTCGACTTCGGCACGGCCGCCTCTTCCTCGGGGCGCGGGGTGATGACGGCACGGCTGGCGCCGCTCGGGCAACGAGCACAGGCGCAGGCGCGCTGACGCGCTGTTGCTATGCCGACGTCGTCACGCATGCGCTGTCGCCGTGGTGGCAGTTTCGAGTGCGCGCAGAGAGGGGGGAAGGCGCGCTGTCGCCATGGCAACGCGGCCTGTACACGCAGGGCCTGAAGCCTGAGTGGGCCTCGGGGGCGGTGGGGGGCAAAGAAGCCGGGGGGGAACGGAGAGCCCTCGGGGATCTCCTGGTGAGGTGTGGGGGGGCTTAGGGGGGAGGGCAAAGCTCCGGGTGTGCTCAGTGGTATCCAGGGTGGTCGAGCGCCCACCTACTTCTTCCCCATTTGTTCACCATCAGCTTCATCACTGAAACCTCTGACTCACTTCCATCCGCTCTTCCCCGGTGTGATAAAATGTTTGCTCATTAAGACCGGGATGTGGTAGCATTGTGGTGGAGTGCTTGTTCATTAGGACCGGGATGTGATGGTGGAATATGGAGGCCACAAGGGTTGCAGAACACTCTAATTTTATGGGTAGATTGTGTACTCTGCATAGTTACAGGCAAAGCGCGCCCCGATGGATACAAAGTTTCATGGAAGGACCAACCAAGGAACGACACACCAAGTGGCACGATCACGACCGACCAATTAAAGGACAATACACTCGGGATGGACCTTACAAAAGAAGTTGCAAGGGACGGGAAGGTGCGGCAGTTGGAGGAACGAGGATTCCCCTGTCGCCCAGCGCTGAATTGCCTTTTTGTTTTACCCGCTACAATTAATAAAAGTTTCTAATTGGAACATTATCGGCTCATTGCTTGTAAATTGATGACAATTTGGCGCCGTGACTCGGACGGGAATACTGGCGTGGGTACGAGCCTGAGGGGGCGCCCCGCCTAAATAGGTGGCCTCGGCTCCTATCCTCCCGCCCTACTCCTGCCGACGATCCGAAATTTAAAACACAAAGGCAAGTAGAAACCGGTTAACCCTTTAAATTTCGTGCACGAAAGTCCGGACGAAGACGCAGGACAGGTGAGTATAGTCCGGTCTGGGTTGGGAATCCGGCATGTGGCGAGTGTTGTGTGCTTGTGAAGGGGGGCCGGCAGCCGGCACTAACCCGAGCGAGTGTGGACCCCACAGTAGTGCGGTTCCCATTGCCCGCGAGGGCGTGGGCCACGACCTGGGGGAAGCGAGTGAATGCAACACTGAGTGAGGGCACGCCGAAGGGTGGGTACAGGGTATAAGCGGGACCCTTTCACCACCACAACCCCTAGGGCTATGGGCTCTATGGAGGGTTATTCTTTGGTATTCCCCTAGAGCTACGGGCACTAGGGATGATTATTATTTAGGTGTTCCCCTAGAGCTACGGGCACTAGGGATGATTATTATTATTTAGGTGTTCCCCTAGAGCTACGAGCACTAGGGATGATTATTATTCAGGTGTTCCCCTAGAGCTACGGACACTAGGGATGATTATTATTTAGGTGTTCCCCTAGAGCTACGGGCACTAGGGATGATTATTATTATTTAGGTGTTCCCCTAGAGCTACGAGCACTAGGGATGATTATTATTCAGGTGTTCCCCTAGAGCTACGGACACTAGGGATGATTATTATTTAGGTGTTCCCCTAGAGCTACGGGCACTAGGGGGAGCTACAGACGTTGAATAAAACAAGAGAGCAAGAAGTAAAGAACGAGATGGGGCAGTGTAAAACTAAACCACCCACCCCTTCTAAACGACCATCCATTCCTAAGGACTCACCTCTAGGGTTCATGCTAATTGCCTGGACGCACTATCCAGGAACAAGAAATAAAGATAAAGCAAAGATGATTTATTATTTTATAGAAATTTGGAGCGGACAACAAATTGGCCCGGCAGTATGGTGGCCTAAGTATGGTTCTAATGAAGATTGGGTACAACAGCAATTAAATTTTTGGGTAAACTCCAAAACCCCTTTCAATCAAGAAGAAAGTGACTATGCAGCAGTATGGGTCACTCGCCCAGAGGGTTTAGGAGTCCCCATTTTTAATTTGACACGAAAAGAAAAAGATGTCGAAAAACGTAAACCTCGAAGGGAAGAGGAGGCCTTAGTGGGACCCCCACCATATGCTGTACCACCAGCAATTCCCCTACCTTCTCCTCCTCAGTTGGATCATGGGCAGATGGATTCGAGAAAGGGAGAAGTACAAAAGATAGAAGGGGGAGGGCCTGTGACACGGGCAAAGGCACGACAAAATAACCTCTACCCTTTAAGAGAAATGCCCATGGGAGGTCCACAACCTCAGATGGGGTTTATATCAGTGCCCTTAAATTCAGGGGATGTTAGAGATTTTAAGAAGGAAATGGGTAATATACTAGAAGATCCCCTGGGGGTGGCAGACAGAGTAGATCAGTTCTTAGGGCCAAATGTTTATACCTGGGAGGAACTACAATCTATTCTAAGTATACTGTTCACAGCAGAAGAGAGAGGTATGATTAGGCGTGCAGGGATGCGCATTTGGGATGCTCAACATGCCCACGGGCCCGCTGCGGATATTAAATGGCCCTTACAGAATCCGCAATGGGACCATCAAAATCAACATCATAGGACTCACATGCAGGACCTGCGAACTATCATTATCCAGGGCATTAGGGAGGCAGTCCCAAGAGGTCAGAATATAAATAAAGCTTTTAATGAAAGACAAAAGAAGGAGGAAACACCCACTGAATGGCTAGAAAGGTTACGCAAGAATTTACAACTATATTCAGGATTGGATCCCGATACACCGATAGGCCAGGCTCTGCTCAAAACACAGTTCGTAGCTAAGGCTTGGGAAGATATCCGCAAGAAACTAGAAAAGATAGAAAATTGGCAGGATCGGGGGCTTGATGAACTTTTGAGGGAAGCTCAGAAGGTATATGTAAGAAGGGAGGAAGAAAGACATAATAGGCAGGTTAGGATGATGGTAGCAGCGGTCAGAGAAAGTAGGGAATTGGAAAGGAAAATGGGGGGATGGACGCAAAATCGAATTCCAGGACAGCAAAAATTTAGGAAGCCTGAAAACAGGGAGGAGGAGAGAATATGCTATTATTGCAGGAAAAAGGGACACATGAAGAGGGACTGCAGGGTTAGAATGAGAGACGAAAAGTCCTTCCAAGAAGACTAGGGGTGTCAGGGGCTCTATATATTGGGGACCCAGAAACAACAGGAGCCCTTGATAAAATTGAAAATTGGTCCCCAAGCTGAGGAGGTAGAGTTTCTAGTAGATTCAGGAGCAGAAAGGTCTACTATACAACAGATCCCTCTCGGATGCAAACCTTCCCGGGAAACTACCAAAGTAATAGGAGCAAAGGGAGAACCTTTTACAGTAGGAATAGTTAAAAATGTAATGATAGAAGCAGAGTCCAAAGTGGGGTTGGGTGATTTCTTGATACTGCCTGAAGCGGAGTTCAATTTGTTAGGACGGGATCTGATTATTGCATTAGGCATAGGACTAGAAGTAGAGAATAAAGAATTGAGAATCAAACTCTGCCCTCTTAGGGTAGAAGATGAACAAGAGATCAATTCTGATGTCTGGTATACCCCCGAGAGTGTGGGACAACTAAAAATACCCCCTTTCACGGTAAAAATCAAGAATCCTGAAATCCCAGTAAAAATAAAACAATATCCTATTTCCCTGGAAGGAAGGAGGGGTCTCAAACCAGAAATAGATAGATTAGTGAGCAAAGGATTACTGGAACCCTGTATGTCCCCATTTAATACCCCTATATTACCGGTAAAGAAACCTGATGGAACATATCAATTGGTTCATGATCTGAGGGAAATTAACAAGCGCACTGTATCTAGGTTCCCAGTTGTAGCTAATCCCTATACATTGCTAAGTAAATTAGGGCCCGACAACTTGTGGTATAGTGTCATAGACTTAAAAGATGCTTTTTGGGCTTGCCCTTTAGATGAGACATGCCGCGATTTTTTTGCATTTGAGTGGGAAGACCCTTGGCCACTAGGCCATTTTCTAGAGTCCAAATTGACTTTACCGAATTTCCTAAAGTAGGAAGATATAAATATGTATTAGTCATAATAGACCACCTCACACATTATGTAGAGGCATTCCCCACAACTAAAGCAACAGCTCAGGTAGTAACAAAAATATTACTCGAACAAATCATCCCTAGGTATGGGGTAACAGAAGTAATAGATTCAGATCAAGGACCACACTTTACATCAAGAATCACTAGAAATATAGCTGAAGCCTTGGGAATAAAATGGGAAGAACATACTCCCTGGCACCCACAGAGTTCAGGGCGAGTAGAGAGAATGAATGGGGAACTAAAAAAGCAATTGGCCAAATTAACACTAGAAACTAAGCTCTCATGGATAAAATGCATTCCCCTTGCCCTCTTAAACCTTAGGGCCCAGCCCCGGGCTGACATAGGAATATCTCCCTTCGAAATGTTATACGGAATGCCATATCACGGAATTAATGAAGTATAAACAGGAATTGTGGAAAAAGGGACAATTGACTCAAAGACCCCCTCTTGACATTACCCTCCATCAGATAAAGCCTGGAGATTGGGTTCTGATAAAGACCTGGAGAGAAACCACACTGCAGCCTCGCTGGGAAGGTCCCTATCTGGTATTATTGACTACCAATACTGCCATCAGAACTGCTGAAAAAGGATGGACACATGCTAGTCGTGTTAAGGGTCCAGTACAAAATCACGAATGGAGAGTCACTAGTCCAGCGGGTGATTTGAAAGTAAAACTGTCACGAAACCCTCCGTCAAGGAAAATGAGAACATGAATTAACAATGATTGTATAAACGTATCAGTATAGAATTTAATGTAGAAGGGAATATTTTGACTATTGTGAATGCAACTGTTGGGATATGTTTTAGAAAGGTAGTGGACCCACTGCGAAAACAGGAATACACAAATTGGTTATTAGCCTTCAGAGTGGCCGTGGAAATTTTAATAGAAGGGGGTAAACCTGGGGGTGAATTTGGATCCTTACCAGCATCACTTAAGTGTATAACCAGTGGGAAAAAGAATAGGGTGCAGTACCCCAAAGACCCACTTAAAAGGGAAGCAAAACCAGCCCCTCCTGAAGAATACTCTTGCTGCCGAGAAGATTATACACCCCATGGCTCGAGGCAACCGAGTCGATGGGCGAGGCAGAGGAGATAAAACATGTGGAGGAGTCTGCTCCATTATGAATGAATCCAAAGATTTAGGATCCAGAAGATACCCCAAGACTGGAAATAACTCCCCCGAGCAATTAAAGACTCACTACTGCAGTGGGAAAACTGCCTATCTAAAACTAGCTCAATTGATAATAATATTAAGTCTCATTAATGAGGGTTGGGGTACAGAGGTACAGACACATGAGCCATTTAAGTGGTCCCTAATCAGAGGGGAAGATCAGAAGGTGATAAGCACAGACGTGACCCCAGGCGCTCCCATCCTTAAAAGTCAAGTATGTGACTTAGTACCAACACAACCATGCCTGAATCGCAAGGCAATCTATGCTTGCCCAGCATCAAATCCAGGGAAAAGTTATTGTAATTACCCAGGGGAATATTATTGTGCATACTGGGGTTGTGAAACGGTTTCACTGGGATTTCTGCCAGGGGGGGGACAAGATGAATATATAACAATTAGTTGGGGTCCCTCAGGTTGTACACCTCCGACTTATGGGACTCACTCTGGTGAAGTAACATGCCAACATTTAGAGATAAAAATCCTTAAAACAGAAAACACAGTGTGGTGGATAGGAAAGACTTGGGGGGTACGAATGTGGGAGCCTGGAAGAGACCGAGGGGGCCATTTCCTTATTAAAAAAGAAAGAGTTCCGCCAGACCCCCCAATAGGTATAGGACCTAACGTAGTAATAAATAACAATCAGAATAAGACAGAAGCTGTTACTGTAGGCCCGACCGAAGCAAGCCCTTATATTACCGAATATGGCACCCTTTGGAAAATAATTCAGTCTAGTTTCAAGGTGTTAAACAACACCTACCCAGAATTAACTAAGGAGTGTTGGCTATGCTATGATATAAGACCCCCTTTTTATGAAGCAATAGGGTCCGTAGCGAAGATTAGGAGAAGAAATGGGACTAACCCAGCAGAGTGCCTATGGAAAAAGGGAAGGCCTAATGTTCCAGGGATAACTCTAGCACATGTTACTGGAAATGGTGTGTGTGTGGGAACTGTACCTCTAGAAAAACGACATCTATGTAATAAAACTATAGAAGTACAAAGTCAGGAGAAACCCTCAGACTGGCTCCTACCCGCAGACAATGCTAAATGGATATGTGCCAAATTAGGGGTCACTACATGCTTATCGACTAAGATATTTAATCAAACCACCAATTACTGTGTACAAGTAATTATAGTTCCACGAATCATATATCACCCTAAAGATTATGTGATCAGTCAACAAGAAACCTCTGAACATCACCTGATTAAAAGGGAGCCATTCACAGCCCTAACCGTTGCAATGCTATTAACTATAGGAGGGGCCGGGCTGGGGACTGGAGTAGCATCTTTAATAAACCAGCCACAGGGACTGAAAACCCTTAGACAATCTGTGGATGAAGATCTACAGAAAATAGATGAAGCCATCAATGCGCTTACAAAATCGGTACGGTCTTTATCAGAAGTAGTGTTACAAAATCGAAGGGGGTTGGATCTTCTCCTATTGCAGCAAGGGGGACTATGTGTGGCTCTTAAAGAACAATGTTGCACCTACGTTGATCAAACGGGGGTAGCAATAGATACAATGGCTGAACTAAGAAAACAGTTAGAACAAAGAAAAAGAGCCCAGGAGTCTCAAAGAAGTTGGTATGAGAGTTGGTTTAATGGTTCCTCCTGGTTCACTACATTATTATCCACAATAATGGGACCAGTTATTATGATAATATTAGGTTTGACCTTTGGACCCTGTATTTTAAATAGACTAATCGTTATCGTTAAGAACAGGCTAGAGGCAGCCCACCTAATGGTAATTAGAGAAAGATATGAACCCCTTGATGGGGAACGAGAAGAGGATGCTCTAGAATGGAGTCGACAAGAACTAAAACGGTTTAATGAGCAAAACAAAATAGTACAATAAAAGAAAAGGGGGGACTGTGATAAAATGTTTGCTCATTAAGACCGGGATGTGGTAGCATTGTGGTGGAGTGCTTGTTCATTAGGACCGGGATGTGATGGTGGAATATGGAGGCCACAAGGGTTGCAGAACACTCTAATTTTATGGGTAGATTGTGTACTCTGCATAGTTACAGGCAAAGCGCGCCCCGATGGATACAAAGTTTCACGGAAGGACCAACCAAGGAACGACACACCAAGTGGCACGATCACGACCGACCAATTAAAGGACAATACACTCGGGATGGACCTTACAAAAGAAGTTGCAAGGGGCGGGAAGGTGCGGCAGTTGGAGGAACGAGGATTCCCCTGTCGCCCAGCGCTGAATTGCCTTTTTGTTTTACCCGCTACAATTAATAAAAGTTTCTAATTGGAACATTATCGGCTCATTGCTTGTAAATTGATAACACCCGGTTTGCAAGATTTCCATTGCTTGTTAGGCCAGGGGGTGCCACTTTCTAAAAACAATGCATGTGGAACATGAGGAAAATGCCCGTGTCCCGTTTTGAGGCAAAAGACACAAGAATTCTGTTGCGAATGCAGTCCTTATTGTGAGGCAAAATCACCAAGTGTAAAATTATTGAGGAAAAACAAGACTCTTCACCCAGTAAAGCTGAAATGGACAGTTTTACAACTGTAGCTTGTGGATTCCTTTTGCTAAACTAATAAATTGGTTCTTAAACTAATGTGCTAATTGCTATTGGTCAGCAAACATAGGTTGCTATGTTGAGCTGAACGTGTGCAGCCTTCAGTGGATTCTTACCCTCTTTTTCACACTCCTTTATAACCCTTCTAATTCTTTCAGGACCAGAATTTGTCTTCTCTCTTTCTTTCAGGTAACCGAGGAGGAAAGACTATTCTCGCTTCCAATGTCCCTGTCTTTTCTCCTTCGCAGGTAACACTTTGTTTTCTATAAGAGTCTCTGGCCCACAGCTCGCTCTCTCTCTCTTACTCTCTCCCCCTCTTAGAGAGTGCTGATTCTGAGGTTTGGGGGGAGGGGCGGGGGGCACAGTGCAGAGGATGTGTTCTCATGCCCGCAGCATCTACTTTGGCTAGAGCAGATCACAGACTTAGAAAGATATTATATTTCTGACTCACCGCTTTTCCTTACCCCTTTTGCTGGTTTTTTTTTTTTTTTTTTTTTTTTTTTTTTGTGTGTGTGTGTGTGTGTGTGTGTTTTTTTTCCTCCACAGTTCCACTATTCACTTTTGGTACCTCCATTACACTTCCATTGTACCATCAATAATCAAGCAATACCTTTCTTCACTTCCCACTAACACCCAGCACTTGGTCTCACAATTAGGATACTTAATTATAAAAACTGGTCCCAGAACTTCATTTATGATCCTGGTTTCTTACTCCGTATTCCCCCTGGCTCGCCAGCAAAGACTCTTCAGTGAGCCAAAACACAGCCCAGGGGGTCTTCTAGATATTTCTTAGACACCCCTTGTACCGTAACAGCTTCTTAGATAGCACTTTCACAAGTGTGAAATTTAACAGTCACAAAGACAGAGACAGCAACCAGTACAGTTTATCCTCAGGATCCTTCCTCTCTCCACCTCTCCCCAGGGCCCAACCTTCCTTCTGTGTTCCATTCCTACTCTTGCATAGCTGCCCACCTAATCGTGCCTCTTTCTTGTCCAGTAAACAACTTATCCATGATAAACATCACTTCCACCCATGAGTAGAAATCAGGCCCTGAGAATCAATCTCTGCTTCTCTTTGTGGATCTTCCCTTTTTGATAGCTAATTCCTCCTTTTCCATCTCTAAAGCAGGAAACACATTCTATTCCTACACTAACTACTGTGCCTGGCAGCATCCCTCCTCGCCTTGGTCATTTTTGTAGGATGTCCGTGGCACATCTGACGTCGCGGTCAGAGATAAGTCACGGGAGGAGGACGTATATAATCTCGCTCCCAGGCTGGAGTTTTCTCTCTCTCTTGGACTCTCGGGGAGTGGGAAGCATTCCAGTCGTGTCACCTAGAGTTCACAGTAGGCCTCTCGGTTTTCTGGGGACTCTCTCTCTCTCTCTGTTTTGTTTGATTTATTAGCCTCAATCATATTGTATTATATTGTGTTATCTTGTATTCCGATATCATATTTAGTAAAATAAATTTTCCTCCTTAGATTGCTGCCGCTGTTCTTTTTCCCATTCCCCTTTCCCTTCTTCTCTGGGCTGGGGGCCCTACAGGGCGGCTGCCCCCTGTCACGGGCAAAGGTAAATCTAGGTAACCCGTGACACTCACTAAGCTGGCAATACCTTGCTTGATGCACTCCAGGGGACCATTGGCCTTCCTGGCTGCTTGGGCTCACTGTTGACTCATGTTCAATCTGATGTTGACCAGGACCCCCAATCCTATTCAGTCAGACCGCTC
Organism: Coturnix japonica; assembly: GCF_054131305.1. Lineage (NCBI taxonomy): Eukaryota > Metazoa > Chordata > Aves > Galliformes > Phasianidae > Coturnix > Coturnix japonica. The sequence goes on along the minus strand of NC_140682.1, from coordinate 11,747,078 downwards.
TCCAGTGTCCCATATCCAGTCAGTGTGTATGTCCAGGGTTGCCCCTACCCAGGTGCACAATCAGGCACTTGTTATACTTTCTGCACTTGGTGCTTAGTACCAACTGATACCCAGTTCTCTGACTTGTCCACATATCTCTGCAAGTCCTCTCCACCCTCAGTGGAAGCAACAGCACCTCCTCATCTGGTATCAGCAGCAAACTTGCTCAGAACATCTTCTAGTCCTGCATGCAAGTCATCCGCAAAAACATGAAAGAGAAGCAGCCCTAAAATGGAGCCCTGGGGAACCCTGACAGTGACCATCTACCAGCCCAATGGAACCTGTTGACTCTAATCATTTGGACCTCACCTGTTGGCCAACTGCTCAACCACCACATTCTGTTTCTGTCTATCCGTATGCAGGACATTCTGCCCAGAAGGGTGCAGTCAGAAACAGTTTCAAAAGCTCTACTGAAATCATCAAGGATAACATCAACTGGCTTCCCATGGTCAGCTAAATGGATAACCTTGTGATAAAAGGAGCCAGGGAGCTGAACCCCAAACGAGCAGGGTGAGAAAGAGTCCCCTACAGATGATAAGGCCAGGCATATCACGCCATTCTCCTGGTGGGAAGTCAAAGTGGCCAACTCTTTCCAGAAATTAGATGCCACATGGTTGAGCAGAAGTGAAAGAAGCAAGGACAGGCACTGTAGAGGTCTTACCCTAGAGTGCTTGAAAGAGTGTATTTCAGGATTTAACAAATCTAGTCTTGAATTGAAACGTCTTTGTCTGGAGTATACGACTCCCTGGCTGTCCAGTCTGGTCTGATTCAGCAAACACAATGACAATGCACAGCGCCAGCGAGTCACTGCTATCCTTGCTAAGCCTATAACGACGACAATAAATGAAATGCAGATGTATCCTTCTATTCAGGCCAAAATATGGGGAAATCTTGAACAGATCACAGATCTCCTTGATGTAATGCTGGACAGTTTCATCATCAAAACTAGTGCCACAGGGGACCACCCCCTACGTTCTGGATATTCACAGCCCAGGTACACAGAACAGACGCACACACCAAGTACCCATGACCCATATGTCTCGCATATGTGACCGACCCTGGTGCACGCAGGCACCAACCACCACTACGCCCCACCTGTGTCCGCGCCCTGGTGCATGCGGGCACTGCCCGCAATGCCGCAACCCATCGGGACCGGACTCGCTCTGCCTCCCAGTGCCCCGCAGCGCTCCGCACAGAGAGATTTCCAGATGAGGCATTTGCACTTCTGCTAGGCAACCACGATCTGTTAGTAAACTGATAGAGTAAAAGAGTAAATCTCAAAGTTAAAAGTCAGGTATGTGGGCCCATAACCAAGTAGGATGTGCAGTTATGATAAGGGAAGAACATCCTGCATACTAAAAGGAACATAGCCCAAGAAGCCGTCCAGAAACAGACTAGTTCAATCAAACATGATGGGGTAAAAAGGACGGAGTGAGGAAGACTTTGAGCCTTTGCAAGGAAGACGTCTGACTTCATCCCCACAACCTCCGGAGGAAGAACCCAGCTACAAACAGCCCATGTGCTGGAGGGAGGGGCAGAATGTAAGTGATTTCCTGGAAAATAATGAATATGTAGATGAATTCCAGGAAATCTGTTGAATATGTATCAGCTTGGCTTTCAAATGGGTAACACTTCTGTTTTCTGGTGTGCAAGAGAAGTGTGATCCCCTTTGCATTCAGTGCCTAATAAACGTATTCCTGCTTTATAACCTAATTCTGGGTTATAGAGTTTGATACTGCAACTCAAAGCCATGCTTCTGGAATCAGTCTGTCCACTGGTGAAAAATACATCTTACTCTGCCGCCTGCCAGGGTCAGCAGTCATCCTGCTCGGGAAGCTGCCCAGGGCGCTGCGGGGAGACGTGTGGGGGGAAGGAGCCCCCCGGCAGGGCTTGTGCTGCCACAGCTGCTGCCTGGGGCAGGGGGATCACAGCTCCACTGCACAACTGAATGTTGTAAGGGTGCTTTGCAAGAGGAGAGCCAAGGCAGGGATTTTCCATTTCCTGTTCTTAGGGAAGGAATAAGGATTGGAGGCAGAAATCTAAAACGGGTGGTCAACTTTCAACACAGCTCTGAGACTCCCAAATATTTCTTCAGTAAGTCGCTTGTTTTGTGAACAGTCACACAGGTTGTGCTTTCAGCCTCACCTACCGAAATGGATACAGTCAGCTTAAGTTATAGTTGTTTTCTGCAGACATTAACAGTTCACTTGTCCTGTAAACAGGCTGATTTCTCTGAGACAAACTGAAGTGCACAGAGGCTGGTGCTGGGGTCTCGAAGAGCAGCTGGAGTAAAGAGGAAAATATCCAGGAGGCTGTGATGTGATTAGGAAATGAGAAGAAAGAAAGAGCTCCCTAATCTTCTATTCCTCATTCCTTTCAAGAGTCCCAAGGAGATCTGTAAGGGACTCGGCAGTGCTGTGGTTTAGAATTTGTTGGGTTAAAGCTATTTACTAAGACAGAGAAAAAGAAAAGGGTTATGCTTATGATTATGACATAGATCTATATCTCTATATATAAACACATGCTTACTTACGGTATATTCTCACATATATATAACGTATGCAGATGTAAAAATACATGCAAAGATGCTAATACATATGCATATCTGTTTGCAAGTCCAGGACATGTGGCAGGGGTTTTAACAGCCTCAAGGTTCACTGTAGGAACTGGAGAGGCTGTTGGGCTGTTGCAGGAGTTGGAGCAACTGCAGAACTCATTGCTAGAGCTGGAATCACCGCAGGACCTGTGACTGAAGTTGGAGCAGCCACTTGGCTCATTGGAGGGGTTGGAGCAACCACAGGGCTGTACATCCTGGCATATTGCACCTCCCTTGATAGGCATTTGTTTCATTTTCTTATTGCAGTACTTGGAACAGCTAGAGGACCTGTAGCAGGAGTGACTGCAGGGCTCATTATGAGGGGTGGAGTGACAGCAGGACCTGTCCCAGAGCTTGGAGTGACCGTAGGACATGTAGCACAAACTTGGAGCTGCTGCAGGTTCTGTGATGCAGTGTCATCGTCATTGGGTGTCACTTTTGGCAGCCAGCGTTGGGTGTCACCATCATGCAGAGGGGACAAAAGGTCCCCCCTGGGGACACTGCACTGAAGCTGGGAACACCATGACCAGCTCGAGGACTTCCCGGGGCAAATGGGGATACGGCATCACGGTGCCTCACCCCCATAGCTGGGGACATCCCCATGTTACTCTCAGAGTGTCGCATGCCAGAGTTGGTGACATACCCACACCACACGCCAGGGTTGAGGACACCCCCTCAGTGTCACACCATGAAGTCGGGGATACCTGTGTCACCCCTGTGGTGTCACAGCCCAAAGTTGGGGACACTCCTCAGGGCACCTCATCTGTGTCCACCCCCACAGACCACCATTGTTCCCATGGGGTGGGGGTGACAACCCTTACTTTTCTTATTAAGATTTCTTTCTTGATAACGGCAGATTGGGGATGCCCCCCCCCGGCCCCCATATGTGAATAAAGGAAAGAGGAATAGTTGTGGGACTCCATGTGTCACAGCGGGAGGGAAATTTGGGGACAGAGGTCACTGCAGCATCCTGATCCTGTAGCCCCTATGGCCCCATAACCACTACAGCCCCATCTGATCAGCCATCCTATGTCCACATCTCATGACTTTATCCCATCCCGTATCCTGTTGTGTATCCATAGCCCATCCCATATCCATCATATCAGCCCCATAGCCATCTCAAACCCATCCTGTGTCTGTGTCCCCACATCCTATCCCCATCCTGTACCCCGTATCTATATCCATTCCAAATCCGTATTCCCACATCCATCCCACGTCCATTCCATATATTTATCCAGTTGTAATCCCAACCCCATCCCATATCCATACCCCATCCCATATCCATCCCATATTCTTCCCATGTCGATCCCATATCCATTTCTGGAGTCCATCCCATACACGTCCCATTTTCTGATCTCCTTTTCATATCCTCGCACCCCAATCCCAATTTTCGCAATCCCACAGCCAACAATCCCAACCCGACGTTCCAAATCTCATTCCCAACCCCACCTCTCACCTGCCAATCCCAATCCCAATCCCTCATCCCAATCCCACATCCCATCCCATCCCATTTCTTGCTAGAATAGCGCGCACCCCTAAACCCCTCCCCCACCGCCGCTCCGCCCCGCCCCCTGCCCACCCGCCTCCAACCAGGGGCCACGCGACGCCCCTCGCCCGGCCTCTCATTGGTCAACGGCAGCGCCGCCGGCTCCGATTGGCTGAGCCGCAGCAGGCGGGAGCAGCCGTTGACAGCCGGCTCGAGGCCGCCCGGCTCTCACCTCAGACAGCGGCGCTGCCGCAGCCGGGGCCGCCCTTCACGGCAGCGCCGCTGCAGCCGCTGCGGGCCGGAGCCGTCCGGCTGGGATCTGTCCCTGCCTGGCTGTGGCCACATCAAAGTGCTGGGAGGCTTCCCCAGCTCCATGCCATGCACACCATGTCCTGCACCCCTGTGGCCTTCCCCACCCTCTCTCACATCACCTGCTCCAAAGTCCTAAAGGATGGAGCTCCTCACGCTGCCAAGCAGCCCCAGTACCCTCCCTCTGCTCTCTCTCTGCTCCTCCATACAATTCCTCCCAAACCTGTTACACTTTGATCCACCTCTGCTTGGACACAGTGTGACCACATCACCCTCCTTTTAGCTGCTCTCTTACTGCAGCCACTTGGCCCTCCTTTGGGTCTGCTTTAGGCCTCTTGCATCGATACCCCAACCCCATTATCCAAAGCAAAGTTCGCATAACCCCTCCCACGGACACCTCTAATCTCCTGATGACCAATGAAGCCCTCTGATGACCAGTGACTCCCCTCCTTGATTAATGGAGCCTTGTGATGTTCAATGAACATCTCTGACAACCAGTGGAGTCAGTGGAGCCCTCCGACAACCAACAAAGCCTTCAGATGACCGCAGTCATTTTCTCTGGACACACTCCAGGGTTGTGATGTCTTCCTTGCAGTGAGGGGTCCAAAAGTGGACACATCTGGGAGGTGCAGCCTCACCAGATCTGAGTACAAGGGGACAATCACGGCCCCGTTCCTGCTGCCAATGCTGTTTCTGATACAAGCCAGGATGCTGTTGGGCTTCTTGGCTTGCTGGGCACATCACTGGCTCAAGTTCAGCTGAGCATCGATCAATGCCCCCAGGTCCAGTTCCTCTACACAGCCTTCCAGCCGCTCTGCCCCACGCCTGAAGCTTTGCCTGGGGATGCTGTGGCCAAAGTGCTGGACCCGGCTCTTGGTCTTGTTGAACCTCATCCCAATGAGTTCAACCCAGCCATCCAGCCTGTCCAGATCATTATGTGCTTACCATGGTGGAGGCAACCGCTGGGCAGCTTGAAACATATGCAGTACCCCATCATGCAGTACTGCCCTCTAAACACCATATTAGGTCTCAAGAAAAAAGTCCTGTGGCTGCGTGGCACCCCAGAAAGAACTGAGTCAGATAATGGGGCTCTGATTACTAGTTCTGCCCTCTGGTGCCCAGTGAAGAAACACCCAGATCACTGACCAGGATGCTATCTGTGATCAAGCAGCTTTGATTGGCAATTGCAATGGCAGGTCCCCTGCAAGCAGGAGAGCATGCAGAAAGCAGCGTTGCATCTTTTAGGCCGTGTTACTCCACGCTGATCTCCTTCTGCCCCGGTTCCTCATTGGCTGAGTACTTCAGGCTCACAATCATCCCGACTCCCCACTGAACATACTGGATCCCCCTTCCCTTCCCTTCCCTTCCCTTCCCTTCCCTTCCCTTCCCTTCCCTTCCCTTCCCTTCCCTTCCCTTCCCTTCCCTTCCCTTCCCTTCCCTTCCCTTCCCTTCCCTTCCCTTCCCTTCCCTTCCCTTCCCTTCCCTTCCCTTCCCTTTCTTTTTCCATAACACAGTGCAAAGGAAGGCCTCCAAGGCCAAATTCCAGCCTGCCAGGTGCCCTGCCAGCCAAAAGGCAATGGGCCAGTCCAGGGGCTTGGAAAGGTAGAAGAAGGGAGAGGTTAGGAATAGTGTAGGGTAAGGGTTAGGGATAGGGATAGGGATAGGGATAGGGATAGGGATAGGGATAGGGATAGGGATAGGTATAGGGATAGGGATAGGGTGAGGGTGAGGGTTAGGGTGAGGGTGAGGGTTAGGGTGAGGGTGAGGGTTAGGGGGGATGTTCATTGTATACCACAAGGGAATTTGATGCTAGGGCAGTGCAGTCGGTAACTCTGTGTATATATATGTATACAGACCAGTGTGCATATTGTGTTTTTATGATTGTTTATTTGTATTTAGATGTTTATATTAAGTATGATGTTGTGATGTAGAATAGCAAGAGAATACAATATTCTATAGATAATAGAATATAGATGTATAATAGATATAGTTATATATTACATATATATTAATAGATAGAGATAATGGATATAGATATATAATAATATAGATGTAGCAATAATATTGCTATAGAATAGCAATATTACTAAGCCATGACATTTTTTATCCCTTGCCTCAAACACTTCCAGCTATAGGGTTTTGCTCCTAAAGAGGCAAGGGGTCTTGGAAGAGTCCTCGCTCTCTCTCCTTGTTCCTTTGCTTTTCTTCAGGGAGGTGGCATGCAGGAATGACACAAATGGGTCTCAGTGGCACAGATGGAACTCAGCAGCTGTTTCGCAGCCTCCAGTGGAGCTCTGACTGTCCTGGACACCCCACGCCCGCATCAGCGTGGGTAGTGTGTGCCCTTCCTGCGGGGTGGGTCTTTGGTCTTTGGAGACTGACCCCTGGGAGACCCCGTTCCTTCCTTTATGGCTGGCAGGAACTCAGATCTGACAACGGGCGGCTCCTCGGGCAGGCTGGGCTCGCCACGAGATGTTTCTGCTGCCATCTTTTCAGTGGGAGACTCATTTTCTTCCCTTATGGGTGGCAGCAATACAGATCTGTTGCGGGTGGACTGCTTGGGACGGCTGGTCTCACCACAAGAAGGTGCTGCTGCCATTTCCTTTGGTTGCTCCTGTGCCTCCCTGATCTTCTTAACCCTCTTCCTGAGAAGTCTCACTGAGTCGCATGCCCGAAGCGCCAGCATGTTTGGTTTGTCTGGGGACTCTAAGGATAGGCTGGATGAGGCCCTTGAGCAAGATGGTTGCTCTTGGCTGCATGAGGCCTCACGCTGGGCTTCCTCTGCTCCTCCTTCTTCATCGAAGAACTTGACACGTCTTGTTCGGGCCAGGTTTTCTTGGCTCTCTGTTCCCTCTAGGCCCTGCAGCTGGCAGCTCATCGGCTGCTCTGGGGCTACGGGCACTGCCCAGATGGGTGGCAGAACACTGAAAGGACAGAGCGGGAGGGGTCCGCCTGAGTGGCTGATGGCTTTGAAGCCACATCCCTCAAGCCTGAGCCAGGAGCCTGGGCTGTAATGCAGCCTTCCCCACAGACAGCTGACCGGTTGCCCCGGGGCTCTCTGGTGATGTGGAGAGGGGCCAGCCCTGTGAACTGGGGGGCTCCTGACATCCCCATCCCGGCACTCCCGGGAGGCCACAAACAAGCAGCGACCCTTTGGAGTTAGGGAATGGGCTCTTGTTGGGTCACCCCCATGCACATCCCAGACCACAGCCTCCAGCCTCACCTGTTGGCAATGCTCTCCCTCCGCAGTCTGTTCTTTACTTTTTGAAACTGCTCTCTATCAACACTTGCAGTGCTGAGGCGCCTGATGTATGTTGGAGTGTTATCAAATCTCACTGCAGTAGGGAAGGAAGAGGAGATTCGCCGTCAAGCCTTTGGCTCGCTCACAAGCAGCACTCAACTCAGACCTCTTTCCCAGAACCCGCCCTGAAACCATCTCTGTCCCCACTCCTCCTCTCTGCAGTTCAGCTCTGTTTTGGGCTTCATGAGGGACGCTGGCTTTGGGAAAGAGGAGCTGGCTGGTGACAAGAAGGCGGCAGGGTGACTTTTGAGGTCCCTGTCCCTGCAGTGGGGGAGGGCAAGGCCTGAGATCCCCACATCCTCCTGCCATAGCCAGGGATGGGGGTACGTCACACCCAGCACCTTCCTTTTGGATAGGCCAACCATAACCTAAGGGGAAGAGGCCGTGCTGTGCCGGCAGGATGGTATGCTGCAAGTGAGAGCCCTGGGCTGATGGTCAGCAAGGGACTGCCCACCTCCAGTTGGTTGCTCATGCTGTGGAAAGGAGCTGGAAACCACTTTACCTTTCTTGTTCCCAGTAAGAGGTGGCAAAGTCTCTTCTTCTGTTGACTTCTGTGCCCCAAACAAGCTCCCGGAGGACTTGCGGCATCGCATGGGCGGCAGTTTGGAGACTAACTCCATTTGGAACCTGTAAGCGAGGAGAAGGCAGTGAGCGGTGTGACGCAGTGCAACAGCAATCCTTGCTGCTCTCTCTGCTTGCCTGCTCGCAAGCACGTTTTCATGCTGCATGAAGGCTTTCTAAAGCCGTTAGCAGGGTCACTTGGGATAGGAGGAGGGGAAACAGTTTCAGGCGGAAAGAGGGAAGACTGGCTTTGGATGGGAGGAAGAAGGTTTTAGCTGGAGGGTGGTGAGGCACTGGGATGTCTTGCCCAGAGAGGTGCTGGGTGCCCGGACAGGCATTCAAGGCCTGGCTGGACCAGGCTCAGAGCAACCTCATTTGGAGGTAGGTGTCCCTGTTCCCCGCAGGGCAGTGGGACCGGGTGCCCTTTTAGGGTTCCTGCCTGCTCCAATCGTTCTGTGATTCTCTGGCACATCCTCCTGGGCAGGACACTCATGGACACGAGGCACAAGCGCTACGGAATGAGAGCTGAGCAGCTGCATCAAGCAGCAGAAAAATACTCACTTGGGTAAGACCAAAAGGCATTTTGAGAACACCAGGGAAGCCACCGGTGTCACACGGGACACCCCCATGTCCAGCAGCGAAGGGGCCTGCAAGGGAGGAACAGGGAGGTTGTGGGACATCTTGGTCACAGCTGAGGCACAGGGAACACGAGGAGCCCGAGGCAGGGAGAGCTGCCAGCACCGCAGCACCTGCACGGCTCAGATCACGGCTCAGGCCCAGGTCCTAGTGGGCCATGTGTGAGCTCCTCAAGGCTCACAGGACTGCCCGGACCACGGAGAAACCTATGGCTCACCATGCGAACGGCTCTCCTGAAGTTCGCTTTCCCTGACAGCTTCTCGAGGAAGTCATGATAGAACTTCATTTGGAAGGTCAGCCCGTCAATGAGGAGCACTCCGACGTCCTTCAGGACCACGGCCACGTTCTCCCCATTCCGCAGGCAGCTGGAGAGCAGCGATACGGTGCTTTGGATGCACTTCCGCACTGTCTGCCAGCTCACAGAGGCATCTGCAGCCACCTGGCTGCACTGCAGGGGCTCCACCTTCCTGTCGACTGAGAAAATACCAGGGACGGGGTTGATGATACGGTTGCTGTTCCACAGCTGCTTCCCTAGAACTAAGGGACATCATCCATAACGGCCCCGCGTTTGGATGGGCTCCTGCAAGGGGGAGGTGTGCTTCTGAGAAGGGATGTGGTGGCCCTGTTTGCCCTGTCCATGAAGCCAGCAAGGGTTTAATCCCCCCTCCTACCTGGCAGGGACCCCCTGCAGGACTTGAGGTGGTGCACAGCTATGAGGTTGCTGGCCAGGTGAAACACGGGCCAGCACAGGGTCACGGTCCTGTCCTGCATCCTGATCTCCCTGGAGATGATGTCAAAGGAGCCGAAGGTGGGAATCCAGACCCCCTGCGAGTGGAGGAGGAAGAAAGGGTGGACGCATTATGGGCTGGCTGGAGGAAGAGCTGGAGGTGGTCCTGTGCGGGGGCAGAGCTCAGGAGCCCCCTCCTGCTGTTCAGAGGCACAAGCCAGGGCAGCGGGGACGGCTTTGGGGCTGCACAGCCCTCTCCTTCCCCTCTCCCTCCCTCTCAAACGCAGCTCAGCGGGGAAACGTGGGGTGAGCTTCCTGCCGTGTGTGCAGGGGAAGACGCAGAGGAAGTCCAGGCTGAGCCGGACAGGGCGAGGAGGAACCTGGCAGCCAACAAACGCACCTTGTGCACCAGGAGCTGCTTGTGTACGAAGGCGGCCACCGCATCCCAGACGGCAACTCGCTCTGCAGATGAAAGGAAAAGCAGGTCACACTCTGCATCTGCCGCTTCCCAGCACCCCTCTCCCACTGCTGGGCAGGAGGGAGGTGGCAGATGGAAAGTGTCATCTCCATCCCAAGACTGGCTGCAGCACCGCTCCCGTGGTGGCTGTGGGTCCGTGTACCTTCAGTATTACTACATGTTTGTCCAGAGGCATGGCCCACCCTGGGGCCGTTCTTGCTCATTCTGGGTTGCTCCTTCTTGGCACCGGCCATGCTGGAGCTCATCCTTCAGATGCGTCTGCTCTGTACCAGATGCTCCTTCAGGATGCAGGACCCTCCTCGGTGCTCTGCCTTCACCCCCCTCCCGGGTGGCCGTGTCACAAACGGCACCAGGGCAACGCGGTGACATCACGGCCAGCTGCCCATTATGATGCTGGCACTGCTGCCTGCCCCACCTGGCAGTGCTGACCCATCTCTGCTTTCTCCCTCTCCTGGAGCTGTGAGTTGAGGGGTGACCCTGGGGCGAGGATGGGGCTGGGATGTGTTGCTGTTCTCTCAGTTCCCTGGTCCTTGGGGCACCATTCGGGCCTTAAGGCTGCTGTTGGGCACCCTCCTGATATTGGCGAGCAATGGGCAGGGGAAGGAGGCAATGGGGGGCAGTTGGGGCTGAGCAGGTTACAGGACCGTGACTTGGCCACGTTGTTCTAGTGCTCACAATGGGTCCCTGCACCACAGGGCACTTGGGGGACCCTGGGTGCCTCCGCAGCCCTGAGGACCGGGCATCAGGGGCTGGGAATTAATTGATGGCATGGAGGGGACTGTCCGTGGCCTGTTCCAGCAGGACCTGGGCACTGTCACCTCCAGCCCTTCCCTTGCGCTCTATGGGGTCGTGCAGAGGAACGGATCTGGAGGGGGCAGGCTCAGAGTGCCCTATGGATGGCCCAGAGTCACCATGCAGCTGGGACAGGGGCTGTGGCTTCCGTCCCCAGGGGACCCACGTCCTGCCCCGGGTCTCTTGGCTGCTGCCAGTCCTTCTCCTGCCCTGAGTCCCTGGGGACAAACCCTGCAGGGACAAGGCTCCTCCTTGCCAGTGCTGCCCTCTGACATCCTCTGATGCCCAGTGAAGACCCTGATGATCAGTGACATCCCATGATGATCAATAAATCCCTCAGCAAAGCTACACGCTGTGTGTCTGTGTCCTTGTTCTCATGCTCAGCAGGGACTGCTGGGATCTGTCCCTGCCTGGCTGTGGCCACATCAAAGTGCTGGGAGGCTTCCCCAGCTCCATGCCATGCACACCATGTCCTGCACCCCTGTGGCCTTCCCCACCCTCTCTCACATCACCTGCTCCAAAGTCCTAAAGGATGGAGCTCCTCACGCTGCCAAGCAGCCCCAGTACCCTCCCTCTGCTCTCTCTCTGCTCCTCCATACAAATCCTCCCAAACCTGTTACACTTTGATCCACCTCTGCTTGGACACAGTGTGACCACATCACCCTCCTTTTAGCTGCTCTCTTACTGCAGCCACTTGGCCCTCCTTTGGGTCTGCTTTAGGCCTCTTGCATCGATACCCCAACCCCATTATCCAAAGCAAAGTTCGCATAACCCCTCCCACGGACACCTCTAATCTCCTGATGACCAATGAAGCCCTCTGATGACCTCCTTGATTAATGGAGCCTTGTGATGTTCAATGAACATCTCTGACAACCAGTGGAGTCAGTGGAGCCCTCCGACAACCAACAAAGCCTTCAGATGACTGCAGTCACCTTCTGATGGCAAAACAAGCCCTCTGATGGGCAGCAGCTTGCTGCTTTCTGTGCATAGAAGGGAAGGGTGGGAAAGGGAGATGTTGACATCACCTTGGTAGACAGCAGTTTGCTTATCGTAGCAATGTTTGTTCCTGATTTGATCAGAGAACCTCGAGAGGAGTGTGGCTGCTTCTGACATTCCTGTGAGACTCTGCTGTGGTTGAAGAGATGAGGCAGGTGATGAACTGCAGACAAAGCCATACTGCCTGATGTTGCTGTTGTTCAGGTAGTACAAAGCATTCAAATGGCTGCCCGTCTCCAAATGATGCACGATAGAAAGCTGCAGCCACACCGTCAATCAACTGTGATGATGCCTGTGTATCCTGAGACGACGACTCTTTTAATCAGGGGGCTTCCAGAATCTCTGAAACCCGTAGGCATACAACTGCAAAGGAAGATACAGGCTGTGTCCCAGGGAGAAAGAACCTGGGCAGCGTTAGAAGGAACTGTAACATCCAACCATCTGCAGTCAGGATACAAAGTATGGACATGGGGCGAGGTTGCCCAAGAGTTAATTAACTGTGGCAGAAAATACGGGCTGGTGATTTCTTCCACCAGTAAGTGTGAGCCAAGGGGAGTGAGGCTTGCAGCAGTCAGCCTTGCCCCTGGGCCACCCAGCCCAAAGCTCAATGGGGCTGGAAAGGGTCTCACTGGCAGTCATTGCCAGTAAGTACAGGTAGGCAAAATATTGATCATAAATGTAATTGTCTCTGGACACTGGGCTGTCAAGAGGGCGTTCCCCGAGATTTGATGGGTGGATTACCCACAGTCAGGTTAGAGAAATCAGTTAACTGGTGGCCAGAACAAAAGCTCAAAAAGCTCAAGAAAAGCTGATGCATTCGCCCCCCTCCAGCGCAAGGTAGGCAGGAGGCGGGGGAGGGCAGTGAAGGGTGGATGTATTAGAAAGCTTACAACAAAAGGAGAAGATCCTCGATTTAACATCTTCTGTCCCAAGGCCTCACCCACCACCCTTGCCATTTGCCCCTGTGAGTCACCATCCAGTTGCTGATAAACCAGGGAAACACTTCTCTCCCTGGCCAGCCTGTGTCGACTCACCCAGCTATCCTGAGGCCAGTGTCCCTAACCTTAGTGGAACCTCTTAATAAATACACTTGGAAGGCTAAGGGTGCCCGGGAAAAGGAATATAGAATTAACACTTGCTCAATTATTCCCTCATTTTAACCATATTAACAAAGCCCCCAAAAGGCAAGTTGGGGTCTTGTTTTATTTTACAGAGGATCCCCGTGTGACCTCGACTTAGCACAGAATGGCTGAGAGCTGCCTTTACCCATATGTGTTCTGTGAGAGAAAAACCGAAGATGTGACTGTGCCGGAATACTGAATACCTCTGTGTTACATCTTTTGGTTGCAATAGTCTTGGCTTGTTGTGGTTGTGGGTTGTGACTGATATCAGCCCTTGGATCTGCTCAACTCCACAATTGGGCTCAGGGTGTTTTCAGCTCATCCTGTCTTTCTGGTGCTCCCTGCACAGTGGCACCATCCCTTCTGAGCCCTTCTGTCACCCCTTTTGGTCAAACTGGTGATGATTTGCATGGAACTCCTCCACGGTGCTTCCAAATTCCTAACACACTGGGAAATGAGCCAAGGGACCCACCTGATATCTGCTAGATGTGCTCACAAAAGAAATCCTTCCTAGAGCCCTTTGCACCGATGCTGTTCTGTGTCACATCTGTCCAGGAGCTGCATCCAAAAGGTGGCTGTTGGAAATGGTCTGAGTGTTGACAAGAGATGTGTGTGTTTGTGGGATTACCCCCCTTATGGTTCTTACTGTGGGGTATCCTACACACTGCCCCGTGAGAAGTTCAGCAGACCACCACAGTATTTGAACTTCCAAACCAGCATTTGGGTCTCTCAGCATCTGAATTGCTTTGGAAATGCTCAAGTGGAAAGTTCTCGAGACACTGAATCACCTTTGAGAACATTGCATGGTGTCACTGATGTCTATGTCCGTGACAGGGGGGCAGTAGGCCCGTAGGCTCCCCCAGCCCCTGACAAGTGGGAAGGGAAAAAGGGAAAGGGAAAGAGATGGGAGCTGGGCTCAGGGAAACAAACAGAGAAGCGGCAATGATCTAAGGAGGAAAACTTATTTTACTAATTACAATCTAATTGAAATTGAGGCTAATAAATCAAGTAAAATAAAAGAGAAAGAGAGAGGTTTCACACTCGCTGCCAGGCACTGAGAGAGAGAGAGCTAGCGTCACTTCCGTCACGTGTTTCCCTCTCTGACCATGAGGTCCTCTGGGACATGTAGTTTTTCTTCTCTGTGCTCCACATGATGTTATGATGTGGCATAAGAACAGCAAAGATGACAAAACCATGACAAGGACTAGAAGATGTTCTGAGCAAGTTTGCTGATGATACCAGATGAGGAGGTGCTGTTGCCCCCACGGAGGGTGGAGAGGACTTGCAGAGAGATGTGGACAAATCAGAGAAGTGGGTACAAGTTGGTGCATAAAGCATAACCAAAACAAAATGTGCCTGATTGTGCACCTGGGTAGGGGCAACCCTGGACATACACACTAACTGGATATGGGACACTGGAGAGCGGTCTGACTGAAAAGGATTGGGGGTCCTGGTCAGCATCAAACTGAACATGAGTCAGCAGTGTGCCCAGGCAGCCAGGAAGGCCGACAGTCCACTGGAGTGCATCAAGCAAAGTACTGACAGCTGGGTGAGGGAAAGGATTGTCCCTGTCTGCTCTGCATTGCTACAGCCTCACCTGGAGCACTGGGAGCACTGTAGAGCAGAAAGGACATCAAACTATGGGAGGATGTGCAAAGGATGGCACTGGAACCAAGAGATCTGAAGTTCAGAGCTTCATTGGGATTGACTACGTGTTCAGATTGGGCCCTTCTCCCATCCCACATCCTGCAATGAGACACAGGGCACACCTAAGGCATGAACCTCACAGTGTCCTTGCACCCCATGCAGAGCCTGGGATCTTCTGTCCCTGTGTCTTTCATTTAACACCATACAATTCTCCTTCTCCTGCCCCAGGAAGGGCCCCGAGCCAACATGAGGGACAGGATCTCCCTGCCAGGGGTCTGGGAATCAAGTCATGTCCTGTCTGCTTCCTAAGACAAAGGAGGGGTTTCTTAGCATCAGAGCCACCATGCCAGTGCCTTTGCCTGCCTGTAGTCATGGCTTCCAATTATCTGCTCTAACAGGTCCCTTGGGAATCTTGCTTACTAATGGCCCTCATTGGGCCCATTAATACTCCAAGAAACTGTTACTTCTGCCTTTGTCTTGTTGAGCACTTTGTGCAGACTTCTCTCTGCACTGGAGGCTGATGGACTCAGCAGCAAATGCCCCCTGGGGCCTCTTACCACCTAAGGAGCCCTCCTGTGCCTTGTGCCTTCCTGTCATCCTCTTTGGGTTTTCAGAACTTGTTCAGCAAAGTGGAGAGGTATCTGGAGAGATCTTAAAGAGGAAGAATCCAGCAGACATTTATTGTCTATTTATTTATAGGTGGGTTTAAACAAGTTGTTAAAGCAGCACTGTGCAACTGATATCAATCCAGGATATTCCCAATGAGTTCTATTCTGTTACTGTGTGGACAAACGTCCTTCTCAACCTCCCCACCCCATTTCTACTCACACTGGCCCCCTGGGACTAGCATCTCTTTTCCTGACATCACTCTTCTCCTCTGCATTCATCCGCTCAGTGTTAAACCTGCTTTGCACCAACTCCCACTGGCTTTCCACAGAGAACTGGCTGCACACGGAAAAGGAAAGATTTCTCTCTTTTTTTTGGCCTACAAACAGAAGGAAAGGTGGTGCAATGTAAACAGTTGAACAGTAAAACACAGTGATCAACTGCTTGCCATGTCCAAGCTGCTTCTATTGAGGTTTGTCTTTCACAGGGAATATTTGTAGAAGAAATGAGTGAGACGCAGATAGGAAGGGATAGATAGAATCACAGTGAAGGATTTGACAACAGAGTCCATCAGACACTGGAGAGATGGAGCAAATTCCAGTAATCTCCCTGAATGTCAGAAAACAGCCAGATAGTTGGGAGGTATCAACTTAAAATTGAAAAGGACTTGTGAGTATTTCACACATTGGGAATGGTTAACACATTTTCATTGATTTCTATCTTTGTCTTCAAATGTTTTTTTCACTTTTACCGACATTAATGAACATCTTTCAAACTTCCTGCTTCAAAAAATAAAAAGAGAAAGAGAAAGAGAAAGAAAAAGGGAAAGAAAAAGGGAATGAAAACAAAAAAGAAAACGAAAAAGGAAAAGGAAAAGGAAAAGGAAAAGAAGAAAAAGAAAAAGAAAAAGGGAAAAAAAAGAAACAAAAAAAGTAAGAAAAAGGAAAAGAAAAAGGGAAAGAAAAAGAAAAGAAAAAGGAGAAGAAAAAGAAATTGAAAAAGAAAGAAAAGGAAAATGAAAATGAAAAGAAAGGAAAGGAAAGGAAAGGAAAGGAAAGAAAAGGGAAGGAAAGGGAATCATAGAATTACCCAGTTTGGAAAAGACCTTGAAGAACATCAAGTCCAACCACAGCCTAACCATAAAGGGAAAAAAAAGGGAAGGGAAGAAGAAGGGAAGGGAAATGGAAAGGAAGAGAGAAAGGGGAAGGGAAAGGGAAAAGGAAAGGAAAAGAAGAAAAAAAAAAAAAGAAAAAAAGAAAAAAGAAAGATCCATTTGTGTCTCGCACATGGCCTGGTGCCCGTTTTACCTTCACATTCCCCACCAGACCTTCCTTGCTGGTATGAAATCTAGCAGAGCACCTCTCCTCTTTGGTTCCTCCATGAAGCTCGAGAAGCTGCCATCTGTGCTCTCCAGGGATCTCCTGGATGGCACATGCCCTGCTGTGCTGTCCCTGCAGCAGATACTGGAGTGAAAAAGGCCCCCAAAGGGGACAAGGGCCGGACAACATCAGGCTCCCATCTGTCTGCAGAGGGCACCTTCCATTTGCTCTCCCTGATCAGGAAGCCTGGAACAGACACTGTTGGTCTCCTCTCTTTTCCATTTTCATCAGCTCTGACCTGGCTGCTCTGCCATCCCCAGGCAGAGCTCAGTGCACTCTCACAGAGGGCAGTCGCCCTTCCTTGTCTCTTCGCCCATCCATCCCTAAGACTCTGTATCCCCCTTGTGCTACGGTGCAATTGTGGAAGCCATTAAACTGCATCCCTGTGGTCCAAACAAGAGCTCAGGCCTGCAACTCTACAAAGATTTCTAGGTCATCACGTGTTGGTGTTCTCATTAGTGCAAAAACACAGAAGTAAGCATCCTAATTGGAAAGCATAATTGGACAGAGCCTGACTGGAGAGCTCATCTATGGTGTTAGTTTGAAGAAGGTGGCACACAGGAATTTAACCCATTGTGGGTCTTGGAGTTGACATAGCAGCATTTGCAGCTACATGTGAATGGGACTGGATCCTGATACAGACTGGGAAGGAGACAAAGCTGCCACCTGACTGGGAAGGACCATTCCAAGTACTCCTAACAACTGAAACAGCTGTGAGGACAGCCGAGAAAGGATGGACTTATGACACACTGGTATAGGTATCCACTAGCCCTGAGGCGTGGGAACTGTGGCCATAGAAAAACCTTTAAAAGATAAGAATTAGAAGGAAATCATGAAAAGTTTTTTTATATGCATATATATTTTTTATTATTTTAACTAACCTTTCACTTCTCCTCGAATAGGTAAATGAATTGTATATGTAAGTGGGAGAGTATTATAACCTATATAGAACCAATACTCACAAAAAGTTTTCCTTGTAACAAAAAAGTTTTTACTGCTGTACCCATTTGCTATCCTGATAATTATCTGGAAAAGGTGAAATTTGACAATAATGCAGGGGAGGGACCAACTGATAGTTTTGATATGAATAAGGGACTCTTGTGGTGTATGGAATGATGTATGGTGGACAACTGCCAATTGAGGCTGGACAGAGACACTCCTTGAAAATACCCAGAATGTCCAGGATAGGGAAGAGCTTAAAAAGGGGTAGAAAATCTTCCTGAAAACCCTGCAGTTATGACAATTAAGGAGATAAAAGATCTTAGACAAACATTTGAAACTGAAACAAGATATGGGGACGTTAATGCCTGGGTAGAATGGACTAAGTATACTGTCCAGAGTCCCAACCATAGCAATTGCTACACTTGTGCATCGGGACGGCCAATAGCTCAGGTGGTACCCATTCTGCTGGGATGGACCAAGGACCCCAAGGGAATGTGATGCATGATTGCCCTGTATCAAGAGAAAACTGCCTGGGGAAATAGAGAGTGCAGACCTCTCTCTTGTTTCCTCCAATGCCTGATACAGATGTCAAGATCCCTCCTGCGCTCTCTACAGCAGTAGGTAACCATACAGCTTGCCTCTCACAGCAGGGTGTGAAGGCTACCAGGCCTATAGGAAACTTTTCCTTATGCAGTGATGAGGTCTTGGATGTTATGGAGGATTCAGCAGGAAATTATTCAAGATTGGGAATCTCCAGGGCAAATCTCCGGTGGTACTGTGGGGGAAAGATTTTTATGGTCCAGCTTAACCATCTAACTGGGGAGGCACCTGTGCACTTGTTCAATTAGTTATACCATTCACCCTGGCATTTGGAAAAGAAATGTATATAGATTTAGTTGGGGTACCTAGAGGTGTCCCTGATAAATTTAAGGCAAGAAATCAAATTGCTGCAGGATTGGAGTCACTGTTTTGGTGGATGACAATCAACAAGAACATAGACTGGATTAACTACATATAAAATATACAAAAGTGCAATTAAGGGAATAGCAGAACAGCTAGCCACACACCGGAAAAGGAATGATCTAGCAGGAGAGAAATCCTGCTAGATTGAAGAAAAGGGGGGAATGAACAGTGAAGCAGGAAACAGAAGCTCTGCTGGAATTCGGAATAAAGGGGGGCTAAAAGGGGGATAGTTAAAGGTAGTTTATAGAAACAAGTAAAGGAAACTTAAAGGTAGTTTATAGAAATAAGTAAAAGAAACTTAAAGGTAACAAGTAAAAGAAACAAGGGGCCTGAGAGAGCAGGGAGGATGCAGATAAGGAGTGAGACCTCACGGACGACCAGAAGAGGAGTTGCATTCCCCCTGATAAGAACAAGAGGGGGTCAGCATGCTAAAGACAAGAGGGGGTCTGTATGCTAAAGAGCTATTGAATATGTACCAGAATTCCTAGAACTATTGACTATGTATTAGAAGTCTAAGAAATCATTGACTATGTATCAGAATTCCGAGAAATCATTGACTATGTATTAAATGTACCTATAACTGTGTCCCGATTTTACAAGTCGGTGTGCAAGTTTGAAGGAGCTATCCCCCTTGCACCTGGCACTGCGCAACGCTGGAATAAACATACCTGCTTTATAACCCATCTCTGGATTATAGAGTTTGATTCCGCAAGCCAGGAGGACGTCTTAACAGCTGAGACACTGGATGATGCAGGCTGGGAGGAAACCAGTTTGATCAGCCCCTCCAGCAGGCTGTTTTGATCATCCTGATCCTCATCAGCTGTGTCCCATCTCACCACGGGTTCACAGGGCTCATCACGATGAAGCACAGCAGACAGTTCCTCCATCCTACCTTCCTGATTACTCTCTACTCTATCCAGTCTTTCAGTTACTTTCACAGGGGCTGAAACATAAGCACGTAGAGGGGTTAAACGTAGCTCAAAGTCATGAAGCTTAGTAATCATTTCATTCAAAGGGGTCTTCTTTGCCCTCTGCCAGACGTTGCTGCTCATGTACCGCCATACTCACCTGGTGCAGACCTTGTGCACATATGCCACATACTTGGTGTACGCCTGACTCTCTCAGGATCATGGCCTTGGTTTGGACTGGAATTTGGATCAGAATTCTGAGGAATAAACGTGGGGTCGTGTAACATCTCCACCACGGCCCGTTCTCTCAAATAACGACGCCTCTTTCTCTCTAAGTAAGTCACAAAACAAAGACTCATGGGGGACGACAGTGTATTGTAGGGGTCAGAAACGGGGACGGGAGGACGGGGGCGGGGGGGGCACAGATAGGGGAGCCTAGGGGTCAGAATGGGGGCGTGGGGTGGGGCAACGAGGTACCCCTGGGAGGGGAGGAGGCACAGGGAACATCCCGCCGTCCAACAGAAGCCCTGAGTGCCACAGAGGCCCCGCGGGGCCAACGCAGGGCGGCTCGCGGCGCCCGCGGAGGGGACCCCTTCAGGCCTCCCCCAGAACAGCCACTTGCAGAAGCGGAGGCGGCGCTCGGAGCCCCGGGGTTGCCCGGCGGCGCTGCAGCAGTGCGGAGAGCAGCTCGACTTCGGCACGGCCGCCTCTTCCTCGGGGCGCGGGGTGATGACGGCACGGCTGGCGCCGCTCGGGCAACGAGCACAGGCGCAGGCGCGCTGACGCGCTGTTGCTATGCCGACGTCGTCACGCATGCGCTGTCGCCGTGGTGGCAGTTTCGAGTGCGCGCAGAGAGGGGGGAAGGCGCGCTGTCGCCATGGCAACGCGGCCTGTACACGCAGGGCCTGAAGCCTGAGTGGGCCTCGGGGGCGGTGGGGGGCAAAGAAGCCGGGGGGGAACGGAGAGCCCTCGGGGATCTCCTGGTGAGGTGTGGGGGGGCTTAGGGGGGAGGGCAAAGCTCCGGGTGTGCTCAGTGGTATCCAGGGTGGTCGAGCGCCCACCTACTTCTTCCCCATTTGTTCACCATCAGCTTCATCACTGAAACCTCTGACTCACTTCCATCCGCTCTTCCCCGGTTTGCAAGATTTCCATTGCTTGTTAGGCCAGGGGGTGCCACTTTCTAAAAACAATGCATGTGGAACGTGAGGAAAATGCCCGTGTCCCGTTTTGAGGCAAAAGACACAAGAATTCTGTTGCGAATGCAGTCCTTATTGTGAGGCAAAATCACCAAGTGTAAAATTATTGAGGAAAAACAAGACTCTTCACCCAGTAAAGCTGAAATGGACAGTTTTACAACTGTAGCTTGTGGATTCCTTTTGCTAAACTAATAAATTGGTTCTTAAACTAATGTGCTAATTGCTATTGGTCAGCAAACATAGGTTGCTATGTTGAGCTGAACGTGTGCAGCCTTCAGTGGATTCTTACCCTCTTTTTCACACTCCTTTATAACCCTTCTAATTCTTTCAGGACCAGAATTTGTCTTCTCTCTTTCTTTCAGGTAACCGAGGAGGAAAGACTATTCTCGCTTCCAATGTCCCTGTCTTTTCTCCTTCGCAGGTAACACTTTGTTTTCTATAAGAGTCTCTGGCCCACAGCTCGCTCTCTCTCTCTTACTCTCTCCCCCTCTTAGAGAGTGCTGATTCTGAGGTTTGGGGGGAGGGGCGGGGGGCACAGTGCAGAGGATGTGTTCTCATGCCCGCAGCATCTACTTTGGCTAGAGCAGATCACAGACTTAGAAAGATATTAAATTTCTGACTCACCGCTTTTCCTTACCCCTTTTGCCTTTTTTTTTTTTTTTTTTTTTTTGTGTGTGTGTGTGTGTGTGTGTGTGTGGTTTTTTTTTCCTCCACAATTCCACTATTCACTTTTGGTACCTCCATTACACTTCCATTGTACCATCAATAATCAAGCAATACCTTTCTTCACTTCCCACTAACACCCAGCACTTGGTCTCACAATTAGGATACTTAATTATAAAAACTGGTCCCAGAACTTCATTTATGATCCTGGTTTCTTACTCCGTATTCCCCCTGGCTCGCCAGCAAAGACTCTTCAGTGAGCCAAAACACAGCCCAGGGGGTCTTCTAGATATTTCTTAGACACCCCTTGTACCGTAACAGCTTCTTAGATAGCACTTTCACAAGTGTGAAATTTAACAGTCACAAAGACAGAGACAGCAACCAGTACAGTTTATCCTCAGGATCCTTCCTCTCTCCACCTCTCCCCAGGGCCCAACCTTCCTTCTGTGTTCCATTCCTACTCTTGCATAGCTGCCCACCTAATGGTGCCTCTTTCTTGTCCAGTAAACAACTTATCCATGATAAACATCACTTCCACCCATGAGTAGAAATCAGGCCCTGAGAATCAATCTCTGCTTCTCTTTGTGGATCTTCCCTTTTTGATAGCTAATTCCTCCTTTTCCATCTCTAAAGCAGGAAACACATTCTATTCCTACACTAACTACTGTGCCTGGCAGCATCCCTCCTCGCCTTGGTCATTTTTGTAGGATGTCCGTGGCACATCTGACGTCGCGGTCAGAGATAAGTCACGGGAGGAGGACGTATATAATCTCGCTCCCAGGCTGGAGTTTTCTCTCTCTCTTGGACTCTCGGGGAGTGGGAAGCATTCCAGTCGTGTCACCTAGAGTTCACAGTAGGCCTCTCGGTTTTCTGGGGACTCTCTCTCTCTCTCTGTTTTGTTTGATTTATTAGCCTCAATCATATTGTATTATATTGTGTTATCTTGTATTCCGATATCATATTTAGTAAAATAAATTTTCCTCCTTAGATTGCTGCCGCTGTTCTTTTTCCCATTCCCCTTTCCCTTCTTCTCTGGGCTGGGGGCCCTACAGGGCGGCTGCCCCCTGTCACGGGCAAAGGTAAATCTAGGTAACCCGTGACACTCACTAAGCTGGCAATACCTTGCTTGATGCACTCCAGGGGACCATTGGCCTTCCTGGCTGCTTGGGCTCACTGTTGACTCATGTTCAATCTGATGTTGACCAGGACCCCCAATCCTATTCAGTCAGACCGCTCTCCAGTGTCCCATATCCAGTCAGTGTGTATGTCCAGGGTTGCCCCTACCCAGGTGCACAATCAGGCACTTGTTATACTTTCTGCACTTGGTGCTTAGTACCAACTGGTACCCAGTTCTCTGACTTGTCCACATATCTCTGCAAGTCCTCTCCACCCTCAGTGGAAGCAACAGCACCTCCTCATCTGGTATCAGCAGCAAACTTGCTCAGAACATCTTCTAGTCCTTCATGCAAGTCATCCGCAAAAACATGAAAGAGAAGCAGCCCTAAAATGGAGCCCTGGGGAACCCCGACAGTGACCATCTACCAGCCCAATGGAACCTGTTGACTCTAATCATTTGGACCTCACCTACTGGCCAACTGCTCAACCACCACATTCTGTTTCTGTCTATCCGTATGCAGGACATTCTGCCCAGAAGGGTGCAGTCAGAAACAGTTTCAAAAGCTCTACTGAAATCATCAAGGATAACATCAACTGGCTTCCCATGGTCAGCTAAATGGATAACCTTGTGATAAAAGGAGCCAGGGAGCTGAACCCCAAACGAGCAGGGTGAGAAAGAGTCCCCTACAGATGATAAGGCCAGGCATATCACGCCATTCTCCTGGTGGGAAGTCAAAGTGGCCAACTCTTTCCAGAAATTAGATGCCACATGGTTGAGCAGAAGTGAAAGAAGCAAGGACAGGCACTGTAGAGGTCTTACCCTAGAGTGCTTGAAAGAGTGTATTTCAGGATTTAACAAATCTAGTCTTGAATTGAAACGTCTTTGTCTGGAGTATACGACTCCCTGGCTGTCCAGTCTGGTCTGATTCAGCAAACACAATGACAATGCACAGCGCCAGCGAGTCACTGCTATCCTTGCTAAGCCTATAACGACGACAATAAATGAAATGCAGATGTATCCTTCTATTCAGGCCAAAATATGGGGAAATCTTGAACAGATCACAGATCTCCTTGATGTAATGCTGGACAGTTTCATCATCAAAACTAGTGCCACAGGGGACCACCCCCTACGTTCTGGATATTCACAGCCCAGGTACACAGAACAGACGCACACACCAAGTACCCATGACCCATATGTCTCGCATATGTGACCGACCCTGGTGCACGCAGGCACCAACCACCACTACGCCCCACCTGTGTCCGCGCCCTGGTGCATGCGGGCACTGCCCGCAATGCCGCAACCCATCGGGACCGGACTCGCTCTGCCTCCCAGTGCCCCGCAGCGCTCCGCACAGAGAGATTTCCAGATGAGGCATTTGCACTTCTGCTAGGCAACCACGATCTGTTAGTAAACTGATAGAGTAAAAGAGTAAATCTCAAAGTTAAAAGTCAGGTATGTGGGCCCATAACCAAGTAGGATGTGCAGTTATGATAAGGGAAGAACATCCTGCATACTAAAAGGAACATAGCCCAAGAAGCCGTCCAGAAACAGACTAGTTCAATCAAACATGATGGGGTAAAAAGGACGGAGTGAGGAAGACTTTGAGCCTTTGCAAGGAAGACGTCTGACTTCATCCCCACAACCTCCGGAGGAAGAACCCAGCTACAAACAGCCCATGTGCTGGAGGGAGGGGCAGAATGTAAGTGATTTCCTGGAAAATAATGAATATGTAGATGAATTCCAGGAAATCTGTTGAATATGTATCAGCTTGGCTTTCAAATGGGTAACACTTCTGTTTTCTGGTGTGCAAGAGAAGTGTGATCCCCTTTGCATTCAGTGCCTAATAAACGTATTCCTGCTTTATAACCTAATTCTGGGTTATAGAGTTTGATACTGCAACTCAAAGCCATGCTTCTGGAATCAGTCTGTCCACTGGTGAAAAATACATCTTACTCTGCCGCCTGCCAGGGTCAGCAGTCATCCTGCTCGGGAAGCTGCCCAGGGCGCTGCGGGGAGACGTGTGGGGGGAAGGAGCCCCCCGGCAGGGCTTGTGCTGCCACAGCTGCTGCCTGGGGCAGGGGGATCACAGCTCCACTGCACAACTGAATGTTGTAAGGGTGCTTTGCAAGAGGAGAGCCAAGGCAGGGATTTTCCATTTCCTGTTCTTAGGGAAGGAATAAGGATTGGAGGCAGAAATCTAAAACGGGTGGTCAACTTTCAACACAGCTCTGAGACTCCCAAATATTTCTTCAGTAAGTCGCTTGTTTTGTGAACAGTCACACAGGTTGTGCTTTCAGCCTCACCTACCGAAATGGATACAGTCAGCTTAAGTTATAGTTGTTTTCTGCAGACATTAACAGTTCACTTGTCCTGTAAACAGGCTGATTTCTCTGAGACAAACTGAAGTGCACAGAGGCTGGTGCTGGGGTCTCGAAGAGCAGCTGGAGTAAAGAGGAAAATATCCAGGAGGCTGTGATGTGATTAGGAAATGAGAAGAAAGAAAGAGCTCCCTAATCTTCTATTCCTCATTCCTTTCAAGAGTCCCAAGGAGATCTGTAAGGGACTCGGCAGTGCTGTGGTTTAGAATTTGTTGGGTTAAAGCTATTTACTAAGACAGAGAAAAAGAAAAGGGTTATGCTTATGATTATGACATAGATCTATATCTCTATATATAAACACATGCTTACTTACGGTATATTCTCACATATATATAACGTATGCAGATGTAAAAATACATGCAAAGATGCTAATACATATGCATATCTGTTTGCAAGTCCAGGACATGTGGCAGGGGTTTTAACAGCCTCAAGGTTCACTGTAGGAACTGGAGTGGCTGTTGGGCTGTTGCAGGAGTTGGAGCAACTGCAGAACTCATTGCTAGAGCTGGAATCACCGCAGGACCTGTGACTGAAGTTGGAGCAGCCACTTGGCTCATTGGAGGGGTTGGAGCAACCACAGGGCTGTACATCCTGGCATATTGCACCTCCCTTGATAGGCATTTGTTTCATTTTCTTATTGCAGTACTTGGAACAGCTAGAGGACCTGTAGCAGGAGTGACTGCAGAGCTCATTATGAGGGGTGGAGTGACAGCAGGACCTGTCCCAGAGCTTGGAGTGACCGTAGGACATGTAGCACAAACTTGGAGCTGCTGCAGGTTCTGTGATGCAGTGTCATCGTCATTGGGTGTCACTTTTGGCAGCCAGCGTTGGGTGTCACCATCATGCAGAGGGGACAAAAGGTCCCCCCTGGGGACACTGCACTGAAGCTGGGAACACCATGACCAGCTCGAGGACTTCCCGGGGCAAATGGGGATACGGCATCACGGTGCCTCACCCCCATAGCTGGGGACATCCCCATGTTACTCTCAGAGTGTCGCATGCCAGAGTTGGTGACATACCCACACCACACGCCAGGGTTGAGGACACCCCCTCAGTGTCACACCATGAAGTCGGGGATACCTGTGTCACCCCTGTGGTGTCACAGCCCAAAGTTGGGGACACTCCTCAGGGCACCTCATCTGTGTCCACCCCCACAGACCACCATTGTTCCCATGGGGTGGGGGTGACAACCCTTACTTTTCTTATTAAGATTTCTTTCTTGATAACGGCAGATTGGGGATGCCCCCCCCCGGCCCCCATATGTGAATAAAGGAAAGAGGAATAGTTGTGGGACTCCATGTGTCACAGCGGGAGGGAAATTTGGGGACAGAGGTCACTGCAGCATCCTGATCCTGTAGCCCCTATGGCCCCATAACCACTACAGCCCCATCTGATCAGCCATCCTATGTCCACATCTCATGACTTTATCCCATCCCATATCCTGTTGTGTATCCATAGCCCATCCCATATCCATCATATCAGCCCCATAGCCATCTCAAACCCATCCTGTGTCTGTGTCCCCACATCCTATCCCCATCCTGTACCCCGTATCTATATCCATTCCAAATCCGTATTCCCACATCCATCCCACGTCCATTCCATATATTTATCCAGTTGTAATCCCAACCCCATCCCATATCCATACCCCATCCCATATCCATCCCATATTCTTCCCATGTCGATCCCATATCCATTTCTGGAGTCCATCCCATACACGTCCCATTTTCTGATCTCCTTTTCATATCCTCGCACCCCAATCCCAATTTTCGCAATCCCACAGCCAACAATCCCAACCCGACGTTCCAAATCTCATTCCCAACCCCACCTCTCACCTGCCAATCCCAATCCCTCATCCCAATCCCACATCCCATCCCATCCCATTTCTTGCTAGAATAGCGCGCACCCCTAAACCCCTCCCCCACCGCCGCTCCGCCCCGCCCCCTGCCCACCCGCCTCCAACCAGGGGCCACGCGACGCCCCTCGCCCGGCCTCTCATTGGTCAACGGCAGCGCCGCCGGCTCCGATTGGCTGAGCCGCAGCAGGCGGGAGCAGCCGTTGACAGCCGGCTCGAGGCCGCCCGGCTCTCACCTCAGACAGCGGCGCTGCCGCAGCCGGGGCCGCCCTTCACGGCAGCGCCGCTGCAGCCGCTGCGGGCCGGAGCCGTCCGGCTGGGATCTGTCCCTGCCTGGCTGTGGCCACATCAAAGTGCTGGGAGGCTTCCCCAGCTCCATGCCATGCACACCATGTCCTGCACCCCTGTGGCCTTCCCCACCCTCTCTCACATCACCTGCTCCAAAGTCCTAAAGGATGGAGCTCCTCACGCTGCCAAGCAGCCCCAGTACCCTCCCTCTGCTCTCTCTCTGCTCCTCCATACAATTCCTCCCAAACCTGTTACACTTTGATCCACCTCTGCTTGGACACAGTGTGACCACATCACCCTCCTTTTAGCTGCTCTCTTACTGCAGCCACTTGGCCCTCCTTTGGGTCTGCTTTAGGCCTCTTGCATCGATACCCCAACCCCATTATCCAAAGCAAAGTTCGCATAACCCCTCCCACGGACACCTCTAATCTCCTGATGACCAATGAAGCCCTCTGATGACCAGTGACTCCCCTCCTTGATTAATGGAGCCTTGTGATGTTCAATGAACATCTCTGACAACCAGTGGAGTCAGTGGAGCCCTCCGACAACCAACAAAGCCTTCAGATGACCGCAGTCATTTTCTCTGGACACACTCCAGGGTTGTGATGTCTTCCTTGCAGTGAGGGGTCCAAAAGTGGACACATCTGGGAGGTGCAGCCTCACCAGATCTGAGTACAAGGGGACAATCACGGCCCCGTTCCTGCTGCCAATGCTGTTTCTGATACAAGCCAGGATGCTGTTGGGCTTCTTGGCTTGCTGGGCACATCACTGGCTCAAGTTCAGCTGAGCATCGATCAATGCCCCCAGGTCCAGTTCCTCTACACAGCCTTCCAGCCGCTCTGCCCCACGCCTGAAGCTTTGCCTGGGGATGCTGTGGCCAAAGTGCTGGACCCGGCTCTTGGTCTTGTTGAACCTCATCCCAATGAGTTCAACCCAGCCATCCAGCCTGTCCAGATCATTATGTGCTTACCATGGTGGAGGCAACCGCTGGGCAGCTTGAAACATATGCAGTACCCCATCATGCAGTACTGCCCTCTAAACACCATATTAGGTCTCAAGAAAAAAGTCCTGTGGCTGCGTGGCACCCCAGAAAGAACTGAGTCAGATAATGGGGCTCTGATTACTAGTTCTGCCCTCTGGTGCCCAGTGAAGAAACACCCAGATCACTGACCAGGATGCTATCTGTGATCAAGCAGCTTTGATTGGCAATTGCAATGGCAGGTCCCCTGCAAGCAGGAGAGCATGCAGAAAGCAGCGTTGCATCTTTTAGGCCGTGTTACTCCACGCTGATCTCCTTCTGCCCCGGTTCCTCATTGGCTGAGTACTTCAGGCTCACAATCATCCCGACTCCCCACTGAACATACTGGATCCCCCTTCCCTTCCCTTCCCTTCCCTTCCCTTCCCTTCCCTTCCCTTCCCTTCCCTTCCCTTCCCTTCCCTTCCCTTCCCTTCCCTTCCCTTCCCTTCCCTTCCCTTCCCTTCCCTTCCCTTCCCTTCCCTTCCCTTCCCTTCCCTTCCCTTCCCTTCCCTTCCCTTCCCTTCCCTTCCCTTCCCTTCCCTTCCCTTCCCTTCCCTTCCCTTCCCTTCCCTTCCCTTCCCTTCCCTTCCCTTCCCTTCCCTTCCCTTCCCTTCCCTTCCCTTCCCTTCCCTTCCCTTCCCTTCCCTTCCCTTCCCTTCCCTTTCCTTTCCTTCCCTTCCCTTCCCTTCCCTTCCCTTCCCTTCCCTTCCCTTCCCTTCCCTTCCCTTCCCTTCCCTTCCCTTCCCTTCCCTTCCCTTCCCTTCCCTTCCCTTCCCTTCCCTTCCCTTCCCTTCCCTTCCCTTCCCTTCCCTTCCCTTCCCTTCCCTTCCCTTCCCTTCCCTTCCCTTCCCTTCCCTTCCCTTCCCTTCCCTTCCCTTCCCTTCCCTTCCCTTCCCTTTCTTTTTCCATAACACAGTGCAAAGGAAGGCCTCCAAGGCCAAATTCCAGCCTGCCAGGTGCCCTGCCAGCCAAAAGGCAATGGGCCAGTCCAGGGGCTTGGAAAGGTAGAAGAAGGGAGAGGTTAGGAATAGTGTAGGGTAAGGGTTAGGGATAGGGATAGGGATAGGGATAGGGATAGGGATAGGGATAGGGATAGGGATAGGGATAGGGATAGGGATAGGGATAGGGATAGGGATAGGGATAGGGATAGGGATAGGGATAGGGATAGGGTGAGGGTGAGGGTTAGGGTGAGGGGTAGGGGGGATGTTCAATGTATACCACAAGGGAATTTGATGCTAGGGCAGTGCAATCGGTAACTCTGTGTATATATATGTATACAGACCAGTGTGCATATTGTGTTTTTATGATTGTTTATTTGTATTTAGATGTTTATATTAAGTATGATGTTGTGATGTAGAATAGCAAGAGAATACAATATTCTATAGATAATAGAATATAGATGTATAATAGACATAGTTATATATTACATATATATTAATAGATAGAGATAATGGATATAGATATATAATAATATAGATGTAGCAATAATATTGCTATAGAATAGCAATATTACTAAGCCATGACATTTTTTATCCCTTGCCTCAAACACTTCCAGCTATAGGGTTTTGCTCCTAAAGAGGCAAGGGGTCTTGGAAGAGTCCTCGCTCTCTCTCCTTGTTCCTTTGCTTTTCTTCAGGGAGGTGGCATGCAGGAATGACAAAATGGGTCTCAGTGGCACAGATGGAACTCAGCAGCTGTTTCGCAGCCTCCAGTGGAGCTCTGACTGTCCTGGACAGCCCACGCCTGCATCAGCGTGGGTAGTGTGTGCCCTTCCTGCGGGGTGGGTCTTTGGTCTTTGGAGACTGACCCCTGGGAGACCCCGTTCCTTCCTTTATGGCTGGCAGGAACTCAGATCTGACAACGGGCGGCTCCTCGGGCAGGCTGGGCTCGCCACGAGATGTTTCTGCTGCCATCTTTTCAGTGGGAGACTCATTTTCTTCCCTTATGGGTGGCAGCAATACAGATCTGTTGCGGGTGGACTGCTTGGGACGGCTGGTCTCACCACAAGAAGGTGCTGCTGCCATTTCCTGTGGTTGCTCCTGTGCCTCCCTGATCTTCTTAACCCTCTTCCTGAGAA
Organism: Coturnix japonica; assembly: GCF_054131305.1. Lineage (NCBI taxonomy): Eukaryota > Metazoa > Chordata > Aves > Galliformes > Phasianidae > Coturnix > Coturnix japonica. The sequence continues at coordinate 11,717,002 of NC_140682.1, read as the reverse complement.
GTCTCACTGAGTCGCATGCCCGAAGCGCCAGCATGTTTGGTTTGTCTGGGGACTCTAAGGATAGGCTGGATGAGGCCCTTGAGCAAGATGGTTGCTCTTGGCTGCATGAGGCCTCACGCTGGGCTTCCTCTGCTCCTCCTTCTTCATCGAGGAACTTGACACGTCTTGTTCGGGCCAGGTTTTCTTGGCTCTCTGTTCCCTCTAGGCCCTGCAGCTGGCAGCTCATCGGCTGCTCTGGGGCTACGGGCACTGCCCAGATGGGTGGCAGAACACTGAAAGGACAGAGCGGGAGGGGTCCGCCTGAGTGGCTGATGGCTTTGAAGCCACATCCCTCAAGCCTGAGCCAGGAGCCTGGGCTGTAATGCAGCCTTCCCCACAGACAGCTGACCGGTTGCCCCGGGGCTCTCTGGTGATGTGGAGAGGGGCCAGCCCTGTGAACTGGGGGGCTCCTGACATCCCCATCCCGGCACTCCCGGGAGGCCACAAACAAGCAGCGACCCTTTGGAGTTAGGGAATGGGCTCTTGTTGGGTCACCCCCATGCACATTCCAGACCACAGCCTCCAGCCTCACCTGTTGGCAATGCTCTCCCTCCGCAGTGTGTTCTTTACTTTTTGAAACTGCTCTCTATCAAGACTTGCAGTGCTGAGGCGCCTGATGTATGTTGGAGTGTTATCAAATCTCACTGCAGTAGGGAAGGAAGAGGAGATTCGCCGTCAAGCCTTTGGCTCGCTCACAAGCAGCACTCAACTCAGACCTCTTTCCCAGAACCCGCCCTGAAACCATCTCTGTCCCCACTCCTCCTCTCTGCAGTTCAGCTCTGTTTTGGGCTGCATGAGGGACGCTGGCTTTGGGAAAGAGGAGCTGGCTGGTGACAAGAAGGCGGCAGGGTGACTTTTGAGGTCCCTGTCCCTGCAGTGGGGGAGGGCAAGGCCTGAGATCCCCACATCCTCCTGCCATAGCCAGGGATGGGGGTACGTCACACCCAGCACCTTCCTTTTGGATAGGCCAACCATAACCTAAGGGGAAGAGGCCGTGCTGTGCCGGCAGGATGGTATGCTGCAAGTGAGAGCCCTGGGCTGATGGTCAGCAAGGGACTGCCCACCTCCAGTTGGTTGCTCATGCTGTGGAAAGGAGCTGGAAGCCACTTTACCTTTCTTGTTCCCAGTAAGAGGTGGCAAAGTCTCTTCTTCTGTTGACTTCTGTGCCCCAAACAAGCTCCCGGAGGACTTGCGGCATCGCATGGGCGGCAGTTTGGAGACTAACTCCATTTGAAACCTGTAAGCGAGGAGAAGGCAGTGAGCGGTGTGACGCAGTGCAACAGCAATCCTTGCTGCTCTCTCTGCTTGCCTGCTCGCAAGCACGTTTTCATGCTGCATGAAGGCTTTCTAAAGCCGTTAGCAGGGTCACTTGGGATAGGAGGAGGGGAAACAGTTTCAGGCGGAAAGAGGGAAGACTGGCTTTGGATGGGAGGAAGAAGGTTTTAGCTGGAGGGTGGTGAGGCACTGGGATGTCTTGCCCAGAGAGGTGCTGGGTGCCCGGACAGGCATTCAAGGCCTGGCTGGACCAGGCTCAGAGCAACCTCATTTGGAGATAGGTGTCCCTGTTCCCCGCAGGGCAGTGGGACCGGGTGCCCTTTTAGGGTTCCTGCCTGCTCCAATCGTTCTGTGATTCTCTGGCACATCCTCCTGGGCAGAACACCGATGGACACGAGGCACAAGCGCTACGGAATGAGAGCTGAGCAGCTGCATCAAGCAGCAGAAAAATACTCACTTGGGTAAGACCACAAGGCATTTTGAGAACACCAGGGAAGCCACCGGTGTCACACGGGACACCCCCATGTCCAGCAGCGAAGGGGCCTGCAGGGGAGGAACAGGGAGGTTGTGGGACATCTTGGTCACAGCTGAGGCACAGGGAACACGAGGAGCCCGAGGCAGGGAGAGCTGCCAGCACCGCAGCACCTGCACGGCTCAGATCACGGCTCAGGCCCAGGTCCTAGTGGGCCATGTGTGAGCTCATCAAGGCTCACAGGACTGCCCGGACCACGGAGAAACCTATGGCTCACCATGCGAACGGCTCTCCTGAAGTTCGCTTTCCCTGACAGCTTCTCGAGGAAGTCATGATAGAACTTCATTTGGAAGGTCAGCCCGTCAATGAGGAGCACTCCGACGTCCTTCAGGACCACGGCCACGTTCTCCCCATTCCGCAGGCAGCTGGAGAGCAGCGATACGGTGCTTTGGATGCACTTCTGCACTGTCTGCCAGCTCACAGAGGCATCTGCAGCCACCTGGCTGCACTGCAGGGGCTCCACCTTCCTGTCGACTGAGAAAATACCAGGGACGGGGTTGATGATACGGTTGCTGTTCCACAGCTGCTTCCCTAGAACTAAGGGACATCATCCATAACGGCCCCGCGTTTGGATGGGCTCCTGCAAGGGGGAGGTGTGCTTCTGAGAAGGAATGTGGTGGCCCTGTTTGCCCTGTCCATGAAGCCAGCAAGGGTTTAATCCCCCCTCCTACCTGGCAGGGACCCTCTGCGGGACTTGAGGTGGTGCACAGCTATGAGGTTGCTGGCCAGGTGAAACACGGGCCAGCACAGGGTCACGGTCCTGTCCTGCATCCTGATCTCCCTGGAGATGATGTCAAAGGAGCCAAAGGTGGGAATCCAGACCCCCTGCGAGTGGAGGAGGAAGAAAGGGTGGACGCATTATGGGCTGGCTGGAGGAAGAGCTGGAGGTGGTCCTGTGCGGGGGCAGAGCTCAGGAGCCCCCTCCTGCTGTTCAGAGGCACAAGCCAGGGCAGCGGGGACGGCTTTGGGGCTGCACAGCCCTCTCCTTCCCCTCTCCCTCCCTCTCAAACGCAGCTCAGCGGGGAAACGTGGTGTGAGCTTCCTGCCGTGTGTGCAGGGGAAGACGCAGAGGAAGTCCAGGCTGAGCCGGACAGGGCGAGGAGGAACCTGGCAGCCAAGAAACGCACCTTGTGCACCAGGAGCTGCTTGTGTACGAAGGCGGCCACCGCATCCCAGACGGCAACTCGCTCTGCAGATGAAAGGAAAAGCAGGTCACACTCTGCATCTGCCGCTTCCCGGCACCCCTCTCCCACTGCTGGGCAGGAGGGAGGTGGCAGATGGAAAGTGTCATCTCCATCCCAAGACTGGCTGCAGCACCGCTCCCGTGGTGGCTGTGGGTCCGTGTACCTTCAGTATTACTACATGTTTGTCCAGAGGCATGGCCCACCCTGGGGCCGTTCTTGCTCATTCTGGGTTGCTCCTTCTTGGCACCGGCCATGCTGGAGCTCATCCTTCAGATGCGTCTGCTCTGTACCAGATGCTCCTTCAGGATGCAGGACCCTCCTCGGTGCTCTGCCTTCACCCCCCTCCCGGGTGGCCGTGTCACAAACGGCACCACGGCAACGCGGTGACATCACGGCCAGCTGCCCATTATGATGCTGGCACTGCTGCCTGCCCCACCTGGCAGTGCTGACCCATCTCTGCTTTCTCCCTCTCCTGGAGCTGTGAGTTGAGGGGTGACCCTGGGGCGAGGATGGGGCTGGGATGTGTTGCTGTTCTCTCAGTTCCCTGGTCCTTGGGGCACCATTCGGGCCTTAAGGCTGCTGTTGGGCACCCTCCTGATATTGGCGAGCAATGGGCAGGGGAAGGAGGCAATGGGGGGCAGTTGGGGCTGAGCAGGTTACAGGACCGTGACTTGGCCACGTTGTTCTAGTGCTCACAATGGGTCCCTGCACCACAGGGCACTTGGGGGACCCTGGGTGCCTCCGCAGCCCTGAGGACCGGGCATCAGGGGCTGGGAATTAATTGATGGCATGGAGGGGACTGTCCGTGGCCTGTTCCAGCAGGACCTGGGCACTGTCACCTCCAGCCCTTCCCTTGCGCTCTATGGGGTCGTGCAGAGGAACGGATCTGGAGGGGGCAGGCTCAGAGTGCCCTATAGATGGCCCAGAGTCACCATGCAGCTGGGACAGGGGCTGTGGCTTCCGTCCCCAGGGGACCCACGTCCTGCCCCGGGTCTCTTGGCTGCTGCCAGTCCTTCTCCTGCCCTGAGTCCCTGGGGACAAACCCTGCAGGGACAAGGCTCCTCCTTGCCAGTGCTGCCCTCTGACATCCTCTGATGCCCAGTGAAGACCCTGATGATCAGTGACATCCCATGATGATCAATAAATCCCTCAGCAAAGCTACACGCTGTGTGTCTGTGTCCTTGTTCTCATGCTCAGCAGGGACTGCTGGGATCTGTCCCTGCCTGGCTGTGGCCACATCAAAGTGCTGGGAGGCTTCCCCAGCTCCATGCCATGCACACCATGTCCTGCACCCCTGTGGCCTTCCCCACCCTCTCTCACATCACCTGCTCCAAAGTCCTAAAGGATGGAGCTCCTCACGCTGCCAAGCAGCCCCAGTACCCTCCCTCTGCTCTCTCTCTGCTCCTCCATACAATTCCTCCCAAACCTGTTACACTTTGATCCACCTCTGCTTGGACACAGTGTGACCACATCACCCTCCTTTTAGCTGCTCTCTTACTGCAGCCACTTGGCCCTCCTTTGGGTCTGCTTTAGGCCTCTTGCATCGATACCCCAACCCCATTATCCAAAGCAAAGTTCGCATAACCCCTCCCACGGACACCTCTAATCTCCTGATGACCAATGAAGCCCTCTGATGACCAGTGACTCCCCTCCTTGATTAATGGAGCCTTGTGATGTTCAATGAACATCTCTGACAACCAGTGGAGTCAGTGGAGCCCTCCGACAACCAACAAAGCCTTCAGATGACCGCAGTCATTTTCTCTGGACACACTCCAGGGTTGTGATGTCTTCCTTGCAGTGAGGGGTCCAAAAGTGGACACATCTGGGAGGTGCAGCCTCACCAGATCTGAGTACAAGGGGACAATCACGGCCCCGTTCCTGCTGCCAGTGCTGTTTCTGATACAAGCCAGGATGCTGTTGGGCTTCTTGGCTTGCTGGGCACATCACTGGCTCAAGTTCAGCTGAGCATCGATCAATGCCCCCAGGTCCAGTTCCTCTACACAGCCTTCCAGCCGCTCTGCCCCACGCCTGAAGCTTTGCCTGGGGATGCTGTGGCCGAAGTGCTGGACCCGGCTCTTGGTCTTGTTGAACCTCATCCCACTGAGTTCAACCCAGCCATCCAGCCTGTCTAGATCATTATGTGCTTACCATGGTGGAGGCAACCGCTGGGCAGCTTGAAACATATGCAGTACCCCATCATGCAGCACTGCCCTCTAAACACCATATTAGGTCTCAAGAAAAAAGTCCTGTGGCTGCGTGGCACCCCAGAAAGAACTGAGTCAGATAATGGGGCTCTGATTACTAGTTCTGCCCTCTGGTGCCCAGTGAAGAAACACCCAGATCACTGACCAGGATGCTATCTGTGATCAAGCAGCTTTGATTGGCAATTGCAATGGCAGGTCCCCTGCAAGCAGGAGAGCATGCAGAAAGCAGCGTTGCATCTTTTAGGCCGTGTTACTCCACGCTGATCTCCTTCTGCCCCGGTTCCTCATTGGCTGAGTACTTCAGGCTCACAATCTTCCCGACTCCCCACTGAACATACTGGATGCCCCTTCCCTTCCCTTCCCTTCCCTTCCCTTCCCTTCCCTTCCCTTCCCTTCCCTTCCCTTCCCTTCCCTTCCCTTCCCTTCCCTTCCCTTCCCTTCCCTTCCCTTCCCTTCCTTTTCCTTCCCTTCCCTCCCCACACCTTCCCTTCTCTCCCCACACCTTTCCTTCCCTTCCCTTCCCTTCCCTTCCCTTCTCTTCCCTTCCCTTCCCTTCCCTTCCCTTCCCTTCCCTTCCCTTCCCTTCCCTTCCCTTCCCTTCCCTTCCCTTCCCTTCCCTTCCCTTCCCTTCCCTTCCCTTCCCTTCCCTTCCCTTCCCTTCCCTTCCCATCCCTTCCCTTCCCTTCCCTCCCCACACCTTCCCTTCTCTCCCCACACCTTTCCTTTCCTTTCCTTCCCTTCCCTTCCCTTCCCTTCCCTTCCCTTCCCTTCCCTTCCCTTCCCTTCCCTTCCCTTCCCTTCCCTTCCCTTCCCTTCCCTTCCCTTCCCTTCCCTTCCCTTCCCTTCCCTTCCCTTCCCTTCCCTTCCCTTCCCTTCCCTTCCCTTCCCTTCCCTTCCCTTCCCTTCCCTTCCCTTCCCTTCCCTTTTCCATAACACAGTGCAAAGGAAGGCCTCCAAGGCCAAATTCCAGCCTGCCAGGTGCCCTGCCAGGCCAAAAGGCAATGGGCCAGTCCAGGGGCTTGGAAAGTTAGAAGAAGGGAGAGGTTAGGAATAGTGTAGCGTAAGGGTTAGGGATAGGGATAGGGATAGGGATAGGGATAGGGTTAGGGATAGGGATAGGGATAGGGATAGGGATAGGGATAGGGATAGGGATAGGGATAGGGATAGGGATAGGGATAGGGATAGGGATAGGGATAGGGATAGGGTTAGGGTTAGGGTTAGGGTGAGGGTTAGGGTGAGGGTTAGGGTTAGGGTGAGGGTTAGGGTTAGGTGGGATGTTCATTGTATACCACAAGGGAATCTGATGCTAGGGCAGTGCAATCGGTAACTCTGTGTATATATATGTATACAGACCAGTGTGCATATTGTGTTTTTATGATTGTTTATTTGTATTTAGATGTTTATATTAAGTATGATGTTGTGATGTAGAATAGCAAGAGAATACAATATTCTGTAGATAATAGAATATAGATGTATAATAGATATAGTTATATATTACATATATATTAATAGATAGAGATAATGGATATAGATATATAATAATATAGATGTAGCAATAATATTGCTATAGAATAGCAATATTACTAAGCCATGACATTTTTTATCCCTTGCCTCAAACACTTCCAGCTATAGGGTTTTGCTCCTAAAGAGGCAAGGGGTCTTGGAAGAGTCCTCGCTCTCTCTCCTTGTTCCTTTGCTTTTCTTCAGGGAGGTGGCATGCAGGAATGACACAAATGGGTCTCAGTGGCACAGATGGAACTCAGCAGCTGTTTCGCAGCCTCCAGTGGAGCTCTGACTGTCCTGGACATCCCACGCCCGCATCAGCGTGGGTAGTGTGTGCCCTTCCTGCGGGGTGGGTCTTTGGTCTTTGGAGACTGACCCCTGGGAGACCCCGTTCCTTCCTTTATGGCTGGCAGGAACTCAGATCTGACAACGGGCGGCTCCTCGGGCAGGCTGGGCTCGCCACGAGATGTTTCTGCTGCCATCTTTTCAGTGGGAGACTCATTTTCTTCCCTTATGGGTGGCAGCAATACAGATCTGTTGCGGGTGGACTTCTTGGGACGGCTGGTCTCACCACAAGAAGGTGCTGCTGCCATTTCCTTTGGTTGCTCCTGTGCCTCCCTGATCTTCTTAACCCTCTTCCTGAGAAGTCTCACTGAGTCGCATGCCCGAAGCGCCAGCATGTTTGGTTTGTCTGGGGACTCTAAGGATAGGCTGGATGAGGCCCTTGAGCAAGATGGTTGCTCTTGGCTGCATGAGGCCTCACGCTGGGCTTCCTCTGCTCCTCCTTCTTCATCGAGGAACTTGACACGTCTTGTTCGGGCCAGGTTTTCTTGGCTCTCTGTTCCCTCTAGGCCCTGCAGCTGGCAGCTCATCGGCTGCTCTGGGGCTACGGGCACTGCCCAGATGGGTGGCAGAACACTGAAAGGACAGAGCGGGAGGGGTCCGCCTGAGTGGCTGATGGCTTTGAAGCCACATCCCTCAAGCCTGAGCCAGGAGCCTGGGCTGTAATGCAGCCTTCCCCACAGACAGCTGACCGGTTGCCCCGGGGCTCTCTGGTGATGTGGAGAGGGGCCAGCCCTGTGAACTGGGGGGCTCCTGACATCCCCATCCCGGCACTCCCGGGAGGCCACAAACAAGCAGCGACCCTTTGGAGTTAGGGAATGGGCTCTTGTTGGGTCACCCCCATGCACATCCCAGACCACAGCCTCCAGCCTCACCTGTTGGCAATGCTCTCCCTCCGCAGTCTGTTCTTTACTTTTTGAAACTGCTCTCTATCAACACTTGCAGTGCTGAGGCGCCTGATGTATGTTGGAGTGTTATCAAATCTCACTGCAGTAGGGAAGGAAGAGGAGATTCGCCGTCAAGCCTTTGGCTCGCTCACAAGCAGCACTCAACTCAGACCTCTTTCCCAGAACCCGCCCTGAAACCATCTCTGTCCCCACTCCTCCTCTCTGCAGTTCAGCTCTGTTTTGGGCTGCATGAGGGACGCTGGCTTTGGGAAAGAGGAGCTGGCTGGTGACAAGAAGGCGGCAGGGTGACTTTTGAGGTCCCTGTCCCTGCAGTGGGGGAGGGCAAGGCCTGAGATCCCCACATCCTCCTGCCATAGCCAGGGATGGGGGTACGTCACACCCAGCACCTTCCTTTTGGATAGGCCAACCATAACCTAAGGGGAAGAGGCCGTGCTGTGCCGGCAGGATGGTATGCTGCAAGTGAGAGCCCTGGGCTGATGGTCAGCAAGGGACTGCCCACCTCCAGTTGGTTGCTCATGCTGTGGAAAGGAGCTGGAAGCCACTTTACCTTTCTTGTTCCCAGTAAGAGGTGGCAAAGTCTCTTCTTCTGTTGACTTCTGTGCCCCAAACAAGCTCCCGGAGGACTTGCGGCATCGCATGGGCGGCAGTTTGGAGACTAACTCCATTTGGAACCTGTAAGCGAGGAGAAGGCAGTGAGCGGTGTGACGCAGTGCAACAGCAATCCTTGCTGCTCTCTCTGCTTGCCTGCTCGCAAGCACGTTTTCATGCTGCATGAAGGCTTTCTAAAGCCGTTAGCAGGGTCACTTGGGATAGGAGGAGGGGAAACAGTTTCAGGCGGAAAGAGGGAAGACTGGCTTTGGATGGGAGGAAGAAGGTTTTAGCTGGAGGGTGGTGAGGCACTGGGATGTCTTGCCCAGAGAGGTGCTGGGTGCCCGGACAGGCATTCAAGGCCTGGCTGGACCAGGCTCAGAGCAACCTCATTTGGAGGTAGGTGTCCCTGTTCCCCGCAGGGCAGTGGGACCGGGTGCCCTTTTAGGGTTCCTGCCTGCTCCAATCGTTCTGTGATTCTCTGGCACATCCTCCTGGGCAGGACACTGATGGACACGAGGCACAAGCGCTACGGAATGAGAGCTGAGCAGCTGCATCAAGCAGCAGAAAAATACTCACTTGGGTAAGACCAAAAGGCATTTTGAGAACACCAGGGAAGCAACCGGTGTCACACGGGACACCCCCATGTCCAGCAGTGAAGGGGCCTGCAGGGAAGGAACAGGGAGGTTGTGGGACATCTTGGTCACAGCTGAGGCACAGGGAACACGAGGAGCCCGAGGCAGGGAGAGCTGCCAGCACCGCAGCACCTGCACGGCTCAGATCACGGCTCAGGCCCAGGTCCTAGTGGGCCATGTGTGAGCTCATCAAGGCTCACAGGACTGTCCGGACCACGGAGAAACCTATGGCTCACCATGCGAACGGCTCTCCTGAAGTTCGCTTTCCCTGACAGCTTCTCGAGGAAGTCATGATAGAACTTCATTTGGAAGGTCAGCCCGTCAATGAGGAGCACTCCGACGTCCTTCAGGACCACGGCCACGTTCTCCCCATTCCGCAGGCAGCTGGAGAGCAGCGATACGGTGCTTTGGATGCACTTCTGCACTGTCTGCCAGCTCACAGAGGCATCTGCAGCCACCTGGCTGCACTGCAGGGGCTCCACCTTCCTGTCGACTGAGAAAATACCAGGGACGGGGTTGATGATACGGTTGCTGTTCCACAGCTGCTTCCCTAGAACTAAGGGACATCATCCATAACGGCCCCGCGTTTGGATGGGCTCCTACAAGGGGGAGGTGTGCTTCTGAGAAGGAATGTGGTGGCCCTGTTTGCCCTGTCCATGAAGCCAGCAAGGGTTTAATCCCCCCTCCTACCTGGCAGGGACCCCCTGCGGGACTTGAGGTGGTGCACAGCTATGAGGTTGCTGGCCAGGTGAAACACGGGCCAGCACAGGGTCACGGTCCTGTCCTGCATCCTGATCTCCCTGGAGATGATGTCAAAGGAGCCGAAGGTGGGAATCCAGACCCCCTGCGAGTGGAGGAGGAAGAAAGGGTGGACGCATTATGGGCTGGCTGGAGGAAGAGCTGGAGGTGGTCCTGTGCGGGGGCAGAGCTCAGGAGCCCCCTCCTGCTGTTCAGAGGCACAAGCCAGGGCAGCGGGGACGGCTTTGGGGCTGCACAGCCCTCTCCTTCCCCTCTCCCTCCCTCTCAAACGCAGCTCAGCGGGGAAACGTGGGGTGAGCTTCCTGCCGTGTGTGCAGGGGAAGACGCAGAGGAAGTCCAGGCTGAGCCAGACAGGGCGAGGAGGAACCTGGCAGCCAAGAAACGCACCTTGTGCACCAGGAGCTGCTTGTGTACGAAGGCGGCCACCGCATCCCAGACGGCAACTCGCTCTGCAGATGAAAGGAAAAGCAGGTCACACTCTGCATCTGCCGCTTCCCGGCACCCCTCTCCCACTGCTGGGCAGGAGGGAGGTGGCAGATGGAAAGTGTCATCTCCATCCCAAGACTGGCTGCAGCACCGCTCCCGTGGTGGCTGTGGGTCCGTGTACCTTCAGTATTACTACATGTTTGTCCAGAGGCATGGCCCACCCTGGGGCCGTTCTTGCTCATTCTGGGTTGCTCCTTCTTGGCACCGGCCATGCTGGAGCTCATCCTTCAGATGCGTCTGCTCTGTACCAGATGCTCCTTCAGGATGCAGGACCCTCCTCGGTGCTCTGCCTTCACCCCCCTCCCGGGTGGCCGTGTCACAAACGGCACCACGGCAACGCGGTGACATCACGGCCAGCTGCCCATTATGATGCTGGCACTGCTGCCTGCCCCACCTGGCAGTGCTGACCCATCTCTGCTTTCTCCCTCTCCTGGAGCTGTGAGTTGAGGGGTGACCCTGGGGCGAGGATGGGGCTGGGATGTGTTGCTGTTCTCTCAGTTCCCTGGTCCTTGGGGCACCATTCGGGCCTTAAGGCTGCTGTTGGGCACCCTCCTGATATTGGCGAGCAATGGGCAGGGGAAGGAGGCAATGGGGGGCAGTTGGGGCTGAGCAGGTTACAGGACCGTGACTTGGCCACGTTGTTCTAGTGCTCACAATGGGTCCCTGCACCACAGGGCACTTGGGGGACCCTGGGTGCCTCCGCAGCCCTGAGGACCGGGCATCAGGGGCTGGGAATTAATTGATGGCATGGAGGGGACTGTCCGTGGCCTGTTCCAGCAGGACCTGGGCACTGTCACCTCCAGCCCTTCCCTTGCGCTCTATGGGGTCGTGCAGAGGAACGGATCTGGAGGGGGCAGGCTCAGAGTGCCCTATGGATGGCCCAGAGTCACCATGCAGCTGGGACAGGGGCTGTGGCTTCTGTCCCCAGGGGACCCACGTCCTGCCCCGGGTCTCTTGGCTGCTGCCAGTCCTTCTCCTGCCCTGAGTCCCTGGGGACAAACCCTGCAGGGACAAGGCTCCTCCTTGCCAGTGCTGCCCTCTGACATCCTCTGATGCCCAGTGAAGACCCTGATGATCAGTGACATCCCATGATGATCAATAAATCCCTCAGCAAAGCTACACGCTGTGTGTCTGTGTCCTTGTTCTCATGCTCAGCAGGGACTGCTGGGATCTGTCCCTGCCTGGCTGTGGCCACATCAAAGTGCTGGGAGGCTTCCCCAGCTCCATGCCATGCACACCATGTCCTGCACCCCTGTGGCCTTCCCCACCCTCTCTCACATCACCTGCTCCAAAGTCCTAAAGGATGGAGCTCCTCACGCTGCCAAGCAGCCCCAGTACCCTCCCTCTGCTCTCTCTCTGCTCCTCCATACAAATCCTCCCAAACCTGTTACACTTTGATCCACCTCTGCTTGGACACAGTGTGACCACATCACCCTCCCTTTAGCTGCTCTCTTACTGCAGCCACTTGGCCCTCCTTTGGGTCTGCTTTAGGCCTCTTGCATCGATACCCCAACCCCATTATCCAAAGCAAAGTTCGCATAACCCCTCCCACGGACACCTCTAATCTCCTGATGACCAATGAAGCCCTCTGATGACCTCCTTGATTAATGGAGCCTTGTGATGTTCAATGAACATCTCTGACAACCAGTGGAGTCAGTGGAGCCCTCCGACAACCAACAAAGCCTTCAGATGACCGCAGTCACCTTCTGATGGCAAAACAAGCCCTCTGATGGGCAGCAGCTTGCTGCTTTCTGTGCATAGAAGGGAAGGGTGGGAAAGGGAGATGTTGACATCACCTTGGTAGACAGCAGTTTGCTCATCGTAGCAATGTTTGTTCCTGATTTGATCAGAGAACCTCGAGAGGAGTGTGGCTGCTTCTGACATTCCTGTGAGACTCTGCTGTGGTTGAAGAGATGAGGCAGGTGATGAACTGCAGACAAAGCCATACTGCCTGATGTTGCTGTTGTTCAGGTAGTACAAAGCATTCAAATGGCTGCCCGTCTCCAAATGATGCACGATAGAAAGCTGCAGCCACACCGTCAATCAACTGTGATGATGCCTGTGTATCCTGAGACGACGACTCTTTTAATCAGGGGGCTTCCAGAATCTCTGAAACCCGTAGGCATACAACTGCAAAGGAAGATACAGGCTGTGTCCCAGGGAGAAAGAACCTGGGCAGCGTTAGAAGGAACTGTAACATCCAACCATCTGCAGTCAGGATACAAAGTATGGACATGGGGGGAGGTTGCCCAAGAGTTAATTAACTGTGGCAGAAAATACGGGCTGGTGATTTCTTCCACCAGTAAGTGTGAGCCAAGGGGAGTGAGGCTTGCAGCAGTCAGCCTTGCCCCTGGGCCACCCAGCCCAAAGCTCAATGGGGCTGGAAAGGGTCTCACTGGCAGTCATTGCCAGTAAGTACAGGTAGGCAAAATATTGATCATAAATGTAATTGTCTCTGGACACTGGGCTGTCAAGAGGGCGTTCCCCGAGATTTGATGGGTGGATTACCCACAGTCAGGTTAGAGAAATCAGTTAACTGGTGGCCAGAACAAAAGCTCAAAAAGCTCAAGAAAAGCTGATGCATTCGCCCCCCTCCAGCGCAAGGTAGGCAGGAGGCGGGGGAGGGCAGTGAAGGGTGGATGTATTAGAAAGCTTACAACAAAAGGAGAAGATCCTCGATTTAACATCTTCTGTCCCAAGGCCTCACCCACCACCCTTGCCATTTGCCCCTGTGAGTCACCATCCAGTTGCTGATAAACCAGGGAAACACTTCTCTCCCTGGCCAGCCTGTGTCGACTCACCCAGCTATCCTGAGGCCAGTGTCCCTAACCTTAGTGGAACCTCTTAATAAATACACTTGGAAGGCTAAGGGTGCCCGGGAAAAGGAATATAGAATTAACACTTGCTCAATTATTCCCTCATTTTAACCATATTAACAAAGCCCCCAAAAGGCAAGTTGGGGTCTTGTTTTATTTTACAGAGGATCCCCGTGTGACCTCGACTTAGCACAGAATGGCTGAGAGCTGCCTTTACCCATATGTGTTCTGTGAGAGAAAAACCGAAGATGTGACTGTGCCGGAATACTGAATACCTCTGTGTTACATCTTTTGGTTGCAATAGTCTTGGCTTGTTGTGGTTGTGGGTTGTGACTGATATCAGCCCTTGGATCTGCTCAACTCCACAATTGGGCTCAGGGTGTTTTCAGCTCATCCTGTCTTTCTGGTGCTCCCTGCACAGTGGCACCATCCCTTCTGAGCCCTTCTGTCACCCCTTTTGGTCAAACTGGTGATGATTTGCATGGAACTCCTCCACGGTGCTTCCAAATTCCTAACACACTGGGAAATGAGCCAAGGGACCCACCTGATATCTGTTAGATGTGCTCACAAAAGAAATCCTTCCTAGAGCCCTTTGCACCGATGCTGTTCTGTGTCACATCTGTCCAGGAGCTGCATCCAAAAGGTGGCTGTTGGAAATGGTCTGAGTGTTGACAAGAGATGTGTGTGTTTGTGGGATTACCCCCCTTATGGTTCTTACTGTGGGGTATCCTACACACTGCCCCGTGAGAAGTTCAGCAGACCACCACAGTATTTGAACTTCCAAACCAGCATTTGGGTCTCTCAGCATCTGAATTGCTTTGGAAATGCTCAAGTGGAAAGTTCTCGAGACACTGAATCACCTTTGAGAACATTGCATGGTGTCACTGATGTCTATGTCCGTGACAGGGGGGCAGTAGGCCCGTAGGCTCCCCCAGCCCCTGACAAGTGGGAAGGGAAAAAGGGAAAGGGAAAGAGATGGGAGCTGGGCTCAGGGAAACAAACAGAGAAGCGGCAATGATCTAAGGAGGAAAACTTATTTTACTAATTACAATCTAATTGAAATTGAGGCTAATAAATCAAGTAAAATAAAAGAGAAAGAGAGAGGTTTCACACTCGCTGCCAGGCACTGAGAGAGAGAGAGCTAGCGTCACTTCCGTCACGTGTTTCCCTCTCTGACCATGAGGTCCTCTGGGACATGTAGTTTTTCTTCTCTGTGCTCCACATGATGTTATGATGTGGCATAAGAACAGCAAAGATGACAAAACCATGACAAGGACTAGAAGATGTTCTGAGCAAGTTTGCTGATGATACCAGATGAGGAGGTGCTGTTGCCCCCACGGAGGGTGGAGAGGACTTGCAGAGAGATGTGGACAAATCAGAGAAGTGGGTACAAGTTGGTGCATAAAGCATAACCAAAACAAAATGTGCCTGATTGTGCACCTGGGTAGGGGCAACCCTGGACATACACACTAACTGGATATGGGACACTGGAGAGAAGACTGACTGAAAAGGATTGGGGGTCCTGGTCAGCATCAAACTGAACATGAGTCAGCAGTGTGCCCAGGCAGCCAGGAAGGCCGACAGTCCACTGGAGTGCATCAAGCAAAGTACTGACAGCTGGGTGAGGGAAAGGATTGTCCCTGTCTGCTCTGCATTGCTTCAGCCTCACCTGGAGCACTGGGAGCACTGTAGAGCAGAAAGGACATCAAACTATGGGAGGATGTGCAAAGGATGGCACTGGAACCAAGAGATCTGAAGTTCAGAGCTTCATTGGGATTGACTACGTGTTCAGATTGGGCCCTTCTCCCATCCCACATCCTGCAATGAGACACAGGGCACACCTAAGGCATGAACCTCACAGTGTCCTTGCACCCCATGCAGAGCCTGGGATCTTCTGTCCCTGTGTCTTTCATTTAACACCATACAATTCTCCTTCTCCTGCCCCAGGAAGGGCCCCGAGCCAACATGAGGGACAGGATCTCCCTGCCAGGGGTCTGGGAATCAAGTCATGTCCTGTCTGCTTCCTAAGACAAAGGAGGGGTTTCTTAGCATCAGAGCCACCATGCCAGTGCCTTTGCCTGCCTGTAGTCATGGCTTCCAATTATCTGCTCTAACAGGTCCCTTGGGAATCTTGCTTACTAATGGCCCTCATTGGGCCCATTAATACTCCAAGAAACTGTTACTTCTGCCTTTGTCTTGTTGAGCACTTTGTGCAGACTTCTCTCTGCACTGGAGGCTGATGGACTCAGCAGCAAATGCCCCCTGGGGCCTCTTACCACCTAAGGAGCCCTCCTGTGCCTTGTGCCTTCCTGTCATCCTCTTTGGGTTTTCAGAACTTGTTCAGCAAAATGGAGAGGTATCTGGAGAGATCTTAAAGAGGAAGAATCCAGCAGACATTTATTGTCTATTTATTTATAGGTGGGTTTAAACAAGTTGTTAAAGCAGCACTGTGCAACTGATATCAATCCAGGATATTCCCAATGAGTTCTATTCTGTTACTGTGTGGACAAACGTCCTTCTCAACCTCCCCACCCCATTTCTACTCACACTGGCCCCCTGGGACTAGCATCTCTTTTCCTGACATCACTCTTCTCCTCTGCATTCATCCGCTCAGTGTTAAACCTGCTTTGCACCAACTCCCACTGGCTTTCCACAGAGAACTGGCTGCACACGGAAAAGGAAAGATTTCTCTCTTTTTTTTGGCCTACAAACAGAAGGAAAGGTGGTGCAATGTAAACAGTTGAACAGTAAAACACAGTGATCAACTGCTTGCCATGTCCAAGCTGCTTCTATTGAGGTTTGTCTTTCACAGGGAATATTTGTAGAAGAAATGAGTGAGACGCAGATAGGAAGGGATAGGTAGAATCACAGTGAAGGATTTGACAACAGAGTCCATCAGACACTGGAGAGATGGAGCAAATTCCAGTAATCTCCCTGAATGTCAGAAAACAGCCAGATAGTTGGGAGGTATCAACTTAAAATTGAAAAGGACTTGTGAGTATTTCACACATTGGGAATGGTTAACACATTTTTATTGATTTCTATCTTTGTCTTCAAATGTTTTTTTCACTTTTACCGACATTAATGAACATCTTTCAAACTTCCTGCTTCAAAAAATAAAAAGAGAAAGAGAAAGAGAAAGAAAAAGGGAAAGAAAAAGGGAATGAAAACAAAAAAGAAAACGAAAAAGGAAAAGGAAAAGGAAAAGGAAAAGGAAAAGAAGGAAAAAAAAAGAAAAAGAAAAGGGGAAAAAAAAGAAACAAAAAAAGTAAGAAAAAGGAAAAGAAAAAGGGGAAGAAAAAGAAAAGAAAAAGGAGAAGAAAAAGAAATAGAAAAAGAAAGAAAAGGAAAATGAAAATGAAAAGAAAGGAAAGGAAAGGAAAGGAAAAAAAAGGGAAGGAAAGGGAATCATAGAATTACCCAGTTTGGAAAAGACCTTGAAGAACATCAAGTCCAACCACAGCCTAACCATAAAGGGAAAAAAAAGGGAAGGGAAGAAGAAGGGAAGGGAAATGGAAAGGAAGAGAGAAAGGGGAAGGGAAAGGGAAAAGGAAAGGAAAAGAAGAAAAAAAAAAAAAAAGAAAAAAAGAAAAAAGAAAGATCCATTTGTGTCTCGCACATGGCCTGGTGCCCGTTTTACCTTCACATTCCCCACCAGACCTTCCTTGCTGGTATGAAATCTAGCAGAGCACCTCTCCTCTTTGGTTCCTCCATGAAGCTCGAGAAGCTGCCATCTGTGCTCTCCAGGGATCTCCTGGATGGCACATGCCCTGCTGTGCTGTCCCTGCAGCAGATACTGGAGTGAAAAAGGCCCCCAAAGGGGACAAGGGCCGGACAACATCAGGCTCCCATCTGTCTGCAGAGGGCACCTTCCATTTGCTCTCCCTGATCAGGAAGCCTGGAACAGACACTGTTGGTCTCCTCTCTTTTCCATTTTCATCAGCTCTGACCTGGCTGCTCTGCCATCCCCAGGCAGAGCTCAGTGCACTCTCACAGAGGGCAGTCGCCCTTCCTTGTCTCTTCGCCCATCCATCCCTAAGACTCTGTATCCCCCTTGTGCTACGGTGCAATTGTGGAAGCCATTAAACTGCATCCCTGTGGTCCAAACAAGAGCTCAGGCCTGCAACTCTACAAAGATTTCTAGGTCATCACGTGTTGGTGTTCTCATTAGTGCAAAAACACAGAAGTAAGCATCCTAATTGGAAAGCATAATTGGACAGAGCCTGACTGGAGAGCTCATCTATGGTGTTAGTTTGAAGAAGGTGGCACACAGGAATTTAACCCATTGTGGGTCTTGGAGTTGACATAGCAGCATTTGCAGCTACATGTGAATGGGACTGGATCCTGATACAGACTGGGAAGGAGACAAAGCTGCCACCTGACTGGGAAGGACCATTCCAAGTACTCCTAACAACTGAAACAGCTGTGAGGACAGCCGAGAAAGGATGGACTTATGACACACTGGTATAGGTATCCACTAGCCCTGAGGCGTGGGAACTGTGGCCATAGAAAAACCTTTAAAAGATAAGAATTAGAAGGAAATCATGAAAAGTTTTTTTATATGCATATATATTTTTTATTATTTTAACTAACCTTTCACTTCTCCTCGAATAGGTAAATGAATTGTATATGTAAGTGGGAGAGTATTATAACCTATATAGAACCAATACTCACAAAAAGTTTTCCTTGTAACAAAAAAGTTTTTACTGCTGTACCCATTTGCTATCCTGATAATTATCTGGAAAAGGTGAAATTTGACAATAATGCAGGGGAGGGACCAACTGATAGTTTTGATATGAATAAGGGACTCTTGTGGTGTATGGAATGATGTATGGTGGACAACTGCCAATTGAGGCTGGACAGAGACACTCCTTGAAAATACCCAGAATGTCCAGGATAGGGAAGAGCTTAAAAAGGGGTAGAAAATCTTCCTGAAAACCCTGCAGTTATGACAATTAAGGAGATAAAAGATCTTAGACAAACATTTGAAACTGAAACAAGATATGGGGACGTTAATGCCTGGGTAGAATGGACTAAGTATACTGTCCAGAGTCCCAACCATAGCAATTGCTACACTTGTGCATCGGGACGGCCAATAGCTCAGGTGGTACCCATTCTGCTGGGATGGACCAAGGACCCCAAGGGAATGTGATGCATGATTGCCCTGTATCAAGAGAAAACTGCCTGGGGAAATAGAGAGTGCAGACCTCTCTCTTGTTTCCTCCAATGCCTGATACAGATGTCAAGATCCCTCCTGCGCTCTCTACAGCAGTAGGTAACCATACAGCTTGCCTCTCACAGCAGGGTGTGAAGGCTACCAGGCCTATAGGAAACTTTTCCTTATGCAGTGATGAGGTCTTGGATGTTATGGAGGATTCAGCAGGAAATTATTCAAGATTGGGAATCTCCAGGGCAAATCTCCGGTGGTACTGTGGGGGAAAGATTTTTATGGTCCAGCTTAACCATCTAACTGGGGAGGCACCTGTGCACTTGTTCAATTAGTTATACCATTCACCCTGGCATTTGGAAAAGAAATGTATATAGATTTAGTTGGGGTACCTAGAGGTGTCCCTGATAAATTTAAGGCAAGAAATCAAATTGCTGCAGGATTGGAGTCACTGTTTTGGTGGATGACAATCAACAAGAACATAGACTGGATTAACTACATATAAAATATACAAAAGTGCAATTAAGGGAATAGCAGAACAGCTAGCCACACACCGGAAAAGGAATGATCTAGCAGGAGAGAAATCCTGCTAGATTGAAGAAAAGGGGGGAATGAACAGTGAAGCAGGAAACAGAAGCTCTGCTGGAATTCGGAATAAAGGGGGGCTAAAAGGGGGATAGTTAAAGGTAGTTTATAGAAACAAGTAAAGGAAACTTAAAGGTAGTTTATAGAAATAAGTAAAAGAAACTTAAAGGTAACAAGTAAAAGAAACAAGGGGCCTGAGAGAGCAGGGAGGATGCAGATAAGGAGTGAGACCTCACGGACGACCAGAAGAGGAGTTGCATTCCCCCTGATAAGAACAAGAGGGGGTCAGCATGCTAAAGACAAGAGGGGGTCTGTATGCTAAAGAGCTATTGAATATGTACCAGAATTCCTAGAACTATTGACTATGTATTAGAAGTCTAAGAAATCATTGACTATGTATCAGAATTCCGAGAAATCATTGACTATGTATTAAATGTACCTATAACTGTGTCCCGATTTTACAAGTCGGTGTGCAAGTTTGAAGGAGCTATCCCCCTTGCACCTGGCACTGCGCAACGCTGGAATAAACATACCTGCTTTATAACCCATCTGTCACGGGTTACTTAGATTTACCTATGCCCGTGACAGGGGAAGCCACCCCACGCCCCCCCCCCCCCGGGGCCTGGAAAGGAGGGGGAAAAGGGGAGTGGGATAAAACAGCGACAATCTAAGGAGGAAAAACTTATTTTACTAAATATGATATCGAAATACAAGATAACACAATATAATATAATTAAGGCTAACAAAATCGAACGAAACAGAGAGAGAGAGAGTCTCCGAAAACCGAGAGGCCTACTGTGAACTCTAGGCGACACGGCTGGAACGCTTCCCACTCTCCGAGAAGTTCGAGAGAAGAAGGAGGGCACTCCAGCCTGGGAACGAGATTATATAGAGTCCTGATCCCGTGACTTATTGTTACTCCTGTTGTTCTCTGGGATATGTAGTCTTCTTCTGTGGACTGCACATTCAACAGAAGTATCCATACTTGACATGATGTTATGATGTGGAATACTGATAGCAAAATTACAAAATTACAAAACCATGACATTCCACCCCTTATTCTACATTATTACATCATGGTTAATATATACATATATATACATATATATACACGTATGTAAAATTGTGATAGCTAAATAGTAGAATTGCATGTAACATAACTAAATGTACAACTATAATAACTAAAATACACTACACATGCAAACATATATATATATATATAGATACATAAAATTATTGACTGCACTCCCCCAGCATCAAATTCCCTTGTGGCACACATTGAACATCCCCATCCTTCTGCATTACCCACCAAGTGCACCCAGGTCCCTGGGCAAAGACAGTTCCACGGATAGGTTTGCCCTTTCCAGAAGCTGGAAGGACCCAAACAGCTTTTCCCAACATGTTCTTTACATGTATAACAGGGACCTTATCTCCTTCTACAGTGTGTAGGGGGCTAGATTGACTAGGACCATCACGATTGACAGATCCTCTAGTATTGACCAGCCAAGTGGCTTCTGCCAGATTCTTCTCCCAGTGCTTAAATGTTCCACCACCCATTGCTTTCAACATAGTTTTCAACAACCCATTATATCGTTCAATTTTACCAGAAGCTGGTGCATGGTAGGGAATATGATAAATCCACTCAATGCCATGATCTTTGGCCCAAGTATTTATAAGAGAATTTTTGAAATGTGTCCCATTATCAGATTCAATTCTTTCTGGGGTGCCATGTCGCCACAGGACTTGTTTCTCAAGACCTAATATGGTGTTTCGAGCAGTTGCATGGGGTACTGCGTATGTTTCAAGCCACCCAGTGGTTGCCTCTACCATAGTGAGTACATAACACTTACCACTGCGAGATCGTGGCAAGGTGATATAATCAACCTGCCACGCCTCCCCATATTTATACTTTTGCCATCGCCCTTCCTCCCAGAGAGGTTTCATCCTTCTGGCTTGTTTAATTATGGCACATGTTTCACAATCATGAATAACCTGCGCAATAGCGTCCATGGTTAAGTCCACCCCTCGGTCTCTGGCCCACTTATATGTTGCATCTCTTCCTTGATGGCCTGAGGTCTCATGAGCCCATCGAGCTAGAAATAATTCGCCCTTATTCTGCCAATCCAAGTCGATTTGAGCCACCTCAATTCTAGCAGCTTTATCTACCTGATGGTTGTTTTGTTGTTCTTCAGTAGCCCGACTTTTGGGCACATGTGCATCCACATGACGCACCTTTACAACCATATTCTTTGTTCGGGAAGCAATGTCCTTCCATAGTTCAGCGGCCCAAACAGATTTTCCCCTCCGTTGCCAGTTATTTTGTTCCCACCGCTGTAACCACCCCCATAAGGCATTTGCCACCATCCATGAGTCAGTATAAAGATACAGCATTGGCCACCTCTCCCGTTCAGCAACATCTAAGGCCAGCTGGACAGCTTTTACCTCTGCAAACTGACTTGATTCTCCCTTACCTTCAGTGGCCTCTGCAACCTGTCGTGTGGGGCTCCACACAGCAGCTTTCCATTTGCGATGCTTCCCTACAATGCGACATGATCCGTCAGTGAATAGGGCATATTTCTTTTCATTTTCTGGTAATTCGTTGTATGGTGGGGCCTCTTTAGCACGTGATACCTCTTCTGCTGGTGATGTTCCAAACTTTTTATCTTCAGGCCAGTCCATGATTACCTCTAGGATTCCTGGACGATTGAGGTTTCCCATTCGCGCTCGCTGTGTAATCAGCGTAATCCACTTGCTCCAGGTGACATCGGTAGCATGATGGGTGGAGGGAACCTGTCCTTTGAACATCCAGTTCAGCACTGGCAGTCGAGGTGCCAAAAGGAGCTGTGTTTCAGTCCCGACTACTTCGGAAGCAGCCCGAACCCCCTCATACGCGGCTAAGATCTCCTTCTCAGTTGGAGTGTAGCACTCTTCAGACCCCTTATATGATCGACTCCAGAATCCCAGGGGTCGGCCTCGGGTCTCTCCTGAGGCTCTTTGCCACAAACTCCAAGTGGGGCCTTTCTCTCCAGCAGCAGTGTAGAGGATGTTCTTTACATCCTGTCCAGTCCGTACTGGCCCCAGGGCTACAGCACGGGCTATCTCTTGTTTAATCTGTTCAAAAGCCTGCTGCTGCTCAGGGCCCCATGCAAAATCATTCTTCTTCCGCGTTACCTGATAAAGGGGGCTTACAATGAGGCTGTAGTTTGGAATGTGCATCCTCCAAAAGCCTACTGCACCCAGGAAAGATTGTGTCTCTTTCTTGCTAGTTGGTGGAGACATGGCAGTGATTTTGTCGATCACATCTGCTGGGATGTGACGACGTCCATCCTGCCACTTTATACCTAAGAACTGAATTTCCTGGGCAGGTCCTTTTACTTTGCTTCGCTTAATAGCAAAGCCAGCTTGTAGAAGAATCCGGATTATCTGCTCTCCTTTTGTGAAAACTTCTGCTGTATCACCCCACACAACAATGTCATCAATGTACTGCAGGTGTTCAGGAGCACCACCCTGTTCCAGTACAGTTTGGACCAACCCATGGCAAATGGTTGGGCTGTGTTTCCACCCCTGGGGCAAACGGTTCCAAGTATACTAAATGCCCCTCCAGGTGAAGGCAAACTGTGGCTTGCATTCTGCGGCCAAAGGAATAGAAAAGAAGGCATTGGCAATGTCAATGGTGGCATACCATTTGGCTGCTTTTGACTCCAGCTCGTACTGGAGTTCCAACATGTCCGGCACAGCAGCGCTCAATGGGGGTGTGACCTCATTCAGGCCACGGTAGTCTACTGTCAGCCTCCATTCTCCACTGGCTTTACGCACTGGCCATATGGGACTGTTAAAAGGTGAGTGAGTTTTACTGATCACTCCCTGATTCTCCAACTGGCGAATCAAATCATGAATGGGGAGCAAGGAATCCCTGTTGGTACGATACTGCCGTCTGTGCACTGTCTTTGTAGCAACCGGTACCTGCTGCTCTTTTACTCGTAGCAGCCCCACAACAGACGGGTCCTCTGACAGGCCAGGCAAAACAGACAGCTGCTTAATGTTGTCCATGTCTACAGCAGCTATCCCAAAGGCCCATCGATACCCCTTAGGATCCTTGAAATGCCCCCTTCTGAGGTAATCAATACCCAGTATACATGGAGCCCCTGGGCCAGTCACAATAGGATGTTTTTGCCAGTCTTTGCCAGTGAGGCTTATTTCAGCCTCCAGCACAGTCAATTCTTGAGAGCCCCCAGTCACTCCAGAAATATGGATTGATTCTGTCCCTTCATGACTGGAGGGCATTAGGGTGCACTGTGCACCGGTATCCACCAGCGCCTTATATTCCTGTGGTTCTGATGTGCCAGGCCATCGAATCCACACAGTCCAATAAACTCTATTATCCCTTTCCCTCCCCTGACTGAGGGCAGGGCCCCTCTATTGGTTACCTGTGATGACTGGAGCAACTCCACTGGTGGTTGGTATGTCTAGCAGTTCTTTCACCCGTGCTCGTAGTGCAGAAGTAGGCTGATCATGCCACTTCCTCATGTCTTCTCCACGGTCACGTAGGTAGAGCCACATGGAAACACGCGGTGCAATCGTACTGTTGTTCTTTGCTCGAGCTGGAAAGCGTGTGCGTTTAACAGCTGAGACTTTTGATGATGCAGGTGGGGAGTAGGACTGGACTAGTTTGATCAGATCCTTCATTAGACCTGGTGGCCCGTACGAGGATTGACCTTCATCAGTTGTTTCTGATACTATTACAGGATCATTACAATTAGTTGATGGAAACAATTTCTTGCACATTTCATCTACTCGGTTTTCTAGCCGTGAGATGGCAGAAACTGCGGCATGCGGTTGGGGGAGCTGCTGATCGATGGTTTGAAGCATTATAATCAGCTCAACAACTCGGGGCCATCTGTCCACGAATCCTTTAGATCCTGATACCAATGACTGTGCAATTCTCTCTGGTGCTGTACTTGTGATTTTCTGCCACATGTCAGGATCGGCCCTCACTCTCTCAGGGTCAAGTTCGCTTGGATCAGGGCTGTACAACATTTTCGCCATGGCCAATTCCCTCAGGCGCTGAATACCTTTTTGGACGGTATTCCAACTATCAAATTTAGGCTTCAAAGCATCCTTATAGGGGTACCTTTCTCTCACGGCTTCTAACAGCCGCAACCAGAGAGTGGCAGCTCCATCTGAACATCTGCTAATCCCTCTGTCGATACCTGCATCTTGGGCAATGCTTCCTAGTTGGCGAGCTTCATTACCATCTAGAGACAAGCTGTTGGCCCCGTTGTCCCAGCAGCGAAGCAACCAAGCAAGGATACCTTCATCTTGACGCCGTGTGAACTCCTTTCTTGAGCCTTGGATTTCAGTCAGCTTCAGAGGTCGACAATAGGTGATTTCCTCCTCCTCATCAGTCTCTTCTTCATGCCTCTTGGTTTTTGCCTTTGCTTTTTTCGGTACTGCTCCATGCCCGGCACCTGGGTCTTCTGCTGCCCCCCCCTGTGCTTCTCCTTCTTTTCGTTCTAGACGCATGGACACCCGTTTCCATTTCTTGCCTTCCACAGGGGCAACTGATATTGCTACTGATGCCTCCTGTGACTGATCAGAATTAACTTGGGCTTGAATCTCAGATCGGAAACTGTCTCTCTCCAGAATAGTATGATACAAAGCACGGTATGCATAAGCCAAACCCCACATAAGGTTTACCTCCTTAGATCTCTGACCCAAATACTCACTTAATTTCTTAGGGTCCCTTAGGTGTTCAAGAGTGAAATCCCATGACACTGCGGGTCCCCATGCTTCTAAGACTTTTCCTAAACCTTTCCATATTCCCTGCCAGTCATCATTCTCTGGTTCTGGAGGAGACTTCCGCATAGAACGAATGCATAGGAACATATATGCATGCATTGATAGTGATAACATGAATGCAAGTATGAACCCTATCTCAGTTATTGAAAAGCGTGTGGAAATCTGAGAGTACAACCTAAATAAAAAGGGTTTTTTTAGCCTGTACAATGAATTAAACATGGTGGTGTTTGTAAAATTGCCTGTTCCATCTGGGATGCAAGTATTTGTAAAATTGCCTGTTCCATCTGGGATGCAAGTGTTTGTAAGATTCACAATTCCATCTGAGGTGTAGATGCCAAAATTCTGACCATACCACATCTCGTAAAAGTACCAGGCAGGTGTCTCCATCAGTATCCACCTTATTAGGCTATATATCTGCACAATTCCACAACACCAAATTATGGTGTTAATAGTTGACCAATACTTTAAGAAGATCATAATTGCTTTCAATCCCTTAAACAGAGCAACTGGGATGAAGAGTGGATTCATAGCTGGCAGGCTCTGTAAAAGTCAGAGCTAGCTAGCTTTGCTCTAAGGGAGAAAGAAATCCCTTTGTTTTCTACACAAAAGTTAGATAGCAATGCTGAGAATGTGCAGCAGCCCTTAATGTTGACAATTTGTCTGGTATTTCAAGGTCACGTTCTCCGTGAGCAGCTACGGAAAGATAACACTCCCAACACTCCCGTAACGAAGCTCTTTAAGAGCAAAGAGAGAGTTGTTCTAAAAGCTAAAAAGCTCTATGCCCGCATCCTCCACCAAAAAATCTGTCACGGGTTACTTAGATTTACCTATGCCCGTGACAGGGGAAGCCACCCCACGCCCCCCCCCCCGGGGCCTGGAAAGGAGGGGGAAAAGGGGAGTGGGATAAAACAGCGACAATCTAAGGAGGAAAAACTTATTTTACTAAATATGATATCGAAATACAAGATAACACAATATAATATAATTAAGGCTAACAAAATCGAACGAAACAGAGAGAGAGAGAGTCTCCGAAAACCGAGAGGCCTACTGTGAACTCTAGGCGACACGGCTGGAACGCTTCCCACTCTCCGAGAAGTTCGAGAGAAGAAGGAGGGCACTCCAGCCTGGGAACGAGATTATATAGAGTCCTGATCCCGTGACTTATTGTTACTCCTGTTGTTCTCTGGGATATGTAGTCTTCTTCTGTGGACTGCACATTCAACAGAAGTATCCATACTTGACATGATGTTATGATGTGGAATACTGATAGCAAAATTACAAAATTACAAAACCATGACACCATCTCTGGATTATAGAGTTTGATTCCGCAAGCCAGGAGGACGTCTTAACAGCTGAGACACTGGATGATGCAGGCTGGGAGGAAACCAGGTTGATCAGCCCCTCCAGCAGGCTGTTTTGATCATCCTGATCCTCATCAGCTGTGTCCCATCTCACCACGGGTTCACAGGGCTCATCACGATGAAGCACAGCAGACAGTTCCTCCATCCTACCTTCCTGATTACTCTCTACTCTATCCAGTCTTTCAGTTACTTTCACAGGGGCTGAAACATAAGCACGTAGAGGGGTTAAACGTAGCTCAAAGTCATGAAGCTTAGTAATCATTTCATTCAAAGGGGTCTTCTTTGCCCTCTGCCAGACGTTGCTGCTCATGTACCGCCATACTCACCTGGTGCAGACCTTGTGCACATATGCCACATACTTGGTGTACGCCTGACTCTCTCAGGATCATGGCCTTGGTTTGGACTGGAATTTGGATCAGAATTCTGAGGAATAAACGTGGGGTCGTGTAACATCTCCACCACGGCCCGTTCTCTCAAATAACGACGCCTCTTTCTCTCTAAGTAAGTCACAAAACAAAGACTCATGGGGGACGACAGTGTATTGTAGGGGTCAGAAACGGGGACGGGAGGACGGGGGCGGGGGGGGCACAGATAGGGGAGCCTAGGGGTCAGAATGGGGGCGTGGGGTGGGGCAACGAGGTACCCCTGGGAGGGGAGGAGGCACAGGGAACATCCCGCCGTCCAACAGAAGCCCTGAGTGCCACAGAGGCCCCGCGGGGCCAACGCAGGGCGGCTCGCGGCGCCCGCGGAGGGGACCCCTTCAGGCCTCCCCCAGAACAGCCACTTGCAGAAGCGGAGGCGGCGCTCGGAGCCCCGGGGTTGCCCGGCGGCGCTGCAGCAGTGCGGAGAGCAGCTCGACTTCGGCACGGCCGCCTCTTCCTCGGGGCGCGGGGTGATGACGGCACGGCTGGCGCCGCTCGGGCAACGAGCACAGGCGCAGGCGCGCTGACGCGCTGTTGCTATGCCGACGTCGTCACGCATGCGCTGTCGCCGTGGTGGCAGTTTCGAGTGCGCGCAGAGAGGGGGGAAGGCGCGCTGTCGCCATGGCAACGCGGCCTGTACACGCAGGGCCTGAAGCCTGAGTGGGCCTCGGGGGCGGTGGGGGGCAAAGAAGCCGGGGGGGAACGGAGAGCCCTCGGGGATCTCCTGGTGAGGTGTGGGGGGGCTTAGGGGGGAGGGCAAAGCTCCGGGTGTGCTCAGTGGTATCCAGGGTGGTCGAGCGCCCACCTACTTCTTCCCCATTTGTTCACCATCAGCTTCATCACTGAAACCTCTGACTCACTTCCATCCGCTCTTCCCCGGTTTGCAAGATTTCCATTGCTTGTTAGGCCAGGGGGTGCCACTTTCTAAAAACAATGCATGTGGAACGTGAGGAAAATGCCCGTGTCCCGTTTTGAGGCAAAAGACACAAGAATTCTGTTGCGAATGCAGTCCTTATTGTGAGGCAAAATCACCAAGTGTAAAATTATTGAGGAAAAACAAGACTCTTCACCCAGTAAAGCTGAAATGGACAGTTTTACAACTGTAGCTTGTGGATTCCTTTTGCTAAACTAATAAATTGGTTCTTAAACTAATGTGCTAATTGCTATTGGTCAGCAAACATAGGTTGCTATGTTGAGCTGAACGTGTGCAGCCTTCAGTGGATTCTTACCCTCTTTTTCACACTCCTTTATAACCCTTCTAATTCTTTCAGGACCAGAATTTGTCTTCTCTCTTTCTTTCAGGTAACCGAGGAGGAAAGACTATTCTCGCTTCCAATGTCCCTGTCTTTTCTCCTTCGCAGGTAACACTTTGTTTTCTATAAGAGTCTCTGGCCCACAGCTCGCTCTCTCTCTCTTACTCTCTCCCCCTCTTAGAGAGTGCTGATTCTGAGGTTTGGGGGGAGGGGCGGGGGGCACAGTGCAGAGGATGTGTTCTCATGCCCGCAGCATCTACTTTGGCTAGAGCAGATCACAGACTTAGAAAGATATTATATTTCTGACTCACCGCTTTTCCTTACCCCTTTTGCCTTTTTTTTTTTTTTTTTTTTTTGTGTGTGTGTGTGTGTGTGTGTGTGTGTGTGGTTTTTTTTTCCTCCACAATTCCACTATTCACTTTTGGTACCTCCATTACACTTCCATTGTACCATCAATAATCAAGCAATACCTTTCTTCACTTCCCACTAACACCCAGCACTTGGTCTCACAATTAGGATACTTAATTATAAAAACTGGTCCCAGAACTTCATTTATGATCCTGGTTTCTTACTCCGTATTCCCCCTGGCTCGCCAGCAAAGACTCTTCAGTGAGCCAAAACACAGCCCAGGGGGTCTTCTAGATATTTCTTAGACACCCCTTGTACCGTAACAGCTTCTTAGATAGCACTTTCACAAGTGTGAAATTTAACAGTCACAAAGACAGAGACAGCAACCAGTACAGTTTATCCTCGGGATCCTTCCTCTCTCCACCTCTCCCCAGGGCCCAACCTTCCTTCTGTGTTCCATTCCTACTCTTGCATAGCTGCCCACCTAATCGTGCCTCTTTCTTGTCCAGTAAACAACTTATCCATGATAAACATCACTTCCACCCATGAGTAGAAATCAGGCCCTGAGAATCAATCTCTGCTTCTCTTCGTGGATCTTCCCTTTTTGATAGCTAATTCCTCCTTTTCCATCTCTAAAGCAGGAAACACATTCTATTCCTACACTAACTACTGTGCCTGGCAGCATCCCTCCTCGCCTTGGTCATTTTTGTAGGATGTCCGTGGCACATCTGACGTCGCGGTCAGAGATAAGTCACGGGAGGAGGACGTATATAATCTCGCTCCCAGGCTGGAGTTTTCTCTCTCTCTTGGACTCTCGGGGAGTGGGAAGCATTCCAGTCGTGTCACCTAGAGTTCACAGTAGGCCTCTCGGTTTTCTGGGGACTCTCTCTCTCTCTCTGTTTTGTTTGATTTATTAGCCTCAATCATATTGTATTATATTGTGTTATCTTGTATTCCGATATCATATTTAGTAAAATAAATTTTCCTCCTTAGATTGCTGCCGCTGTTCTTTTTCCCATTCCCCTTTCCCTTCTTCTCTGGGCTGGGGGCCCTACAGGGCGGCTGCCCCCTGTCACGGGCAAAGGTAAATCTAGGTAACCCGTGACACTCACTAAGCTGGCAATACCTTGCTTGATGCACTCCAGGGGACCATTGGCCTTCCTGGCTGCTTGGGCTCACTGTTGACTCATGTTCAATCTGATGTTGACCAGGACCCCCAATCCTATTCAGTCAGACCGCTCTCCAGTGTCCCATATCCAGTCAGTGTGTATGTCCAGGGTTGCCCCTACCCAGGTGCACAATCAGGCACTTGTTATACTTTCTGCACTTGGTGCTTAGTACCAACTGGTACCCAGTTCTCTGACTTGTCCACATATCTCTGCAAGTCCTCTCCACCCTCAGTGGAAGCAACAGCACCTCCTCATCTGGTATCAGCAGCAAACTTGCTCAGAACATCTTCTAGTCCTGCATGCAAGTCATCCGCAAAAACATGAAAGAGAAGCAGCCCTAAAATGGAGCCCTGGGGAACCCTGACAGTGACCATCTACCAGCCCAATGGAACCTGTTGACTCTAATCATTTGGACCTCACCTATTGGCCAACTGCTCAACCACCACATTCTGTTTCTGTCTATCCGTATGCAGGACATTCTGCCCAGAAGGGTGCAGTCAGAAACAGTTTCAAAAGCTCTACTGAAATCATCAAGGATAACATCAACTGGCTTCCCATGGTCAGCTAAATGGATAACCTTGTGATAAAAGGAGCCAGGGAGCTGAACCCCAAACGAGCAGGGTGAGAAAGAGTCCCCTACAGATGATAAGGCCAGGCATATCACGCCATTCTCCTGGTGGGAAGTCAAAGTGGCCAACTCTTTCCAGAAATTAGATGCCACATGGTTGAGCAGAAGTGAAAGAAGCAAGGACAGGCACTGTAGAGGTCTTACCCTAGAGTGCTTGAAAGAGTGTATTTCAGGATTTAACAAATCTAGTCTTGAATTGAAACGTCTTTGTCTGGAGTATACGACTCCCTGGCTGTCCAGTCTGGTCTGATTCAGCAAACACAATGACAATGCACAGCGCCAGCGAGTCACTGCTATCCTTGCTAAGCCTATAACGACGACAATAAATGAAATGCAGATGTATCCTTCTATTCAGGCCAAAATATGGGGAAGTCTTGAACAGATCACAGATCTCCTTGATGTAATGCTGGACAGTTTCATCATCAAAACTAGTGCCACAGGGGACCACCCCCTACGTTCTGGATATTCACAGCCCAGGTACACAGAACAGACGCACACACCAAGTACCCATGACCCATATGTCTCGCATATGTGACCGACCCTGGTGCACGCAGGCACCAACCACCACTACGCCCCACCTGTGTCCGCGCCCTGGTGCATGCGGGCACTGCCCGCAATGCCGCAACCCATCGGGACCGGACTCGCTCTGCCTCCCAGTGCCCCGCAGCGCTCCGCACAGAGAGATTTCCAGATGAGGCATTTGCACTTCTGCTAGGCAACCACGATCTGTTAGTAAACTGATAGAGTAAAAGAGTAAATCTCAAAGTTAAAAGTCAGGTATGTGGGCCCATAACCAAGTAGGATGTGCAGTTATGATAAGGGAAGAACATCCTGCATACTAAAAGGAACATAGCCCAAGAAGCCGTCCAGAAACAGACTAGTTCAATCAAACATGATGGGGTAAAAAGGACGGAGTGAGGAAGACTTTGAGCCTTTGCAAGGAAGACGTCTGACTTCATCCCCACAACCTCCGGAGGAAGAACCCAGCTACAAACAGCCCATGTGCTGGAGGGAGGGGCAGAATGTAAGTGATTTCCTGGAAAATAATGAATATGTAGATGAATTCCAGGAAATCTGTTGAATATGTATCAGCTTGGCTTTCAAATGGGTAACACTTCTGTTTTCTGGTGTGCAAGAGAAGTGTGATCCCCTTTGCATTCAGTGCCTAATAAACGTATTCCTGCTTTATAACCTAATTCTGGGTTATAGAGTTTGATACTGCAACTCAAAGCCATGCTTCTGGAATCAGTCTGTCCACTGGTGAAAAATACATCTTACTCTGCCGCCTGCCAGGGTCAGCAGTCATCCTGCTCGGGAAGCTGCCCAGGGCGCTGCGGGGAGACGTGTGGGGGGAAGGAGCCCCCCGGCAGGGCTTGTGCTGCCACAGCTGCTGCCTGGGGCAGGGGGATCACAGCTCCACTGCACAACTGAATGTTGTAAGGGTGCTTTGCAAGAGGAGAGCCAAGGCAGGGATTTTCCATTTCCTGTTCTTAGGGAAGGAATAAGGATTGGAGGCAGAAATCTAAAAGGGGTGGTCAACTTTCAACACAGCTCTGAGACTCCCAAATATTTCTTCAGTAAGTCGCTTGTTTTGTGAACAGTCACACAGGTTGTGCTTTCAGCCTCACCTACCGAAATGGATACAGTCAGCTTAAGTTATAGTTGTTTTCTGCAGACATTAACAGTTCACTTGTCCTGTAAACAGGCTGATTTCTCTGAGACAAACTGAAGTGCACAGAGGCTGGTGCTGGGGTCTCGAAGAGCAGCTGGAGTAAAGAGGAAAATATCCAGGAGGCTGTGATGTGATTAGGAAATGAGAAGAAAGAAAGAGCTCCCTAATCTTCTATTCCTCATTCCTTTCAAGAGTCCCAAGGAGATCTGTAAGGGACTCGGCAGTGCTGTGGTTTAGAATTTGTTGGGTTAAAGCTATTTACTAAGACAGAGAAAAAGAAAAGGGTTATGCTTATGATTATGACATAGATCTATATCTCTATATATAAACACATGCTTACTTACGGTATATTCTCACATATATATAACGTATGCAGATGTAAAAATACATGCAAAGATGCTAATACATATGCATATCTGTTTGCAAGTCCAGGACATGTGGCAGGGGTTTTAACAGCCTCAAGGTTCACTGTAGGAACTGGAGTGGCTGTTGGGCTGTTGCAGGAGTTGGAGCAACTGCAGAACTCATTGCTAGAGCTGGAATCACCGCAGGACCTGTGACTGAAGTTGGAGCAGCCACTTGGCTCATTGGAGGGGTTGGAGCAACCACAGGGCTGTACATCCTGGCATATTGCACCTCCCTTGATAGGCATTTGTTTCATTTTCTTATTGCAGTACTTGGAACAGCTAGAGGACCTGTAGCAGGAGTGACTGCAGAGCTCATTATGAGGGGTGGAGTGACAGCAGGACCTGTCCCAGAGCTTGGAGTGACCGTAGGACATGTAGCACAAACTTGGAGCTGCTGCAGGTTCTGTGATGCAGTGTCATCGTCATTGGGTGTCACTTTTGGCAGCCAGCGTTGGGTGTCACCATCATGCAGAGGGGACAAAAGGTCCCCCCTGGGGACACTGCACTGAAGCTGGGAACACCATGACCAGCTCGAGGACTTCCCGGGGCAAATGGGGATACGGCATCACGGTGCCTCACCCCCATAGCTGGGGACATCCCCATGTTACTCTCAGAGTGTCGCATGCCAGAGTTGGTGACATACCCACACCACACGCCAGGGTTGAGGACACCCCCTCAGTGTCACACCATGAAGTCGGGGATACCTGTGTCACCCCTGTGGTGTCACAGCCCAAAGTTGGGGACACTCCTCAGGGCACCTCATCTGTGTCCACCCCCACAGACCACCATTGTTCCCATGGGGTGGGGGTGACAACCCTTACTTTTCTTATTAAGATTTCTTTCTTGATAACGGCAGATTGGGGATGCCCCCCCCCCGGCCCCCCCATATGTGAATAAAGGAAAGAGGAATAGTTGTGGGACTCCATGTGTCACAGCGGGAGGGAAATTTGGGGACAGAGGTCACTGCAGCATCCTGATCCTGTAGCCCCTATGGCCCCATAACCACTACAGCCCCATCTGATCAGCCATCCTATGTCCACATCTCATGACTTTATCCCATCCCATATCCTGTTGTGTATCCATAGCCCATCCCATATCCATCATATCAGCCCCATAGCCATCTCAAACCCATCCTGTGTCTGTGTCCCCACATCCTATCCCCATCCTGTACCCCGTATCTATATCCATTCCAAATCCGTATTCCCACGTCCATCCCACGTCCATTCCATATATTTATCCAGTTGTAATCCCAACCCCATCCCATATCCATACCCCATCCCATATCCATCCCATATTCTTCCCATGTCGATCCCATATCCATTTCTGGAGTCCATCCCATACACGTCCCATTTTCTGATCTCCTTTTCATATCCTCGCACCCCAATCCCAATTTTCGCAATCCCACAGCCAACAATCCCAACCCGACGTTCCAAATCTCATTCCCAACCCCACCTCTCACCTGCCAATCCCAATCCCAATCCCTCATCCCAATCCCACATCCCATCCCATCCCATTTCTTGCTAGAATAGCGCGCACCCCTAAACCCCTCCCCCACCGCCGCTCCGCCCCGCCCCCTGCCCACCCGCCTCCAACCAGGGGCCACGCGACGCCCCTCGCCCGGCCTCTCATTGGTCAACGGCAGCGCCGCCGGCTCCGATTGGCTGAGCCGCAGCAGGCGGGAGCAGCCGTTGACAGCCGGCTCGAGGCCG
The DNA here is from genome assembly GCF_054131305.1 of Coturnix japonica. Taxonomy (NCBI): domain Eukaryota; kingdom Metazoa; phylum Chordata; class Aves; order Galliformes; family Phasianidae; genus Coturnix; species Coturnix japonica. Next base: position 11,683,211 of record NC_140682.1, on the reverse strand, counting down.
CCCGGCTCTCACCTCAGACAGCGGCGCTGCCGCAGCCGGGGCCGCCCTTCACGGCAGCGCCGCTGCAGCCGCTGCGGGCCGGAGCCGTCCGGCTGGGATCTGTCCCTGCCTGGCTGTGGCCACATCAAAGTGCTGGGAGGCTTCCCCAGCTCCATGCCATGCACACCATGTCCTGCACCCCTGTGGCCTTCCCCACCCTCTCTCACATCACCTGCTCCAAAGTCCTAAAGGATGGAGCTCCTCACGCTGCCAAGCAGCCCCAGTACCCTCCCTCTGCTCTCTCTCTGCTCCTCCATACAATTCCTCCCAAACCTGTTACACTTTGATCCACCTCTGCTTGGACACAGTGTGACCACATCACCCTCCTTTTAGCTGCTCTCTTACTGCAGCCACTTGGCCCTCCTTTGGGTCTGCTTTAGGCCTCTTGCATCGATACCCCAACCCCATTATCCAAAGCAAAGTTCGCATAACCCCTCCCACGGACACCTCTAATCTCCTGATGACCAATGAAGCCCTCTGATGACCTCCTTGATTAATGGAGCCTTGTGATGTTCAATGAACATCTCTGACAACCAGTGGAGTCAGTGGAGCCCTCCGACAACCAACAAAGCCTTCAGATGACTGCAGTCACCTTCTGATGGCAAAACAAGCCCTCTGATGGGCAGCAGCTTGCTGCTTTCTGTGCATAGAAGGGAAGGGTGGGAAAGGGAGATGTTGACATCACCTTGGTAGACAGCAGTTTGCTCATCGTAGCAATGTTTGTTCCTGATTTGATCAGAGAACCTCGAGAGGAGTGTGGCTGCTTCTGACATTCCTGTGAGACTCTGCTGTGGTTGAAGAGATGAGGCAGGTGATGAACTGCAGACAAAGCCATACTGCCTGATGTTGCTGTTGTTCAGGTAGTACAAAGCATTCAAATGGCTGCCCGTCTCCAAATGATGCACGATAGAAAGCTGCAGCCACACCGTCAATCAACTGTGATGATGCCTGTGTATCCTGAGACGACGACTCTTTTAATCAGGGGGCTTCCAGAATCTCTGAAACCCGTAGGCATACAACTGCAAAGGAAGATACAGGCTGTGTCCCAGGGAGAAAGAACCTGGGCAGCGTTAGAAGGAACTGTAACATCCAACCATCTGCAGTCAGGATACAAAGTATGGACATGGGGAGAGGTTGCCCAAGAGTTAATTAACTGTGGCAGAAAATACGGGCTGGTGATTTCTTCCACCAGTAAGTGTGAGCCAAGGGGAGTGAGGCTTGCAGCAGTCAGCCTTGCCCCTGGGCCACCCAGCCCAAAGCTCAATGGGGCTGGAAAGGGTCTCACTGGTAGTCATTGCCAGTAAGTACAGGTAGGCAAAATATTGATCATAAATGTAATTGTCTCTGGACACTGGGCTGTCAAGAGGGCGTTCCCCGAGATTTGATGGGTGGATTACCCACAGTCAGGTTAGAGAAATCAGTTAACTGGTGGCCAGAACAAGAGCTCAAAAAGCTCAAGAAAAGCTGATGCATTCGCCCCCCTCCAGCGCAAGGTAGGCAGGAGGCGGGGGAGGGCAGTGAAGGGTGGATGTATTAGAAAGCTTACAACAAAAGGAGAAGATCCTCGATTTAACATCTTCTGTCCCAAGGCCTCACCCACCACCCTTGCCATTTGCCCCTGTGAGTCACCATCCAGTTGCTGATAAACCAGGGAAACACTTCTCTCCCTGGCCAGCCTGTGTCGACTCACCCAGCTATCCTGAGGCCAGTGTCCCTAACCTTAGTGGAACCTCTTAATAAATACACTTGGAAGGCTAAGGGTGCCCGGGAAAAGGAATATAGAATTAACACTTGCTCAATTATTCCCTCATTTTAACCATATTAACAAAGCCCCCAAAAGGCAAGTTGGGGTCTTGTTTTATTTTACAGAGGATCCCCGTGTGACCTCGACTTAGCACAGAATGGCTGAGAGCTGCCTTTACCCATATGTGTTCTGTGAGAGAAAAACCGAAGATGTGACTGTGCCGGAATACTGAATACCTCTGTGTTACATCTTTTGGTTGCAATAGTCTTGGCTTGTTGTGGTTGTGGGTTGTGACTGATATCAGCCCTTGGATCTGCTCAACTCCACAATTGGGCTCAGGGTGTTTTCAGCTCATCCTGTCTTTCTGGTGCTCCCTGCACAGTGGCACCATCCCTTCTGAGCCCTTCTGTCACCCCTTTTGGTCAAACTGGTGATGATTTGCATGGAACTCCTCCACGGTGCTTCCAAATTCCTAACACACTGGGAAATGAGCCAAGGGACCCACCTGATATCTGCTAGATGTGCTCACAAAAGAAATCCTTCCTAGAGCCCTTTGCACCGATGCTGTTCTGTGTCACATCTGTCCAGGAGCTGCATCCAAAAGGTGGCTGTTGGAAATGGTCTGAGTGTTGACAAGAGATGTGTGTGTTTGTGGGATTACCCCCCTTATGGTTCTTACTGTGGGGTATCCTACACACTGCCCCGTGAGAAGTTCAGCAGACCACCACAGTATTTGAACTTCCAAACCAGCATTTGGGTCTCTCAGCATCTGAATTGCTTTGGAAATGCTCAAGTGGAAAGTTCTCGAGACACTGAATCACCTTTGAGAACATTGCATGGTGTCACTGATGTCTATGTCCGTGACAGGGGGGCAGTAGGCCCGTAGGCTCCCCCAGCCCCTGACAAGTGGGAAGGGAAAAAGGGAAAGGGAAAGAGATGGGAGCTGGGCTCAGGGAAACAAACAGAGAAGCGGCAATGATCTAAGGAGGAAAACTTATTTTACTAATTACAATCTAATTGAAATTGAGGCTAATAAATCAAGTAAAATAAAAGAGAAAGAGAGAGGTTTCACACTCGCTGCCAGGCACTGAGAGAGAGAGAGCTAGCGTCACTTCCGTGACGTGTTTCCCTCTCTGACCATGAGGTCCTCTGGGACATGTAGTTTTTCTTCTCTGTGCTCCACATGATGTTATGATGTGGCATAAGAACAGCAAAGATGACAAAACCATGACAAGGACTAGAAGATGTTCTGAGCAAGTTTGCTGATGATACCAGATGAGGAGGTGCTGTTGCCCCCACGGAGGGTGGAGAGGACTTGCAGAGAGATGTGGACAAATCAGAGAAGTGGGTACAAGTTGGTGCATAAAGCATAACCAAAACAAAATGTGCCTGATTGTGCACCTGGGTAGGGGCAACCCTGGACATACACACTAACTGGATATGGGACACTGGAGAGCGGTCTGACTGAAAAGGATTGGGGGTCCTGGTCAGCATCAAACTGAACGTGAGTCAGCAGTGTGCCCAGGCAGCCAGGAAGGCCGACAGTCCACTGGAGTGCATCAAGCAAAGTACTGACAGCTGGGTGAGGGAAAGGATTGTCCCTGTCTGCTCTGCATTGCTACAGCCTCACCTGGAGCACTGGGAGCACTGTAGAGCAGAAAGGACATCAAACTATGGGAGGATGTGCAAAGGATGGCACTGGAACCAAGAGATCTGAAGTTCAGAGCTTCATTGGGATTGACTACGTGTTCAGATTGGGCCCTTCTCCCATCCCACATCCTGCAATGAGACACAGGGCACACCTAAGGCATGAACCTCACAGTGTCCTTGCACCCCATGCAGAGCCTGGGATCTTCTGTCCCTGTGTCTTTCATTTAACACCATACAATTCTCCTTCTCCTGCCCCAGGAAGGGCCCCGAGCCAACATGAGGGACAGGATCTCCCTGCCAGGGGTCTGGGAATCAAGTCATGTCCTGTCTGCTTCCTAAGACAAAGGAGGGGTTTCTTAGCATCAGAGCCACCATGCCAGTGCCTTTGCCTGCCTGTAGTCATGGCTTCCAATTATCTGCTCTAACAGGTCCCTTGGGAATCTTGCTTACTAATGGCCCTCATTGGGCCCATTAATACTCCAAGAAACTGTTACTTCTGCCTTTGTCTTGTTGAGCACTTTGTGCAGACTTCTCTCTGCACTGGAGGCTGATGGACTCAGCAGCAAATGCCCCCTGGGGCCTCTTACCACCTAAGGAGCCCTCCTGTGCCTTGTGCCTTCCTGTCATCCTCTTTGGGTTTTCAGAACTTGTTCAGCAAAATGGAGAGGTATCTGGAGAGATCTTAAAGAGGAAGAATCCAGCAGACATTTATTGTCTATTTATTTATAGGTGGGTTTAAACAAGTTGTTAAAGCAGCACTGTGCAACTGATATCAATCCAGGATATTCCCAATGAGTTCTATTCTGTTACTGTGTGGACAAACGTCCTTCTCAACCTCCCCACCCCATTTCTACTCACACTGGCCCCCTGGGACTAGCATCTCTTTTCCTGACATCACTCTTCTCCTCTGCATTCATCCGCTCAGTGTTAAACCTGCTTTGCACCAACTCCCACTGGCTTTCCACAGAGAACCGGCTGCACACGGAAAAGGAAAGATTTCTCTCTTTTTTTTGGCCTACAAACAGAAGGAAAGGTGGTGCAATGTAAACAGTTGAACAGTAAAACACAGTGATCAACTGCTTGCCATGTCCAAGCTGCTTCTATTGAGGTTTGTCTTTCACAGGGAATATTTGTAGAAGAAATGAGTGAGACGCAGATAGGAAGGGATAGATAGAATCACAGTGAAGGATTTGACAACAGAGTCCATCAGACACTGGAGAGATGGAGCAAATTCCAGTAATCTCCCTGAATGTCAGAAAACAGCCAGATAGTTGGGAGGTATCAACTTAAAATTGAAAAGGACTTGTGAGTATTTCACACATTGGGAATGGTTAACACATTTTCATTGATTTCTATCTTTGTCTTCAAATGTTTTTTTCACTTTTACCGACATTAATGAACATCTTTCAAACTTCCTGCTTCAAAAAATAAAAAGAGAAAGAGAAAGAGAAAGAAAAAGGGAAAGAAAAAGGGAATGAAAACAAAAAAGAAAACGAAAAAGGAAAAGGAAAAGGAAAAGGAAAATAAGAAAAAAAAAAGAAAAAGAAAAAGGGAAAAAAAAGAAACAAAAAAAGTAAGAAAAAGGAAAAGAAAAAGGGAAAGAAAAAGAAAAGAAAAAGGAGAAGAAAAAGAAATAGAAAAAGAAAGAAAAGGAAAATGAAAATGAAAAGAAACGAAAGGAAAGAAAAGGGAAGGAAAGGGAATCATAGAATTACCCAGTTTGGAAAAGACCTTGAAGAACATCAAGTCCAACCACAGCCTAACCATAAAGGGAAAAAAAAGGGAAGGGAAGAAGAAGGGAAGGGAAATGGAAAGGAAGAGAGAAAGGGGAAGGGAAAGGGAAAAGGAAAGGAAAAGAAGAAAAAAAAAAAAAAAGAAAAAAAGAAAAAAGAAAGATCCATTTGTGTCTCGCACATGGCCTGGTGCCCGTTTTACCTCCACATTCCCCACCAGACCTTCCTTGCTGGTATGAAATCTAGCAGAGCACCTCTCCTCTTTGGTTCCTCCATGAAGCTCGAGAAGCTGCCATCTGTGCTCTCCAGGGATCTCCTGGATGGCACATGCCCTGCTGTGCTGTCCCTGCAGCAGATACTGGAGTGAAAAAGGCCCCCAAAGGGGACAAGGGCCGGACAACATCAGGCTCCCATCTGTCTGCAGAGGGCACCTTCCATTTGCTCTCCCTGATCAGGAAGCCTGGAACAGACACTGTTGGTCTCCTCTCTTTTCCATTTTCATCAGCTCTGACCTGGCTGCTCTGCCATCCCCAGGCAGAGCTCAGTGCACTCTCACAGAGGGCAGTCGCCCTTCCTTGTCTCTTCGCCCATCCATCCCTAAGACTCTGTATCCCCCTTGTGCTACGGTGCAATTGTGGAAGCCATTAAACTGCATCCCTGTGGTCCAAACAAGAGCTCAGGCCTGCAACTCTACAAAGATTTCTAGGTCATCACGTGTTGGTGTTCTCATTAGTGCAAAAACACAGAAGTAAGCATCCTAATTGGAAAGCATAATTGGACAGAGCCTGACTGGAGAGCTCATCTATGGTGTTAGTTTGAAGAAGGTGGCACACAGGAATTTAACCCATTGTGGGTCTTGGAGTTGACATAGCAGCATTTGCAGCTACATGTGAATGGGACTGGATCCTGATACAGACTGGGAAGGAGACAAAGCTGCCACCTGACTGGGAAGGACCATTCCAAGTACTCCTAACAACTGAAACAGCTGTGAGGACAGCCGAGAAAGGATGGACTTATGACACACTGGTATAGGTATCCACTAGCCCTGAGGCGTGGGAACTGTGGCCATAGAAAAACCTTTAAAAGATAAGAATTAGAAGGAAATCATGAAAAGTTTTTTTATATGCATATATATTTTTTATTATTTTAACTAACCTTTCACTTCTCCTCGAATAGGTAAATGAATTGTATATGTAAGTGGGAGAGTATTATAACCTATATAGAACCAATACTCACAAAAAGTTTTCCTTGTAACAAAAAAGTTTTTACTGCTGTACCCATTTGCTATCCTGATAATTATCTGGAAAAGGTGAAATTTGACAATAATGCAGGGGAGGGACCAACTGATAGTTTTGATATGAATAAGGGACTCTTGTAGTGTATGGAATGATGTATGGTGGACAACTGCCAATTGAGGCTGGACAGAGACACTCCTTGAAAATACCCAGAATGTCCAGGATAGGGAAGAGCTTAAAAAGGGGTAGAAAATCTTCCTGAAAACCCTGCAGTTATGACAATTAAGGAGATAAAAGATCTTAGACAAACATTTGAAACTGAAACAAGATATGGGGACGTTAATGCCTGGGTAGAATGGACTAAGTATACTGTCCAGAGTCCCAACCATAGCAATTTCATAGTTTCATAGTTTCATAGTTTCGTGCGGGTTGGAAGGGACCGAAACTATGAAAACTATGAAACAATTGCTACACTTGTGCATCGGGACGGCCAATAGCTCAGGTGGTACCCATTCTGCTGGGATGGACCAAGGACCCCAAGGGAATGTGATGCATGATCAAGAGAAAACTGCCTGGGGAAATAGAGAGTGCAGACCTCTCTCTTGTTTCCTCCAATGCCTGATACAGATGTCAAGATCCCTCCTGCGCTCTCTACAGCAGTAGGTAACCATACAGCTTGCCTCTCACAGCAGGGTGTGAAGGCTACCAGGCCTATAGGAAACTTTTCCTTATGCAGTGATGAGGTCTTGGATGTTATGGAGGATTCAGCAGGAAATTATTCAAGATTGGGAATCTCCAGGGCAAATCTCCGGTGGTACTGTGGGGGAAAGATTTTTATGGTCCAGCTTAACCATCTAACTGGGGAGGCACCTGTGCACTTGTTCAATTAGTTATACCATTCACCCTGGCATTTGGAAAAGAAATGTATATAGATTTAGTTGGGGTACCTAGAGGTGTCCCTGATAAATTTAAGGCAAGAAATCAAATTGCTGCAGGATTGGAGTCACTGTTTTGGTGGATGACAATCAACAAGAACATAGACTGGATTAACTACATATAAAATATACAAAAGTGCAATTAAGGGAATAGCAGAACAGCTAGCCACACACCGGAAAAGGAATGATCTAGCAGGAGAGAAATCCTGCTAGATTGAAGAAAAGGGGGGAATGAACAGTGAAGCAGGAAACAGAAGCTCTGCTGGAATTCGGAATAAAGGGGGGCTAAAAGGGGGATAGTTAAAGGTAGTTTATAGAAACAAGTAAAGGAAACTTAAAGGTAGTTTATAGAAATAAGTAAAAGAAACTTAAAGGTAACAAGTAAAAGAAACAAGGGGCCTGAGAGAGCAGGGAGGATGCAGATAAGGAGTGAGACCTCACGGACGACCAGAAGAGGAGTTGCATTCCCCCTGATAAGAACAAGAGGGGGTCAGCATGCTAAAGACAAGAGGGGGTCTGTATGCTAAAGAGCTATTGAATATGTACCAGAATTCCTAGAACTATTGACTATGTATTAGAAGTCTAAGAAATCATTGACTATGTATCAGAATTCCGAGAAATCATTGACTATGTATTAAATGTACCTATAACTGTGTCCCGATTTTACAAGTCGGTGTGCAAGTTTGAAGGAGCTATCCCCCTTGCACCTGGCACTGCACAACGCTGGAATAAACATACCTGCTTTATAACCCATCTGTCACGGGTTACTTAGATTTACCTATGCCCGTGACAGGGGAAGCCACCCCACGCCCCCCCCCCCGGGGCCTGGAAAGGAGGGGGAAAAGGGGAGTGGGATAAAACAGCGACAATCTAAGGAGGAAAAACTTATTTTACTAAATATGATATCGAAATACAAGATAACACAATATAATATAATTAAGGCTAACAAAATCGAACGAAACAGAGAGAGAGAGAGTCTCCGAAAACCGAGAGGCCTACTGTGAACTCTAGGCGACACGGCTGGAACGCTTCCCACTCTCCGAGAAGTTCGAGAGAAGAAGGAGGGCACTCCAGCCTGGGAACGAGATTATATAGAGTCCTGATCCCGTGACTTATTGTTACTCCTGTTGTTCTCTGGGATATGTAGTCTTCTTCTGTGGACTGCACATTCAACAGAAGTATCCATACTTGACATGATGTTATGATGTGGAATACTGATAGCAAAATTACAAAATTACAAAACCATGACATTCCACCCCTTATTCTACATTATTACATCATGGTTAATATATACATATATATACATATATATACACGTATGTAAAATTGTGATAGCTAAATAGTAGAATTGCATGTAACATAACTAAATGTACAACTATAATAACTAAAATACACTACACATGCAAACATATATATATATATATAGATACATAAAATTATTGACTGCACTCCCCCAGCATCAAATTCCCTTGTGGCACACATTGAACATCCCCATCCTTCTGCATTACCCACCAAGTGCACCCAGGTCCCTGGGCAAAGACAGTTCCACGGATAGGTTTGCCCTTTCCAGAAGCTGGAAGGACCCAAACAGCTTTTCCCAACATGTTCTTTACATGTATAACAGGGACCTTATCTCCTTCTACAGTGTGTAGGGGGCTAGATTGACTAGGACCATCACGATTGACAGATCCTCTAGTATTGACCAGCCAAGTGGCTTCTGCCAGATTCTTCTCCCAGTGCTTAAATGTTCCACCACCCATTGCTTTCAACATAGTTTTCAACAACCCATTATATCGTTCAATTTTACCAGAAGCTGGTGCATGGTAGGGAATATGATAAATCTACTCAATGCCATGATCTTTGGCCCACGTATTTATAAGAGAATTTTTGAAATGTGTCCCATTATCAGATTCAATTCTTTCTGGGGTGCCATGTCGCCACAGGACTTGTTTCTCAAGACCTAATATGGTGTTTCGAGCAGTTGCATGGGGTACTGCGTATGTTTCAAGCCACCCAGTGGTTGCCTCTACCATAGTGAGTACATAACACTTACCACTGCGAGATCGTGGCAAGGTGATATAATCAACCTGCCACGCCTCCCCATATTTATACTTTTGCCATCGCCCTTCCTCCCAGAGAGGTTTCATCCTTCTGGCTTGTTTAATTATGGCACATGTTTCACAATCATGAATAACCTGCGCAATAGCGTCCATGGTTAAGTCCACCCCTCGGTCTCTGGCCCACTTATATGTTGCATCTCTTCCTTGATGGCCTGAGGTCTCATGAGCCCATCGAGCTAGAAATAATTCGCCCTTATTCTGCCAATCCAAGTCGATTTGAGCCACCTCAATTCTAGCAGCTTTATCTACCTGATGGTTGTTTTGTTGTTCTTCAGTAGCCCGACTTTTGGGCACATGTGCATCCACATGACGCACCTTTACAACCATATTCTTTGTTCGGGAAGCAATGTCCTTCCATAGTTCAGCGGCCCAAACAGATTTTCCCCTCCGTTGCCAGTTATTTTGTTCCCACCGCTGTAACCACCCCCATAAGGCATTTGCCACCATCCATGAGTCAGTATAAAGATACAGCATTGGCCACCTCTCCCGTTCAGCAACATCTAAGGCCAGCTGGACAGCTTTTACCTCTGCAAACTGACTTGATTCTCCCTTACCTTCAGTGGCCTCTGCAACCTGTCGTGTGGGGCTCCACACAGCAGCTTTCCATTTGCGATGCTTCCCTACAATGCGACATGATCCGTCAGTGAATAGGGCATATTTCTTTTCATTTTCTGGTAATTCGTTGTATGGTGGGGCCTCTTTAGCACGTGATACCTCTTCTGCTGGTGATGTTCCAAACTTTTTATCTTCAGGCCAGTCCATGATTACCTCTAGGATTCCTGGACGATTGAGGTTTCCCATTCGCGCTCGCTGTGTAATCAGCGTAATCCACTTGCTCCAGGTGACATCGGTAGCATGATGGGTGGAGGGAACCTGTCCTTTGAACATCCAGTTCAGCACTGGCAGTCGAGGTGCCAAAAGGAGCTGTGTTTCAGTCCCGACTACTTCGGAAGCAGCCCGAACCCCCTCATACGCGGCTAAGATCTCCTTCTCAGTTGGAGTGTAGCACTCTTCAGACCCCTTATATGATCGACTCCAGAATCCCAGGGGTCGGCCTCGGGTCTCTCCTGAGGCTCTTTGCCACAAACTCCAAGTGGGGCCTTTCTCTCCAGCAGCAGTGTAGAGGATGTTCTTTACATCCTGTCCAGTCCGTACTGGCCCCAGGGCTACAGCACGGGCTATCTCTTGTTTAATCTGTTCAAAAGCCTGCTGCTGCTCAGGGCCCCATGCAAAATCATTCTTCTTCCGCGTTACCTGATAAAGGGGGCTTACAATGAGGCTGTAGTTTGGAATGTGCATCCTCCAAAAGCCTACTGCACCCAGGAAAGATTGTGTCTCTTTCTTGCTAGTTGGTGGAGACATGGCAGTGATTTTGTCGATCACATCTGCTGGGATGTGACGACGTCCATCCTGCCACTTTATACCTAAGAACTGAATTTCCTGGGCAGGTCCTTTTACTTTGCTTCGCTTAATAGCAAAGCCAGCTTGTAGAAGAATCCGGATTATCTGCTCTCCTTTTGTGAAAACTTCTTCTGCTGTATCGCCCCACACAACAATGTCATCAATGTACTGCAGGTGTTCAGGAGCACCACCCTGTTCCAGTACAGTTTGGACCAACCCATGGCAAATGGTTGGGCTGTGTTTCCACCCCTGGGGCAAACGGTTCCAAGTATACTAAATGCCCCTCCAGGTGAAGGCAAACTGTGGCTTGCATTCTGCGGCCAAAGGAATAGAAAAGAAGGCATTGGCAATGTCAATGGTGGCATACCATTTGGCTGCTTTTGACTCCAGCTCGTACTGGAGTTCCAACATGTCCGGCACAGCAGCGCTCAATGGGGGTGTGACCTCATTCAGGCCACGGTAGTCTACTGTCAGCCTCCATTCTCCACTGGCTTTACGCACTGGCCATATGGGACTGTTAAAAGGTGAGTGAGTTTTACTGATCACTCCCTGATTCTCCAACTGGCGAATCAAATCATGAATGGGGAGCAAGGAATCCCTGTTGGTACGATACTGCCGTCTGTGCACTGTCTTTGTAGCAACTGGTACCTGCTGCTCTTTTACTCGTAGCAGCCCCACAACAGACGGGTCCTCTGACAGGCCAGGCAAAACAGACAGCTGCTTAATGTTGTCCATGTCTACAGCAGCTATCCCAAAGGCCCATCGATACCCCTTAGGATCCTTGAAATGCCCCCTTCTGAGGTAATCAATACCCAGTATACATGGAGCCCCTGGGCCAGTCACAATAGGATGTTTTTGCCAGTCTTTGCCAGTGAGGCTTATTTCAGCCTCCAGCACAGTCAATTCTTGAGAGCCCCCAGTCACTCCAGAAATATGGATTGATTCTGTCCCTTCATGACTGGAGGGCATTAGGGTGCACTGTGCACCGGTATCCACCAGCGCCTTATATTCCTGTGGTTCTGATGTGCCAGGCCATCGAATCCACACAGTCCAATAAACTCTATTATCCCTTTCCCTCCCCTGACTGAGGGCAGGGCCCCTCTATTGGTTACCTGTGATGACTGGAGCAACTCCACTGGTGGTCGGTATGTCTAGCAGTTCTTTCACCCGTGCTCGTAGTGCAGAAGTAGGCTGATCATGCCACTTCCTCATGTCTTCTCCACGGTCACGTAGGTAGAGCCACATGGAAACACGTGGTGCAATCATACTGTTGTTCTTTGCTCGAGCTGGGAAGCGTGTGCGTTTAACAGCTGAGACTTTTGATGATGCAGGTGGGGAGTAGGACTGGACTAGTTTGATCAGATCCTTCATTAGACCTGGTGGCCCGTACGAGGATTGACCTTCATCAGTTGTTTCTGATACTATTACAGGATCATTACAATTAGTTGATGGAAACAATTTCTTGCACATTTCATCTACTCGGTTTTCTAGCCGTGAGATGGCAGAAACTGCGGCATGCAGTTGGGGGAGCTGCTGATCGATGGTTTGAAGCATTATAATCAGCTCAACAACTCGGGGCCATCTGTCCACGAATCCTTTAGATCCTGATACCAATGACTGTGCAATTCTCTCTGGTGCTGTACTTGTGATTTTCTGCCACATGTCAGGATCGGCCCTCACTCTCTCAGGGTCAAGTTCGCTTGGATCAGGGCTGTACAACATTTTCGCCATGGCCAATTCCCTCAGGCGCTGAATACCTTTTTGGACGGTATTCCAACTATCAAATTTAGGCTTCAAAGCATCCTTATAGGGGTACCTTTCTCTCACGGCTTCTAACAGCCGCAACCAGAGAGTGGCAGCTCCATCCGAACATCTGCTAATCCCTCTGTCGATACCTGCATCTTGGGCAATGCTTCCTAGTTGGCGAGCTTCATTACCATCTAGAGACAAGCTGTTGGCCCCGTTGTCCCAGCAGCGAAGCAACCAAGCAAGGATACCTTCATCTTGACGCCGTGTGAACTCCTTTCTTGAGCCTTGGATTTCAGTCAGCTTCAGAGGTCGACAATAGGTGATTTCCTCCTCATCATCAGTCTCTTCTTCATGCCTCTTGGTTTTTGCCTTTGCTTTTTTCGGTACTGCTCCATGCCCGGCACCTGGGTCTTCTGCTGCCCCCCCCTGTGCTTCTCCTTCTTTTCGTTCTAGACGCATGGACACCCGTTTCCATTTCTTGCCTTCCACAGGGGCAACTGATATTGCCACTGATGCCTCCTGTGACTGATCAGAATTAACTTGGGCTTGAATCTCAGATCGGAAACTCTCTCTCTCCAGAATAGTATGATACAAAGCACGGTATGCATAAGCCAAACCCCACATAAGGTTTACCTCCTTAGATCTCTGACCCAAATACTCACTTAATTTCTTAGGGTCCCTTAGGTGTTCAAGAGTGAAATCCCATGACACTGCGGGTCCCCATGCTTCTAAGACTTTTCCTAAACCTTTCCATATTCCCTGCCAGTCATCATTCTCTGGTTCTGGAGGAGACTTCCGCATAGAACGAATGCATAGGAACATATATGCATGCATTGATAGTGATAACATGAATGCAAGTATGAACCCTATCTCAGTTATTGAAAAGCGTGTGGAAATCTGAGAGTACAACCTAAATAAAAAGGGTTTTTTTAGCCTGTACAATGAATTAAACATGGTGGTGTTTGTAAAATTGCCTGTTCCATCTGGGATGCAAGTATTTGTAAAATTGCCTGTTCCATCTGGGATGCAAGTGTTTGTAAGATTCACAATTCCATCTGAGGTGTAGATGCCAAAATTCTGACCATACCACATCTCGTAAAAGTACCAGGCAGGTGTCTCCATCAGTATCCACCTTATTAGGCTATATATCTGCACAATTCCACAACACCAAATTATGGTGTTAATAGTTGACCAATACTTTAAGAAGATCATAATTGCTTTCAATCCCTTAAACAGAGCAACTGGGATGAAGAGTGGATTCATAGCTGGCAGGCTCTGTAAAAGTCAGAGCTAGCTAGCTTTGCTCTAAGGGAGAAAGAAATCCCTTTGTTTTCTACACAAAAGTTAGATAGCAATGCTGAGAATGTGCAGCAGCCCTTAATGTTGACAATTTGTCTGGTATTTCAAGGTCACGTTCTCCGTGAGCAGCTACGGAAAGATAACACTCCCAACACTCCCGTAACGAAGCTCTTTAAGAGCAAAGAGAGAGTTGTTCTAAAAGCTAAAAAGCTCTATGCCCGCATCCTCCACCAAAAAATCTGTCACGGGTTACTTAGATTTACCTATGCCCGTGACAGGGGAAGCCACCCCACGCCCCCCCCCCCGGGGCCTGGAAAGGAGGGGGAAAAGGGGAGTGGGATAAAACAGCGACAATCTAAGGAGGAAAAACTTATTTTACTAAATATGATATCGAAATACAAGATAACACAATATAATATAATTAAGGCTAACAAAATCGAACGAAACAGAGAGAGAGAGAGTCTCCGAAAACCGAGAGGCCTACTGTGAACTCTAGGCGACACGGCTGGAACGCTTCCCACTCTCCGAGAAGTTCGAGAGAAGAAGGAGGGCACTCCAGCCTGGGAACGAGATTATATAGAGTCCTGATCCCGTGACTTATTGTTACTCCTGTTGTTCTCTGGGATATGTAGTCTTCTTCTGTGGACTGCACATTCAACAGAAGTATCCATACTTGACATGATGTTATGATGTGGAATACTGATAGCAAAATTACAAAATTACAAAACCATGACACCATCTCTGGATTATAGAGTTTGATTCCGCAAGCCAGGAGGACGTCTTAACAGCTGAGACACTGGATGATGCAGGCTGGGAGGAAACCAGGTTGATCAGCCCCTCCAGCAGGCTGTTTTGATCATCCTGATCCTCATCAGCTGTGTCCCATCTCACCACGGGTTCACAGGGCTCATCACGATGAAGCACAGCAGACAGTTCCTCCATCCTACCTTCCTGATTACTCTCTACTCTATCCAGTCTTTCAGTTACTTTCACAGGGGCTGAAACATAAGCACGTAGAGGGGTTAAACGTAGCTCAAAGTCATGAAGCTTAGTAATCATTTCATTCAAAGGGGTCTTCTTTGCCCTCTGCCAGACGTTGCTGCTCATGTACCGCCATACTCACCTGGTGCAGACCTTGTGCACATATGCCACATACTTGGTGTACGCCTGACTCTCTCAGGATCATGGCCTTGGTTTGGACTGGAATTTGGATCAGAATTCTGAGGAATAAACGTGGGGTCGTGTAACATCTCCACCACGGCCCGTTCTCTCAAATAACGACGCCTCTTTCTCTCTAAGTAAGTCACAAAACAAAGACTCATGGGGGACGACAGTGTATTGTAGGGGTCAGAAACGGGGACGGGAGGACGGGGGCGGGGGGGGCACAGATAGGGGAGCCTAGGGGTCAGAATGGGGGCGTGGGGTGGGGCAACGAGGTACCCCTGGGAGGGGAGGAGGCACAGGGAACATCCCGCCGTCCAACAGAAGCCCTGAGTGCCACAGAGGCCCCGCGGGGCCAACGCAGGGCGGCTCGCGGCGCCCGCGGAGGGGACCCCTTCAGGCCTCCCCCAGAACAGCCACTTGCAGAAGCGGAGGCGGCGCTCGGAGCCCCGGGGTTGCCCGGCGGCGCTGCAGCAGTGCGGAGAGCAGCTCGACTTCGGCACGGCCGCCTCTTCCTCGGGGCGCGGGGTGATGACGGCACGGCTGGCGCCGCTCGGGCAACGAGCACAGGCGCAGGCGCGCTGACGCGCTGTTGCTATGCCGACGTCGTCACGCATGCGCTGTCGCCGTGGTGGCAGTTTCGAGTGCGCGCAGAGAGGGGGGAAGGCGCGCTGTCGCCATGGCAACGCGGCCTGTACACGCAGGGCCTGAAGCCTGAGTGGGCCTCGGGGGCGGTGGGGGGCAAAGAAGCCGGGGGGGAACGGAGAGCCCTCGGGGATCTCCTGGTGAGGTGTGGGGGGGCTTAGGGGGGAGGGCAAAGCTCCGGGTGTGCTCAGTGGTATCCAGGGTGGTCGAGCGCCCACCTACTTCTTCCCCATTTGTTCACCATCAGCTTCATCACTGAAACCTCTGACTCACTTCCATCCGCTCTTCCCCGGTTTGCAAGATTTCCATTGCTTGTTAGGCCAGGGGGTGCCACTTCCTAAAAACAATGCATGTGGAATGTGAGGAAAATGCCCGTGTCCCGTTTTGAGGCAAAAGACACAAGAATTCTGTTGCGAATGCAGTCCTTATTGTGAGGCAAAATCACCAAGTGTAAAATTATTGAGGAAAAACAAGACTCTTCACCCAGTAAAGCTGAAATGGACAGTTTTACAACTGTAGCTTGTGGATTCCTTTTGCTAAACTAATAAATTGGTTCTTAAACTAATGTGCTAATTGCTATTGGTCAGCAAACATAGGTTGCTATGTTGAGCTGAACGTGTGCAGCCTTCAGTGGATTCTTACCCTCTTTTTCACACTCCTTTATAACCCTTCTAATTCTTTCAGGACCAGAATTTGTCTTCTCTCTTTCTTTCAGGTAACCGAGGAGGAAAGACTATTCTCGCTTCCAATGTCCCTGTCTTTTCTCCTTCGCAGGTAACACTTTGTTTTCTATAAGAGTCTCTGGCCCACAGCTTGCTCTCTCTCTCTTACTCTCTCCCCCTCTTAGAGAGTGCTGATTCTGAGGTTTGGGGGGAGGGGCGGGGGGCACAGTGCAGAGGATGTGTTCTCATGCCCGCAGCATCTACTTTGGCTAGAGCAGATCACAGACTTAGAAAGATATTATATTTCTGACTCACCGCTTTTCCTTACCCCTTTTGCCTTTTTTTTTTTTTTTTTTTTTTTTTTTTTTGGTGTGTGTGTGTGTGTGTGTGTTTTTTTTTCCTCCACAATTCCACTATTCACTTTTGGTACCTCCATTACACTTCCATTGTACCATCAATAATCAAGCAATACCTTTCTTCACTTCCCACTAACACCCAGCACTTGGTCTCACAATTAGGATACTTAATTATAAAAACTGGTCCCAGAACTTCATTTATGATCCTGGTTTCTTACTCCGTATTCCCCCTGGCTCGCCAGCAAAGACTCTTCAGTGAGCCAAAACACAGCCCAGGGGGTCTTCTAGATATTTCTTAGACACCCCTTGTACCGTAACAGCTTCTTAGATAGCACTTTCACAAGTGTGAAATTTAACAGTCACAAAGACAGAGACAGCAACCAGTACAGTTTATCCTCGGGATCCTTCCTCTCTCCACCTCTCCCCAGGGCCCAACCTTCCTTCTGTGTTCCATTCCTACTCTTGCATAGCTGCCCACCTAATCGTGCCTCTTTCTTGTCCAGTAAACAACTTATCCATGATAAACATCACTTCCACCCATGAGTAGAAATCAGGCCCTGAGAATCAATCTCTGCTTCTCTTCGTGGATCTTCCCTTTTTGATAGCTAATTCCTCCTTTTCCATCTCTAAAGCAGGAAACACATTCTATTCCTACACTAACTACTGTGCCTGGCAGCATCCCTCCTCGCCTTGGTCATTTTTGTAGGATGTCCGTGGCACATCTGACGTCGCGGTCAGAGATAAGTCACGGGAGGAGGACGTATATAATCTCGCTCCCAGGCTGGAGTTTTCTCTCTCTCTTGGACTCTCGGGGAGTGGGAAGCATTCCAGTCGTGTCACCTAGAGTTCACAGTAGGCCTCTCGGTTTTCTGGGGACTCTCTCTCTCTCTCTGTTTTGTTTGATTTATTAGCCTCAATCATATTGTATTATATTGTGTTATCTTGTATTCCGATATCATATTTAGTAAAATAAATTTTCCTCCTTAGATTGCTGCCGCTGTTCTTTTTCCCATTCCCCTTTCCCTTCTTCTCTGGGCTGGGGGCCCTACAGGGCGGCTGCCCCCTGTCACGGGCAAAGGTAAATCTAGGTAACCCGTGACACTCACTAAGCTGGCAATACCTTGCTTGATGCACTCCAGGGGACCATTGGCCTTCCTGGCTGCTTGGGCTCACTGTTGACTCATGTTCAATCTGATGTTGACCAGGACCCCCAATCCTATTCAGTCAGACCGCTCTCCAGTGTCCCATATCCAGTCAGTGTGTATGTCCAGGGTTGCCCGTACCCAGGTGCACAATCAGGCACTTGTTATACTTTCTGCACTTGGTGCTTAGTACCAACTGGTACCCAGTTCTCTGACTTGTCCACATATCTCTGCAAGTCCTCTCCACCCTCAGTGGAAGCAACAGCACCTCCTCATCTGGTATCAGCAGCAAACTTGCTCAGAACATCTTCTAGTCCTTCATGCAAGTCATCCGCAAAAACATGAAAGAGAAGCAGCCCTAAAATGGAGCCCTGGGGAACCCTGACAGTGACCATCTACCAGCCCAATGGAACCTGTTGACTCTAATCATTTGGACCTCACCTATTGGCCAACTGCTCAACCACCACATTCTGTTTCTGTCTATCCGTATGCAGAACATTCTGCCCAGAAGGGTGCAGTCAGAAACAGTTTCAAAAGCTCTACTGAAATCATCAAGGATAACATCAACTGGCTTCCCATGGTCAGCTAAATGGATAACCTTGTGATAAAAGGAGCCAGGGAGCTGAACCCCAAACGAGCAGGGTGAGAAAGAGTCCCCTACAGATGATAAGGCCAGGCATATCACGCCATTCTCCTGGTGGGAAGTCAAAGTGGCCAACTTTTTCCAGAAATTAGATGCCACATGGTTGAGCAGAAGTGAAAGAAGCAAGGACAGGCACTGTAGAGGTCTTACCCTAGAGTGCTTGAAAGAGTGTATTTCAGGATTTAACAAATCTAGTCTTGAATTGAAACGTCTTTGTCTGGAGTATACGACTCCCTGGCTGTCCAGTCTGGTCTCATTCAGCAAACACAATGACAATGCACAGCGCCAGCGAGTCACTGCTATCCTTGCTAAGCCTATAACGACGACAATAAATGAAATGCAGATGTATCCTTCTATTCAGGCCAAAATATGGGGAAGTCTTGAACAGATCACAGATCTCCTTGATGTAATGCTGGACAGTTTCATCATCAAAACTAGTGCCACAGGGGACCACCCCCTACGTTCTGGATATTCACAGCCCAGGTACACAGAACAGACGCACACACCAAGTACCCATGACCCATATGTCTCGCATATGTGACCGACCCTGGTGCACGCAGGCACCAACCACCACTACGCCCCACCTGTGTCCGCGCCCTGGTGCATGCGGGCACTGCCCGCAATGCCGCAACCCATCGGGACCGGACTCGCTCTGCCTCCCAGTGCCCCGCAGCGCTCCGCACAGAGAGATTTCCAGATGAGGCATTTGCACTTCTGCTAGGCAACCACGATCTGTTAGTAAACTGATAGAGTAAAAGAGTAAATCTCAAAGTTAAAAGTCAGGTATGTGGGCCCATAACCAAGTAGGATGTGCAGTTATGATAAGGGAAGAACATCCTGCATACCAAAAGGAACATAGCCCAAGAAGCCGTCCAGAAACAGACTAGTTCAATCAAACATGATGGGGTAAAAAGGACGGAGTGAGGAAGACTTTGAGCCTTTGCAAGGAAGACGTCTGACTTCATCCCCACAACCTCCGGAGGAAGAACCCAGCTACAAACAGCCCATGTGCTGGAGGGAGGGGCAGAATGTAAGTGATTTCCTGGAAAATAATGAATATGTAGATGAATTCCAGGAAATCTGTTGAATATGTATCAGCTTGGCTTTCAAATGGGTAACACTTCTGTTTTCTGGTGTGCAAGAGAAGTGTGATCCCCTTTGCATTCAGTGCCTAATAAACGTATTCCTGCTTTATAACCTAATTCTGGGTTATAGAGTTTGATACTGCAACTCAAAGCCATGCTTCTGGAATCAGTCTGTCCACTGGTGAAAAATACATCTTACTCTGCCGCCTGCCAGGGTCAGCAGTCATCCTGCTCGGGAAGCTGCCCAGGGCGCTGCGGGGAGACGTGTGGGGGGAAGGAGCCCCCCGGCAGGGCTTGTGCTGCCACAGCTGCTGCCTGGGGCAGGGGGATCACAGCTCCACTGCACAACTGAATGTTGTAAGGGTGCTTTGCAAGAGGAGAGCCAAGGCAGGGATTTTCCATTTCCTGTTCTTAGGGAAGGAATAAGGATTGGAGGCAGAAATCTAAAAGGGGTGGTCAACTTTCAACACAGCTCTGAGACTCCCAAATATTTCTTCAGTAAGTCGCTTGTTTTGTGAACAGTCACACAGGTTGTGCTTTCAGCCTCACCTACCGAAATGGATACAGTCAGCTTAAGTTATAGTTGTTTTCTGCAGACATTAACAGTTCACTTGTCCTGTAAACAGGCTGATTTCTCTGAGACAAACTGAAGTGCACAGAGGCTGGTGCTGGGGTCTCGAAGAGCAGCTGGAGTAAAGAGGAAAATATCCAGGAGGCTGTGATGTGATTAGGAAATGAGAAGAAAGAAAGAGCTCCCTAATCTTCTATTCCTCATTCCTTTCAAGAGTCCCAAGGAGATCTGTAAGGGACTCGGCAGTGCTGTGGTTTAGAATTTGTTGGGTTAAAGCTATTTACTAAGACAGAGAAAAAGAAAAGGGTTATGCTTATGATTATGACATAGATCTATATCTCTATATATAAACACATGCTTACTTACGGTATATTCTCACATATATATAACGTATGCAGATGTAAAAATACATGCAAAGATGCTAATACATATGCATATCTGTTTGCAAGTCCAGGACATGTGGCAGGGGTTTTAACAGCCTCAAGGTTCACTGTAGGAACTGGAGTGGCTGTTGGGCTGTTGCAGGAGTTGGAGCAACTGCAGAACTCATTGCTAGAGCTGGAATCACCGCAGGACCTGTGACTGAAGTTGGAGCAGCCACTTGGCTCATTGGAGGGGTTGGAGCAACCACAGGGCTGTACATCCTGGCATATTGCACCTCCCTTGATAGGCATTTGTTTCATTTTCTTATTGCAGTACTTGGAACAGCTAGAGGACCTGTAGCAGGAGTGACTGCAGAGCTCATTATGAGGGGTGGAGTGACAGCAGGACCTGTCCCAGAGCTTGGAGTGACCGTAGGACATGTAGCACAAACTTGGAGCTGCTGCAGGTTCTGTGATGCAGTGTCATCGTCATTGGGTGTCACTTTTGGCAGCCAGCGTTGGGTGTCACCATCATGCAGAGGGGACAAAAGGTCCCCCCTGGGGACACTGCACTGAAGCTGGGAACACCATGACCAGCTCGAGGACTTCCCGGGGCAAATGGGGATACGGCATCACGGTGCCTCACCCCCATAGCTGGGGACATCCCCATGTTACTCTCAGAGTGTCGCATGCCAGAGTTGGTGACATACCCACACCACACGCCAGGGTTGAGGACACCCCCTCAGTGTCACACCATGAAGTCGGGGATACCTGTGTCACCCCTGTGGTGTCACAGCCCAAAGTTGGGGACACTCCTCAGGGCACCTCATCTGTGTCCACCCCCACAGACCACCATTGTTCCCATGGGGTGGGGGTGACAACCCTTACTTTTCTTATTAAGATTTCTTTCTTGATAACGGCAGATTGGGGATGCCCCCCCGCCCCGGCCCCCCATATGTGAATAAAGGAAAGAGGAATAGTTGTGGGACTCCATGTGTCACAGCGGGAGGGAAATTTGGGGACAGAGGTCACTGCAGCATCCTGATCCTGTAGCCCCTATGGCCCCATAACCACTACAGCCCCATCTGATCAGCCATCCTATGTCCACATCTCATGACTTTATCCCATCCCGTATCCTGTTGTGTATCCATAGCCCATCCCATATCCATCATATCAGCCCCATAGCCATCTCAAACGCATCCTGTGTCTGTGTCCCCACATCCTATCCCCATCCTGTACCCCGTATCTATATCCATTCCAAATCCGTATTCCCACATCCATCCCACGTCCATTCCATATATTTATCCAGTTGTAATCCCAACCCCATCCCATATCCATACCCCATCCCATATCCATCCCATATTCTTCCCATGTCGATCCCATATCCATTTCTGGAGTCCATCCCATACACGTCCCATTTTCTGATCTCCTTTTCATATCCTCGCACCCCAATCCCAATTTTCGCAATCCCACAGCCAACAATCCCAACCCGACGTTCCAAATCTCATTCCCAACCCCACCTCTCACCTGCCAATCCCAATCCCAATCCCTCATCCCAATCCCACATCCCATCCCATCCCATTTCTTGCTAGAATAGCGCGCACCCCTAAACCCCTCCCCCACCGCCGCTCCGCCCCGCCCCCTGCCCACCCGCCTCCAACCAGGGGCCACGCGACGCCCCTCGCCCGGCCTCTCATTGGTCAACGGCAGCGCCGCCGGCTCCGATTGGCTGAGCCGCAGCAGGCGGGAGCAGCCGTTGACAGCCGGCTCGAGGCCGCCCGGCTCTCACCTCAGACAGCGGCGCTGCCGCAGCCGGGGCCGCCCTTCACGGCAGCGCCGCTGCAGCCGCTGCGGGCCGGAGCCGTCCGGCTGGGATCTGTCCCTGCCTGGCTGTGGCCACATCAAAGTGCTGGGAGGCTTCCCCAGCTCCATGCCATGCACACCATGTCCTGCACCCCTGTGGCCTTCCCCACCCTCTCTCACATCACCTGCTCCAAAGTCCTAAAGGATGGAGCTCCTCACGCTGCCAAGCAGCCCCAGTACCCTCCCTCTGCTCTCTCTCTGCTCCTCCATACAATTCCTCCCAAACCTGTTACACTTTGATCCACCTCTGCTTGGACACAGTGTGACCACATCACCCTCCTTTTAGCTGCTCTCTTACTGCAGCCACTTGGCCCTCCTTTGGGTCTGCTTTAGGCCTCTTGCATCGATACCCCAACCCCATTATCCAAAGCAAAGTTCGCATAACCCCTCCCACGGACACCTCTAATCTCCTGATGACCAATGAAGCCCTCTGATGACCAGTGACTCCCCTCCTTGATTAATGGAGCCTTGTGATGTTCAATGAACATCTCTGACAACCAGTGGAGTCAGTGGAGCCCTCCGACAACCAACAAAGCCTTCAGATGACCGCAGTCATTTTCTCTGGACACACTCCAGGGTTGTGATGTCTTCCTTGCAGTGAGGGGTCCAAAAGTGGACACATCTGGGAGGTGCAGCCTCACCAGATCTGAGTACAAGGGGACAATCACGGCCCCGTTCCTGCTGCCAATGCTGTTTCTGATACAAGCCAGGATGCTGTTGGGCTTCTTGGCTTGCTGGGCACATCACTGGCTCAAGTTCAGCTGAGCATCGATCAATGCCCCCAGGTCCAGTTCCTCTACACAGCCTTCCAGCCGCTCTGCCCCACGCCTGAAGCTTTGCCTGGGGATGCTGTGGCCAAAGTGCTGGACCCGGCTCTTGGTCTTGTTGAACCTCATCCCAATGAGTTCAACCCAGCCATCCAGCCTGTCCAGATCATTATGTGCTTACCATGGTGGAGGCAACCGCTGGGCAGCTTGAAACATATGCAGTACCCCATCATGCAGTACTGCCCTCTAAACACCATATTAGGTCTCAAGAAAAAAGTCCTGTGGCTGCGTGGCACCCCAGAAAGAACTGAGTCAGATAATGGGGCTCTGATTACTAGTTCTGCCCTCTGGTGCCCAGTGAAGAAACACCCAGATCACTGACCAGGATGCTATCTGTGATCAAGCAGCTTTGATTGGCAATTGCAATGGCAGGTCCCCTGCAAGCAGGAGAGCATGCAGAAAGCAGCGTTGCATCTTTTAGGCCGTGTTACTCCACGCTGATCTCCTTCTGCCCCGGTTCCTCATTGGCTGAGTACTTCAGGCTCACAATCATCCCGACTCCCCACTGAACATACTGGATCCCCCTTCCTTCCCTTCCCTTCCCTTCCCTTCCCTTCCCTTCCCTTCCCTTCCCTTCCCTTCCCTTCCCTTCCCTTCCCTTCCCTTCCCTTCCCTTCCCTTCCCTTCCCTTCCCTTCCCTTCCCTTCCCTTCCTTTCCCTTCCCTTCCCTCCCCACACCTTCCCTTCTCTCCCCACACCTTTCCTTCCCTTCCCTTCCCTTCCCTTCCCTTCCCTTCCCTTCCCTTCCCTTCCCTTCCCTTCCCTTCCCTTCCCTTCCCTTCCCTTCCCTCCCCACACCTTCCCTTCTCTCCCCACACCATTCCTTTCCTTCCCTTCCCTTCCCTTCCCTTCCCTTCCCTTCCCTTCCCTTCCCTTCCCTTCCCTTCCCTTCCCTTCCCTTCCCTTCCCTTCCCTTCCCTTCCCTTCCCTTCCCTTCCCTTCCCTTCCCTTCCCTTCCCTTCCCTTCCCTTCCCTTCCTTTCCCTTCCCTTCCCTCCCCACACCTTCCCTTCTCTCCCCACACCTTTCCTTTCCTTCCCTTCCCTTCCCTTCCCTTCCCTTCCCTTCCCTTCCCTTCCCTTCCCTTCCCTTCCCTTCCCTTCCCTTCCCTTCCCTTCCCTTCCCTTCCCTTCCCTTCCCTTCCCTTCCCTTCCCTTCCCTCCCCACACCTTCCCTTCTCTCCCCACACCTTTCCTTTCCTTTCCTTCCCTTCCCTTCCCTTCCCTTCCCTTCCCTTCCCTTCCCTTCCCTTCCCTTCCCTTCCCTTCCCTTCCCTTCCCTTCCCTTCCCTTCCCTTCCCTTCCCTTCCCTTCCCTTCCCTTCCCTTCCCTTCCCTTCCCTTCCCTTCCCTTCCCTTCCCTTCCCTTCCCTTCCCTTCCCTTCCCTTCCCTTTTCCATAACACAGTGCAAAGGAAGGCCTCCAAGGCCAAATTCCAGCCTGCCAGGTGCCCTGCCAGGCCAAAAGGCAATGGGCCAGTCCAGGGGCTTGGAAAGTTAGAAGAAGGGAGAGGTTAGGAATAGTGTAGCGTAAGGGTTAGGGATAGGGATAGGGATAGGGATAGGGATAGGGTTAGGGATAGGGATAGGGATAGGGTTAGGGTTAGGGTGAGGGTGAGGGTGAGGGTTAGGGTGAGGGTGAGGGTTAGGGTGAGGGTGAGGGTTAGGGGGGATGTTCAATGTATACCACAAGGGAATTTGATGCTAGGGCAGTGCAGTCGGTAACTCTGTGTATATATATGTATACAGACCAGTGTGCATATTGTGTTTTTATGATTGTTTATTTGTATTTAGATGTTTATATTAAGTATGATGTTGTGATGTAGAATAGCAAGAGAATACAATATTCTATAGATAATAGAATATAGATGTATAATAGATATAGTTATATATTACATATATATTAATAGATAGAGATAATGGATATAGATATATAATAATATAGATGTAGCAATAATATTGCTATAGAATAGCAATATTACTAAGCCATGACATTTTTTATCCCTTGCCTCAAACACTTCCAGCTATAGGGTTTTGCTCCTAAAGAGGCAAGGGGTCTTGGAAGAGTCCTCGCTCTCTCTCCTTGTTCCTTTGCTTTTCTTCAGGGAGGTGGCATGCAGGAATGACACAAATGGGTCTCAGTGGCACAGATGGAACTCAGCAGCTGTTTCGCAGCCTCCAGTGGAGCTCTGACTGTCCTGGACACCCCACGCCCGCATCAGCGTGGGTAGTGTGTGCCCTTCCTGCGGGGTGGGTCTTTGGTCTTTGGAGACTGACCCCTGGGAGACCCCGTTCCTTCCTTTATGGCTGGCAGGAACTCAGATCTGACAACGGGCGGCTCCTCGGGCAGGCTGGGCTCGCCACGAGATGTTTCTGCTGCCATCTTTTCAGTGGGAGACTCATTTTCTTCCCTTATGGGTGGCAGCAATACAGATCTGTTGCGGGTGGACTGCTTGGGACGGCTGGTCTCACCACAAGAAGGTGCTGCTGCCATTTCCTTTGGTTGCTCCTGTGCCTCCCTGATCTTCTTAACCCTCTTCCTGAGAAGTCTCACTGAGTCGCATGCCCGAAGCGCCAGCATGTTTGGTTTGTCTGGGGACTCTAAGGATAGGCTGGATGAGGCCCTTGAGCAAGATGGTTGCTCTTGGCTGCATGAGGCCTCACGCTGGGCTTCCTCTGCTCCTCCTTCTTCATCGAGGAACTTGACACGTCTTGTTCGGGCCAGGTTTTCTTGGCTCTCTGTTCCCTCTAGGCCCTGCAGCTGGCAGCTCATCGGCTGCTCTGGGGCTACGGGCACTGCCCAGATGGGTGGCAGAACACTGAAAGGACAGAGCGGGAGGGGTCCGCCTGAGTGGCTGATGGCTTTGAAGCCACATCCCTCAAGCCTGAGCCAGGAGCCTGGGCTGTAATGCAGCCTTCCCCACAGACAGCTGACCGGTTGCCCCGGGGCTCTCTGGTGATGTGGAGAGGGGCCAGCCCTGTGAACTGGGGGGCTCCTGACATCCCCATCCCGGCACTCCCGGGAGGCCACAAACAAGCAGCGACCCTTTGGAGTTAGGGAATGGGCTCTTGTTGGGTCACCCCCATGCACATCCCAGACCACAGCCTCCAGCCTCACCTGTTGGCAATGCTCTCCCTCCGCAGTGTGTTCTTTACTTTTTGAAACTGCTCTCTATCAACACTTGCAGTGCTGAGGCGCCTGATGTATGTTGGAGTGTTATCAAATCTCACTGCAGTAGGGAAGGAAGAGGAGATTCGCCGTCAAGCCTTTGGCTCGCTCACAAGCAGCACTCAACTCAGACCTCTTTCCCAGAACCCGCCCTGAAACCATCTCTGTCCCCACTCCTCCTCTCTGCAGTTCAGCTCTGTTTTGGGCTGCATGAGGGACGCTGGCTTTGGGAAAGAGGAGCTGGCTGGTGACAAGAAGGCGGCAGGGTGACTTTTGAGGTCCCTGTCCCTGCAGTGGGGGAGGGCAAGGCCTGAGATCCCCACATCCTCCTGCCATAGCCAGGGATGGGGGTACGTCACACCCAGCACCTTCCTTTTGGATAGGCCAACCATAACCTAAGGGGAAGAGGCCGTGCTGTGCCGGCAGGATGGTATGCTGCAAGTGAGAGCCCTGGGCTGATGGTCAGCAAGGGACTGCCCACCTCCAGTTGGTTGCTCATGCTGTGGAAAAAAGCTGGAAGCCACTTTACCTTTCTTGTTCCCAGTAAGAGGTGGCAAAGTCTCTTCTTCTGTTGACTTCTGTGCCCCAAACAAGCTCCCGGAGGACTTGCGGCATCGCATGGGCGGCAGTTTGGAGACTAACTCCATTTGGAACCTGTAAGCGAGGAGAAGGCAGTGAGCGGTGTGACGCAGTGCAACAGCAATCCTTGCTGCTCTCTCTGCTTGCCTGCTCGCAAGCACGTTTTCATGCTGCATGAAGGCTTTCTAAAGCCGTTAGCAGGGTCACTTGGGATAGGAGGAGGGGAAACAGTTTCAGGCGGAAAGAGGGAAGACTGGCTTTGGATGGGAGGAAGAAGGTTTTAGCTGGAGGGTGGTGAGGCACTGGGATGTCTTGCCCAGAGAGGTGCTGGGTGCCCGGACAGGCATTCAAGGCCTGGCTGGACCAGGCTCAGAGCAACCTCATTTGGAGGTAGGTGTCCCTGTTCCCCGCAGGGCAGTGGGACCGGGTGCCCTTTTAGGGTTCCTGCCTGCTCCAATCGTTCTGTGATTCTCTGGCACATCCTCCTGGGCAGGACACTGATGGACACGAGGCACAAGCGCTACGGAATGAGAGCTGAGCAGCTGCATCAAGCAGCAGAAAAATACTCACTTGGGTAAGACCAAAAGGCATTTTGAGAACACCAGGGAAGCCACCGGTGTCACACGGGACACCCCCATGTCCAGCAGCGAAGGGGCCTGCAGGGGAGGAACAGGGAGGTTGTGGGACATCTTGGTCACAGCTGAGGCACAGGGAACACGAGGAGCCCGAGGCAGGGAGAGCTGCCAGCACCGCAGCACCTGCACGGCTCAGATCACGGCTCAGGCCCAGGTCCTAGTGGGCCATGTGTGAGCTCCTCAAGGCTCACAGGACTGCCCGGACCACGGAGAAACCTATGGCTCACCATGCGAACGGCTCTCCTGAAGTTCGCTTTCCCTGACAGCTTCTCGAGGAAGTCATGATAGAACTTCATTTGGAAGGTCAGCCCGTCAATGAGGAGCACTCCGATGTCCTTCAGGACCATGGCCACGTTCTCCCCATTCCGCAGGCAGCTGGAGAGCAGCGATACGGTGCTTTGGATGCACTTCTGCACTGTCTGCCAGCTCACAGAGGCATCTGCAGCCACCTGGCTGCACTGCAGGGGCTCCACCTTCCTGTCGACTGAGAAAATACCAGGGACGGGGTTGATGATACGGTTGCTGTTCCACAGCTGCTTCCCTAGAACTAAGGGACATCATCCATAACGGCCCCGCGTTTGGATGGGCTCCTGCAAGGGGGAGGTGTGCTTCTGAGAAGGGATGTGGTGGCCCTGTTTGCCCTGTCCATGAAGCCAGCAAGGGTTTAATCCCCCCTCCTACCTGGCAGGGACCCCCTGCGGGACTTGAGGTGGTGCACAGTTATGAGGTTGCTGGCCAGGTGAAACACGGGCCAGCACAGGGTCACGGTCCTGTCCTGCATCCTGATCTCCCTGGAGATGATGTCAAAGGAGCCGAAGGTGGGAATCCAGACCCCCTGCGAGTGGAGGAGGAAGAAAGGGTGGACGCATTATGGGCTGGCTGGAGGAAGAGCTGGAGGTGGTCCTGTGCGGGGGCAGAGCTCAGGAGCCCCCTCCTGCTGTTCAGAGGCACAAGCCAGGGCAGCGGGGACGGCTTTGGGGCTGCACAGCCCTCTCCTTCCCCTCTCCCTCCCTCTCAAACGCAGCTCAGCGGGGAAACGTGGGGTGAGCTTCCTGCCGTGTGTGCAGGGGAAGACGCAGAGGAAGTCCAGGCTGAGCCGGACAGGGCGAGGAGGAACCTGGCAGCCAACAAACGCACCTTGTGCACCAGGAGCTGCTTGTGTACGAAGGCGGCCACCGCATCCCAGACGGCAACTCGCTCTGCAGATGAAAGGAAAAGCAGGTCACACTCTGCATCTGCCGCTTCCCGGCACCCCTCTCCCACTGCTGGGCAGGAGGGAGGTGGCAGATGGAAAGTGTCATCTCCATCCCAAGACTGGCTGCAGCACCGCTCCCGTGGTGGCTGTGGGTCCGTGTACCTTCAGTATTACTACATGTTTGTCCAGAGGCATGGCCCACCCTGGGGCCGTTCTTGCTCATTCTGGGTTGCTCCTTCTTGGCACCGGCCATGCTGGAGCTCATCCTTCAGATGCGTCTGCTCTGTACCAGATGCTCCTTCAGGATGCAGGACCCTCCTCGGTGCTCTGCCTTCACCCCCCTCCCGGGTGGCCGTGTCACAAACGGCACCACGGCAACGCGGTGACATCACGGCCAGCTGCCCATTATGATGCTGGCACTGCTGCCTGCCCCACCTGGCAGTGCTGACCCATCTCTGCTTTCTCCCTCTCCTGGAACTGTGAGTTGAGGGGTGGCCCTGGGGCGAGGATGGGGCTGGGATGTGTTGCTGTTCTCTCAGTTCCCTGGTCCTTGGGGCACCATTCGGGCCTTAAGGCTGCTGTTGGGCACCCTCCTGATATTGGCGAGCAATGGGCAGGGGAAGGAGGCAATGGGGGGCAGTTGGGGCTGAGCAGGTTACAGGACCGTGACTTGGCCACGTTGTTCTAGTGCTCACAATGGGTCCCTGCACCACAGGGCACTTGGGGGACCCTGGGTGCCTCCGCAGCCCTGAGGACCGGGCATCAGGGGCTGGGAATTAATTGATGGCATGGAGGGGACTGTCCGTGGCCTGTTCCAGCAGGACCTGGGCACTGTCACCTCCAGCCCTTCCCTTGCGCTCTATGGGGTCGTGCAGAGGAACGGATCTGGAGGGGGCAGGCTCAGAGTGCCCTATGGATGGCCCAGAGTCACCATGCAGCTGGGACAGGGGCTGTGGCTTCCGTCCCCAGGGGACCCACGTCCTGCCCCGGGTCTCTTGGCTGCTGCCAGTCCTTCTCCTACCCTGAGTCCCTGGGGACAAACCCTGCAGGGACAAGGCTCCTCCTTGCCAGTGCTGCCCTCTGACATCCTCTGATGCCCAGTGAAGACCCTGATGATCAGTGACATCCCATGATGATCAATAAATCCCTCAGCAAAGCTACACGCTGTGTGTCTGTGTCCTTGTTCTCATGCTCAGCAGGGACTGCTGGGATCTGTCCCTGCCTGGCTGTGGCCACATCAAAGTGCTGGGAGGCTTCCCCAGCTCCATGCCATGCACACCATGTCCTGCACCCCTGTGGCCTTCCCCACCCTCTCTCACATCACCTGCTCCAAAGTCCTAAAGGATGGAGCTCCTCACGCTGCCAAGCAGCCCCAGTACCCTCCCTCTGCTCTCTCTCTGCTCCTCCATACAATTCCTCCCAAACCTGTTACACTTTGATCCACCTCTGCTTGGACACAGTGTGACCACATCACCCTCCTTTTAGCTGCTCTCTTACTGCAGCCACTTGGCCCTCCTTTGGGTCTGCTTTAGGCCTCTTGCATCGATACCCCAACCCCATTATCCAAAGCAAAGTTCGCATAACCCCTCCCACGGACACCTCTAATCTCCTGATGACCAATGAAGCCCTCTGATGACCAGTGACTCCCCTCCTTGATTAATGGAGCCTTGTGATGTTCAATGAACATCTCTGACAACCAGTGGAGTCAGTGGAGCCCTCCGACAACCAACAAAGCCTTCAGATGACTGCAGTCACCTTCTGATGGCAAAACAAGCCCTCTGATGGGCAGCAGCTTGCTGCTTTCTGTGCATAGAAGGGAAGGGTGGGAAAGGGAGATGTTGACATCACCTTGGTAGACAGCAGTTTGCTCATCGTAGCAATGTTTGTTCCTGATTTGATCAGAGAACCTCGAGAGGAGTGTGGCTGCTTCTGACATTCCTGTGAGACTCTGCTGTGGTTGAAGAGATGAGGCAGGTGATGAACTGCAGACAAAGCCATACTGCCTGATGTTGCTGTTGTTCAGGTAGTACAAAGCATTCAAATGGCTGGCCGTCTCCAAATGATGCACGATAGAAAGCTGCAGCCACACCGTCAATCAACTGTGATGATGCCTGTGTATCCTGAGACGACGACTCTTTTAATCAGGGGGCTTCCAGAATCTCTGAAACCCGTAGGCATACAACTGCAATGGAAGATACAGGCTGTGTCCCAGGGAGAAAGAACCTGGGCAGCGTGTTATAGTTTTGCAATTTGGTTGGTGTTGGTATTCCACATCAGAACACCATGCTTCATAACGGGAGTAAAGGGGACAAGTTTTTTTTTCTGTGAACTGCCTTAATGAGCATGTGGGGAGGGGCACCGGAAGGGAAGTGAGGAAGGGGACGGCGTTGCTGGACCGGCTCCCTGCGAGGAGACAACGTGGTCAGAGCTTCCTGCCTTCCACAGCTCCATCGGTGAGATTTGGGACTTGGTATTCTCTTTGTTGAAACTCTCTTGTTGTTGTTTAGTGTTATTAGGTTATTAAACTGCCATTCGTTCTCAGATCACCTTTTTCCTCCCTCATTTTTTTGTTAGACCTAATCGCAATCTCCCTTCCCTTCCCCGTCTCCCTAAACGCACGTGGCCGGGCCGCGCCGCATTGCCGCTAGAGAAAAAAAGCGGGGGGGGCTTTTGTTCCTGCTGCCCCGGGTTGTGCCCACTTTCCGGAGTGAGCTCTAGAGAGAACTCCGTGACATTTTTGGTGGAGAATGCGGGCAGAGCTCAGGGCAATGTTTTGGACAGTAATTAGGTGGTTTTTTTCAGCAGCCCTGTATGTAGGACTGATAGTCCCTAGGTTCCTGTGGTCCTGGCTTAAGGACTTCCTGATGTTGGGGGTAGGGGTAGATTTATTAAGCCGATGGCTGGCAGGGATAGAGATATCTGCCTGGTTCCTTTCCAGACTAATGAACATCACAGGCACTGTGCTTGAACTGGCTCACGAATGCTCTGAATTCCTTAAGTATGACTGGGGTGTCAATTGGAATACTGTGTTGTTAGTCTCTCTAATTGTAGTAGTTTACTATAAATTGCAGAGAGACTTGCAAAGAATAGTGCAGAGAGACTCAGGAAAAGGGCCAGAAGCATCGGGACCCCCAGTATCAGGTAATCTCACCCCTGAACACCAGAGGGACCTTGGGAAATTAATAGAACCCCTGAGTGAGTGTGGGAGATCAGGGGGATCTCAGATCGAATGGCTTATGAAAAAGATAGAGAGTCTCGAGAATGAGATCCAAACCCTAAGGGGAAGGCAACAAGTTAATCCCAGCCGACCACAGGAAGCACCAGCATCAGTGTCAGTCGCCCCAGTGGAAGGCCAGAGATGGGAACGTGTGTCCTCACGTCTGGAACGGATGGAGGAAGTAGAGGAAGATCCGGGCGAGGGACCCTCCCCAAAACCACCGAGAAAGGCAACCCAGAAGACTAACAGACGCGGAGAAGATAGTGATGATGAGGGAAAAGTCACTGCTTCCTCTACTCGTAAACCTCTGAAAATTACTGAAATCCAAAGTGCGAGAAAGGAGTTTGCCCGACTCCCAGGTGAACGCCTTGTCACTTGGCTGCTCCGGTGTTGGGACAATGGGGCCTCCTGCATGTCCCTAAGCTGCGATGAGGCTCGTCAATTAGGAAACATTGCTCGAGACTCATCTATTGATAGAGGGATCAGCAGATGTCTCGATGGAGTTGCCAATCTCTGGGAGAGGATTCTATCAGCTGTAAAGGCAACCGGTCTTCTCAAAAGTGATTTGGAGCCTGTACTGGAAAAATGGAGTACAGCTGAGGAAGGTATCCAGTACCTGAGAGAAATGGCTGTGGCAGAAATGCTGTTCGATCCCACGTTTGTCCCTGGGGACCCAGAGGATTACCATGACCCAGAAAAGGTGAGCGGTACTCCGGAAATGTGCAAGAAACTCATACGGTCAGCACCAGGGAAGTATTCCAGTGTACTATTAACGAACTCTAACAGGTATGATGAGCTGGATAGGAGACCTGAAATTTTTGAGCTCATCCTTTCACTGCAAAATATCGAATACTCATTACTGCCACACCGTACCACCATCGCAGCCATCTGTAAAATGGTGGATAGAATGGACCAAATGGAGAGAAGACAGGACAACATGCAGAAGAGCTGGTCTGCGGCAAGGAACCACAGTGAACCTGTGGCAGTCTCAGCCGTCAGACGCAAACGCACACCTGTCCGAGTGAAGGACCTCAGTGAGCCTATGTCACGTGGCGCCATGTGGAACTACCTGCGTGACCATGGAGAGGATATGAAGAAGTGGCATGACGAACCCAATTTTGTACTGCGAGCACGGGTAAGAAAATTACAAAAGAGGTCAGCCACTACTGAGGTTGCCTCTACCGCCTCAGACAACCAATAGAGGGGCCCTGCCCTCAGCCAGGGGGGGGAAAGGGATAATAGAGTGTATTGGACTGTGTGGATTCGGTGGCCTGGCACATCAGAACCACAAAAATATAAAGCACTGGTGGATACCGGTGCACAGTGCACTCTGATACCCTCAGGTTTCGAAGGGACAGAACGGATACATATACATGGGGTGACTGGGGGTTCGCAGGAACTGTCTGTATTGGAGGCCGAGATAAGCCTCACTGGTAGAGACTGGCAGAAACATCGCATAGTGACTGGCCAGGGGGCTCCTTGCATACCTGGAGGGGTGTTCAGTACACTTGGAATCGTTTGCCCCAGGGGTGGAAACACAGCCCGACCATCTGCCATGGGCTGATCCAAGCCACGTTGGAACAGGGCGGTGCTCCAGAGCACCTGCAGTATATAGATGATATCGTTGTGTGGGGTGATACAGCAACGGAGGTTTTTAAAAAAGGAGAACGGATAATCCAGATCCTCCTGTCTGCTGGTTTCGCTATTAAGCGAGACAAAGTGAAGGGCCCTGCCCAAGAAATCCAGTTTCTAGGGGTGAAATGGCAAGATGGGCGTCGCCATAGAGTGGATCTATCACATCCCCTATCACGCACCAGCCGCTGGTAAGATCGAGCGCCACAACAGTTTGCTGAAAACCACGCTGAAAGCGATGGGTGGTGGAACATTTAAGAACTGGGAGAAACATCTAGCAGAAGCCACCTGGCTGGTAAACACCCGAGGATCAGCCAACCGAGACGGCCCTACACAGTCCAACTCCCTGCGTACTGTGGAGGGAGACAAGGTTCCTGTGGTGCATGTAAAGAATATGCTGGGAAAAGCGGTTTGGGTCCTTCCAGCCTCAGGAAAAGGGAGGCCCCTCCGTGGAACTGTCTTTGCACAGGGACCTGGGTGCACCTGGTGGGTGATGCAGAAGGATGGGGATGTTCAGTGTGTGCCACAGGGAAACTTGATGCTGGGGGAGTGCAGCCTGTGATTCCATGTGTGTGTATATATATATATATATATATCTGTATGTACATATGTAATGCATGTTAACTACTGTTCTGTTTATATGTTGATAAAAGTTAGGCATGATGTGATGATGTGTAATAAGGGGTGGAATGTTATGGTTTTGCAATTTGGTTGGTGTTGGTATTCCACATCAGAACACCATGCTTCATAACGGGAGTAAAGGGGACAAGTTTTTTTTTCTGTGAACTGCCTTAATGAGCATGTGGGGAGGGGCACCGGAAGGGAAGTGAGGAAGGGGACGGCGTTGCTGGACCGGCTCCCTGCGAGGAGACAACGTGGTCAGAGCTTCCTGCCTTCCACAGCTCCATCGGTGAGATTTGGGACTTGGTATTCTCTTTGTTGAAACTCTCTTGTTGTTGTTTAGTGTTATTAGGTTATTAAACTGCCATTCGTTCTCAGATCACCTTTTTCCTCCCTCATTTTTTTGTTAGACCTAATCGCAATCTCCCTTCCCTTCCCCGTCTCCCTAAACGCACGTGGCCGGGCCGCACCGCATTGCCGCTAGAGAAAAAAAGCGGGGGGGGCTTTTGTTCCTGCTGCCCCGGGTTGTGCCAACTGTCCCGGAGTGAGCTCTAGAGAGAACTCCGTGACACAGCGTTAGAAGGAACTGTAACATCCAACCATCTGCAGTCAGGATACAAAGTATGGACATGGGGAGAGGTTGCCCAAGAGTTAATTAACTGTGGCAGAAAATACGGGCTGGTGATTTCTTCCACCAGTAAGTGTGAGCCAAGGGGAGTGAGGCTTGCAGCAGTCAGCCTTGCCCCTGGGCCACCCAGCCCAAAGCTCAATGGGGCTGGAAAGGGTCTCACTGGCAGTCATTGCCAGTAAGTACAGGTAGGCAAAATATTGATCATAAATGTAATTGTCTCTGGACACTGGGCTGTCAAGAGGGCGTTCCCCGAGATTTGATGGGTGGATTACCCACAGTCAGGTTAGAGAAATCAGTTAACTGGTGGCCAGAACAAAAGCTCAAAAAGCTCAAGAAAAGCTGATGCATTCGCCCCCCTCCAGCGCAAGGTAGGCAGGAGGCGGGGGAGGGCAGTGAAGGGTGGATGTATTAGAAAGCTTACAACAAAAGGAGAAGATCCTCGATTTAACATCTTCTGTCCCAAGGCCTCACCCACCACCCTTGCCATTTGCCCCTGTGAGTCACCATCCAGTTGCTGATAAACCAGGGAAACACTTCTCTCCCTGGCCAGCCTGTGTCGACTCACCCAGCTATCCTGAGGCCAGTGTCCCTAACCTTAGTGGAACCTCTTAATAAATACACTTGGAAGGCTAAGGGTGCCCGGGAAAAGGAATATAGAATTAACACTTGCTCAATTATTCCCTCATTTTAACCATATTAACAAAGCCCCCAAAAGGCAAGTTGGGGTCTTGTTTTATTTTACAGAGGATCCCCGTGTGACCTCGACTTAGCACAGAATGGCTGAGAGCTGCCTTTACCCATATGTGTTCTGTGAGAGAAAAACCGAAGATGTGACTGTGCCGGAATACTGAATACCTCTGTGTTACATCTTTTGGTTGCAATAGTCTTGGCTTGTTGTGGTTGTGGGTTGTGACTGATATCAGCCCTTGGATCTGCTCAACTCCACAATTGGGCTCAGGGTGTTTTCAGCTCATCCTGTCTTTCTGGTGCTCCCTGCACAGTGGCACCATCCCTTCTGAGCCCTTCTGTCACCCCTTTTGGTCAAACTGGTGATGATTTGCATGGAACTCCTCCACGGTGCTTCCAAATTCCTAACACACTGGGAAATGAGCCAAGGGACCCACCTGATATCTGTTAGATGTGCTCACAAAAGAAATCCTTCCTAGAGCCCTTTGCACCGATGCTGTTCTGTGTCACATCTGTCCAGGAGCTGCATCCAAAAGGTGGCTGTTGGAAATGGTCTGAGTGTTGACAAGAGATGTGTGTGTTTGTGGGATTACCCCCCTTATGGTTCTTACTGTGGGGTATCCTACACACTGCCCCGTGAGAAGTTCAGCAGACCACCACAGTATTTGAACTTCCAAACCAGCATTTGGGTCTCTCAGCATCTGAATTGCTTTGGAAATGCTCAAGTGGAAAGTTCTCGAGGCACTGAATCACCTTTGAGAACATTGCATGGTGTCACTGATGTCTATGTCCGTGACAGGGGGGCAGTAGGCCCGTAGGCTCCCCCAGCCCCTGACAAGTGGGAAGGGAAAAAGGGAAAGGGAAAGAGATGGGAGCTGGGCTCAGGGAAACAAACAGAGAAGCGGCAATGATCTAAGGAGGAAAACTTATTTTACTAATTACAATCTAATTGAAATTGAGGCTAATAAATCAAGTAAAATAAAAGAGAAAGAGAGAGGTTTCACACTCGCTGCCAGGCACTGAGAGAGAGAGAGCTAGCGTCACTTCCGTGACGTGTTTCCCTCTCTGACCATGAGGTCCTCTGGGACATGTAGTTTTTCTTCTCTGTGCTCCACATGATGTTATGATGTGGCATAAGAACAGCAAAGATGACAAAACCATGACAAGGACTAGAAGATGTTCTGAGCAAGTTTGCTGATGATACCAGATGAGGAGGTGCTGTTGCCCCCACGGAGGGTGGACAGGACTTGCAGAGAGATGTGGACAAATCAGAGAAGTGGGTACAAGTTGGTGCATAAAGCATAACCAAAACAAAATGTGCCTGATTGTGCACCTGGGTAGGGGCAACCCTGGACATACACACTAACTGGATATGGGACACTGGAGAGCGGTCTGACTGAAAAGGATTGGGGGTCCTGGTCAGCATCAAACTGAACGTGAGTCAGCAGTGTGCCCAGGCAGCCAGGAAGGCCGACAGTCCACTGGAGTGCATCAAGCAAAGTACTGACAGCTGGGTGAGGGAAAGGATTGTCCCTGTCTGCTCTGCATTGCTACAGCCTCACCTGGAGCACTGGGAGCACTGTAGAGCAGAAAGGACATCAAACTATGGGAGGATGTGCAAAGGATGGCACTGGAACCAAGAGATCTGAAGTTCAGAGCTTCATTGGGATTGACTACGTGTTCAGATTGGGCCCTTCTCCCATCCCACATCCTGCAATGAGACACAG
The DNA here is from genome assembly GCF_054131305.1 of Coturnix japonica. Lineage (NCBI taxonomy): Eukaryota > Metazoa > Chordata > Aves > Galliformes > Phasianidae > Coturnix > Coturnix japonica. Next base: position 11,645,900 of record NC_140682.1, on the reverse strand, counting down.
GGCACACCTAAGGCATGAACCTCACAGTGTCCTTGCACCCCATGCAGAGCCTGGGATCTTCTGTCCCTGTGTCTTTCATTTAACACCATACAATTCTCCTTCTCCTGCCCCAGGAAGGGCCCCGAGCCAACATGAGGGACAGGATCTCCCTGCCAGGGGTCTGGGAATCAAGTCATGTCCTGTCTGCTTCCTAAGACAAAGGAGGGGTTTCTTAGCATCAGAGCCACCATGCCAGTGCCTTTGCCTGCCTGTAGTCATGGCTTCCAATTATCTGCTCTAACAGGTCCCTTGGGAATCTTGCTTACTAATGGCCCTCATTGGGCCCATTAATACTCCAAGAAACTGTTACTTCTGCCTTTGTCTTGTTGAGCACTTTGTGCAGACTTCTCTCTGCACTGGAGGCTGATGGACTCAGCAGCAAATGCCCCCTGGGGCCTCTTACCACCTAAGGAGCCCTCCTGTGCCTTGTGCCTTCCTGTCATCCTCTTTGGGTTTTCAGAACTTGTTCAGCAAAATGGAGAGGTATCTGGAGAGATCTTAAAGAGGAAGAATCCAGCAGACATTTATTGTCTATTTATTTATAGGTGGGTTTAAACAAGTTGTTAAAGCAGCACTGTGCAACTGATATCAATCCAGGATATTCCCAATGAGTTCTATTCTGTTACTGTGTGGACAAACGTCCTTCTCAACCTCCCCACCCCATTTCTACTCACACTGGCCCCCTGGGACTAGCATCTCTTTTCCTGACATCACTCTTCTCCTCTGCATTCATCCGCTCAGTGTTAAACCTGCTTTGCACCAACTCCCACTGGCTTTCCACAGAGAACCGGCTGCACACGGAAAAGGAAAGATTTCTCTCTTTTTTTTGGCCTACAAACAGAAGGAAAGGTGGTGCAATGTAAACAGTTGAACAGTAAAACACAGTGATCAACTGCTTGCCATGTCCAAGCTGCTTCTATTGAGGTTTGTCTTTCACAGGGAATATTTGTAGAAGAAATGAGTGAGACGCAGATAGGAAGGGATAGATAGAATCACAGTGAAGGATTTGACAACAGAGTCCATCAGACACTGGAGAGATGGAGCAAATTCCAGTAATCTCCCTGAATGTCAGAAAACAGCCAGATAGTTGGGAGGTATCAACTTAAAATTGAAAAGGACTTGTGAGTATTTCACACATTGGGAATGGTTAACACATTTTCATTGATTTCTATCTTTGTCTTCAAATGTTTTTTTCACTTTTACCGACATTAATGAACATCTTTCAAACTTCCTGCTTCAAAAAATAAAAAGAGAAAGAGAAAGAGAAAGAAAAAGGGAAAGAAAAAGGGAATGAAAACAAAAAAGAAAACGAAAAAGGAAAAGGAAAAGAAGAAAAAGAAAAAGAAAAAGGGAAAAAAAAGAAACAAAAAAAGTAAGAAAAAGGAAAAGAAAAAGGGAAAGAAAAAGAAAAGAAAAAGGAGAAGAAAAAGAAATTGAAAAAGAAAGAAAAGGAAAATGAAAATGAAAAGAAAGGAAAGGAAAAGAAAGGAAAGGAAAGGAAAGGAAAGGAAAGGAAAGGAAAGGAAAGGAAAGGAAAGAAAAGGGAAGGAAAGGGAATCATAGAATTACCCAGTTTGGAAAAGACCTTGAAGAACATCAAGTCCAACCACAGCCTAACCATAAAGGGAAAAAAAAGGGAAGGGAAGAAGAAGGGAAGGGAAATGGAAAGGAAGAGAGAAAGGGGAAGGGAAAGGGAAAAGGAAAGGAAAAGAAGAAAAAAAAAAAAAAAGAAAAAAAGAAAAAAGAAAGATCCATTTGTGTCTCGCACATGGCCTGGTGCCCGTTTTACCTCCACATTCCCCACCAGACCTTCCTTGCTGGTATGAAATCTAGCAGAGCACCTCTCCTCTTTGGTTCCTCCATGAAGCTCGAGAAGCTGCCATCTGTGCTCTCCAGGGATCTCCTGGATGGCACATGCCCTGCTGTGCTGTCCCTGCAGCAGATACTGGAGTGAAAAAGGCCCCCAAAGGGGACAAGGGCCGGACAACATCAGGCTCCCATCTGTCTGCAGAGGGCACCTTCCATTTGCTCTCCCTGATCAGGAAGCCTGGAACAGACACTGTTGGTCTCCTCTCTTTTCCATTTTCATCAGCTCTGACCTGGCTGCTCTGCCATCCCCAGGCAGAGCTCAGTGCACTCTCACAGAGGGCAGTCGCCCTTCCTTGTCTCTTCGCCCATCCATCCCTAAGACTCTGTATCCCCCTTGTGCTACGGTGCAATTGTGGAAGCCATTAAACTGCATCCCTGTGGTCCAAACAAGAGCTCAGGCCTGCAACTCTACAAAGATTTCTAGGTCATCACGTGTTGGTGTTCTCATTAGTGCAAAAACACAGAAGTAAGCATCCTAATTGGAAAGCATAATTGGACAGAGCCTGACTGGAGAGCTCATCTATGGTGTTAGTTTGAAGAAGGTGGCACACAGGAATTTAACCCATTGTGGGTCTTGGAGTTGACATAGCAGCATTTGCAGCTACATGTGAATGGGACTGGATCCTGATACAGACTGGGAAGGAGACAAAGCTGCCACCTGACTGGGAAGGACCATTCCAAGTACTCCTAACAACTGAAACAGCTGTGAGGACAGCCGAGAAAGGATGGACTTATGACACACTGGTATAGGTATCCACTAGCCCTGAGGCGTGGGAACTGTGGCCATAGAAAAACCTTTAAAAGATAAGAATTAGAAGGAAATCATGAAAAGTTTTTTTATATGCATATATATTTTTTATTATTTTAACTAACCTTTCACTTCTCCTCGAATAGGTAAATGAATTGTATATGTAAGTGGGAGAGTATTATAACCTATATAGAACCAATACTCACAAAAAGTTTTCCTTGTAACAAAAAAGTTTTTACTGCTGTACCCATTTGCTATCCTGATAATTATCTGGAAAAGGTGAAATTTGACAATAATGCAGGGGAGGGACCAACTGATAGTTTTGATATGAATAAGGGACTCTTGTGGTGTATGGAATGATGTATGGTGGACAACTGCCAATTGAGGCTGGACAGAGACACTCCTTGAAAATACCCAGAATGTCCAGGATAGGGAAGAGCTTAAAAAGGGGTAGAAAATCTTCCTGAAAACCCTGCAGTTATGACAATTAAGGAGATAAAAGATCTTAGACAAACATTTGAAACTGAAACAAGATATGGGGACGTTAATGCCTGGGTAGAATGGACTAAGTATACTGTCCAGAGTCCCAACCATAGCAATTGCTACACTTGTGCATCGGGACGGCCAATAGCTCAGGTGGTACCCATTCTGCTGGGATGGACCAAGGACCCCAAGGGAATGTGATGCATGATTGCCCTGTATCAAGAGAAAACTGCCTGGGGAAATAGAGAGTGCAGACCTCTCTCTTGTTTCCTCCAATGCCTGATACAGATGTCAAGATCCCTCCTGCGCTCTCTACAGCAGTAGGTAACCATACAGCTTGCCTCTCACAGCAGGGTGTGAAGGCTACCAGGCCTATAGGAAACTTTTCCTTATGCAGTGATGAGGTCTTGGATGTTATGGAGGATTCAGCAGGAAATTATTCAAGATTGGGAATCTCCAGGGCAAATCTCCGGTGGTACTGTGGGGGAAAGATTTTTATGGTCCAGCTTAACCATCTAACTGGGGAGGCACCTGTGCACTTGTTCAATTAGTTATACCATTCACCCTGGCATTTGGAAAAGAAATGTATATAGATTTAGTTGGGGTACCTAGAGGTGTCCCTGATAAATTTAAGGCAAGAAATCAAATTGCTGCAGGATTGGAGTCACTGTTTTGGTGGATGACAATCAACAAGAACATAGACTGGATTAACTACATATAAAATATACAAAAGTGCAATTAAGGGAATAGCAGAACAGCTAGCCACACACCGGAAAAGGAATGATCTAGCAGGAGAGAAATCCTGCTAGATTGAAGAAAAGGGGGGAATGAACAGTGAAGCAGGAAACAGAAGCTCTGCTGGAATTCGGAATAAAGGGGGGCTAAAAGGGGGATAGTTAAAGGTAGTTTATAGAAACAAGTAAAGGAAACTTAAAGGTAGTTTATAGAAATAAGTAAAAGAAACTTAAAGGTAACAAGTAAAAGAAACAAGGGGCCTGAGAGAGCAGGGAGGATGCAGATAAGGAGTGAGACCTCACGGACGACCAGAAGAGGAGTTGCATTCCCCCTGATAAGAACAAGAGGGGGTCAGCATGCTAAAGACAAGAGGGGGTCTGTATGCTAAAGAGCTATTGAATATGTACCAGAATTCCTAGAACTATTGACTATGTATTAGAAGTCTAAGAAATCATTGACTATGTATCAGAATTCCGAGAAATCATTGACTATGTATTAAATGTACCTATAACTGTGTCCCGATTTTACAAGTCGGTGTGCAAGTTTGAAGGAGCTATCCCCCTTGCACCTGGCACTGCACAACGCTGGAATAAACATACCTGCTTTATAACCCATCTGTCACGGGTTACTTAGATTTACCTATGCCCGTGACAGGGGAAGCCACCCCACGCCCCCCCCCCCGGGGCCTGGAAAGGAGGGGGAAAAGGGGAGTGGGATAAAACAGCGACAATCTAAGGAGGAAAAACTTATTTTACTAAATATGATATCGAAATACAAGATAACACAATATAATATAATTAAGGCTAACAAAATCGAACGAAACAGAGAGAGAGAGAGTCTCCGAAAACCGAGAGGCCTACTGTGAACTCTAGGCGACACGGCTGGAACGCTTCCCACTCTCCGAGAAGTTCGAGAGAAGAAGGAGGGCACTCCAGCCTGGGAACGAGATTATATAGAGTCCTGATCCCGTGACTTATTGTTACTCCTGTTGTTCTCTGGGATATGTAGTCTTCTTCTGTGGACTGCACATTCAACAGAAGTATCCATACTTGACATGATGTTATGATGTGGAATACTGATAGCAAAATTACAAAATTACAAAACCATGACATTCCACCCCTTATTCTACATTATTACATCATGGTTAATATATACATATATATACATATATATACACGTATGTAAAATTGTGATAGCTAAATAGTAGAATTGCATGTAACATAACTAAATGTACAACTATAATAACTAAAATACACTACACATGCAAACATATATATATATATATAGATACATAAAATTATTGACTGCACTCCCCCAGCATCAAATTCCCTTGTGGCACACATTGAACATCCCCATCCTTCTGCATTACCCACCAAGTCCCTGGGCAAAGACAGTTCCACGGATAGGTTTGCCCTTTCCAGAAGCTGGAAGGACCCAAACAGCTTTTCCCAACATGTTCTTTACATGTATAACAGGGACCTTATCTCCTTCTACAGTGTGTAGGGGGCTAGATTGACTAGGACCATCACGATTGACAGATCCTCTAGTATTGACCAGCCAAGTGGCTTCTGCCAGATTCTTCTCCCAGTGCTTAAATGTTCCACCACCCATTGCTTTCAACATAGTTTTCAACAACCCATTATATCGTTCAATTTTACCAGAAGCTGGTGCATGGTAGGGAATATGATAAATCCACTCAATGCCATGATCTTTGGCCCAAGTATTTATAAGAGAATTTTTGAAATGTGTCCCATTATCAGATTCAATTCTTTCTGGGGTGCCATGTCGCCACAGGACTTGTTTCTCAAGACCTAATATGGTGTTTCGAGCAGTTGCATGGGGTACTGCGTATGTTTCAAGCCACCCAGTGGTTGCCTCTACCATAGTGAGTACATAACACTTACCACTGCGAGATCGTGGCAAGGTGATATAATCAACCTGCCACGCCTCCCCATATTTATACTTTTGCCATCGCCCTTCCTCCCAGAGAGGTTTCATCCTTCTGGCTTGTTTAATTATGGCACATGTTTCACAATCATGAATAACCTGCGCAATAGCGTCCATGGTTAAGTCCACCCCTCGGTCTCTGGCCCACTTATATGTTGCATCTCTTCCTTGATGGCCTGAGGTCTCATGAGCCCATCGAGCTAGAAATAATTCGCCCTTATTCTGCCAATCCAAGTCGATTTGAGCCACCTCAATTCTAGCAGCTTTATCTACCTGATGGTTGTTTTGTTGTTCTTCAGTAGCCCGACTTTTGGGCACATGTGCATCCACATGACGCACCTTTACAACCATATTCTTTGTTCGGGAAGCAATGTCCTTCCATAGTTCAGCGGCCCAAACAGATTTTCCCCTCCGTTGCCAGTTATTTTGTTCCCACCGCTGTAACCACCCCCATAAGGCATTTGCCACCATCCATGAGTCAGTATAAAGATACAGCATTGGCCACCTCTCCCGTTCAGCAACATCTAAGGCCAGCTGGACAGCTTTTACCTCTGCAAACTGACTTGATTCTCCCTTACCTTCAGTGGCCTCTGCAACCTGTCGTGTGGGGCTCCACACAGCAGCTTTCCATTTGCGATGCTTCCCTACAATGCGACATGATCCGTCAGTGAATAGGGCATATTTCTTTTCATTTTCTGGTAATTCGTTGTATGGTGGGGCCTCTTTAGCACGTGATACCTCTTCTGCTGGTGATGTTCCAAACTTTTTATCTTCAGGCCAGTCCATGATTACCTCTAGGATTCCTGGACGATTGAGGTTTCCCATTCGCGCTCGCTGTGTAATCAGCGTAATCCACTTGCTCCAGGTGACATCGGTAGCATGATGGGTGGAGGGAACCTGTCCTTTGAACATCCAGTTCAGCACTGGCAGTCGAGGTGCCAAAAGGAGCTGTGTTTCAGTCCCGACTACTTCGGAAGCAGCCCGAACCCCCTCATACGCGGCTAAGATCTCCTTCTCAGTTGGAGTGTAGCACTCTTCAGACCCCTTATATGATCGACTCCAGAATCCCAGGGGTCGGCCTCGGGTCTCTCCTGAGGCTCTTTGCCACAAACTCCAAGTGGGGCCTTTCTCTCCAGCAGCAGTGTAGAGGATGTTCTTTACATCCTGTCCAGTCCGTACTGGCCCCAGGGCTACAGCACGGGCTATCTCTTGTTTAATCTGTTCAAAAGCCTGCTGCTGCTCAGGGCCCCATGCAAAATCATTCTTCTTCCGCGTTACCTGATAAAGGGGGCTTACAATGAGGCTGTAGTTTGGAATGTGCATCCTCCAAAAGCCTACTGCACCCAGGAAAGATTGTGTCTCTTTCTTGCTAGTTGGTGGAGACATGGCAGTGATTTTGTCGATCACATCTGCTGGGATGTGACGACGTCCATCCTGCCACTTTATACCTAAGAACTGAATTTCCTGGGCAGGTCCTTTTACTTTGCTTCGCTTAATAGCAAAGCCAGCTTGTAGAAGAATCCGGATTATCTGCTCTCCTTTTGTGAAAACTTCTTCTGCTGTATCGCCCCACACAACAATGTCATCAATGTACTGCAGGTGTTCAGGAGCACCACCCTGTTCCAGTACAGTTTGGACCAACCCATGGCAAATGGTTGGGCTGTGTTTCCACCCCTGGGGCAAACGGTTCCAAGTATACTAAATGCCCCTCCAGGTGAAGGCAAACTGTGGCTTGCATTCTGCGGCCAAAGGAATAGAAAAGAAGGCATTGGCAATGTCAATGGTGGCATACCATTTGGCTGCTTTTGACTCCAGCTCGTACTGGAGTTCCAACATGTCCGGCACAGCAGCGCTCAATGGGGGTGTGACCTCATTCAGGCCACGGTAGTCTACTGTCAGCCTCCATTCTCCACTGGCTTTACGCACTGGCCATATGGGACTGTTAAAAGGTGAGTGAGTTTTACTGATCACTCCCTGATTCTCCAACTGGCGAATCAAATCATGAATGGGGAGCAAGGAATCCCTGTTGGTACGATACTGCCGTCTGTGCACTGTCTTTGTAGCAACCGGTACCTGCTGCTCTTTTACTCGTAGCAGCCCCACAACAGACGGGTCCTCTGACAGGCCAGGCAAAACAGACAGCTGCTTAATGTTGTCCATGTCTACAGCAGCTATCCCAAAGGCCCATCGATACCCCTTAGGATCCTTGAAATGCCCCCTTCTGAGGTAATCAATACCCAGTATACATGGAGCCCCTGGGCCAGTCACAATAGGATGTTTTTGCCAGTCTTTGCCAGTGAGGCTTATTTCAGCCTCCAGCACAGTCAATTCTTGAGAGCCCCCAGTCACTCCAGAAATATGGATTGATTCTGTCCCTTCATGACTGGAGGGCATTAGGGTGCACTGTGCACCGGTATCCACCAGCGCCTTATATTCCTGTGGTTCTGATGTGCCAGGCCATCGAATCCACACAGTCCAATAAACTCTATTATCCCTTTCCCTCCCCTGACTGAGGGCAGGGCCCCTCTATTGGTTACCTGTGATGACTGGAGCAACTCCACTGGTGGTTGGTATGTCTAGCAGTTCTTTCACCCGTGCTCGTAGTGCAGAAGTAGGCTGATCATGCCACTTCCTCATGTCTTCTCCACGGTCACGTAGGTAGAGCCACATGGAAACACGCGGTGCAATCATACTGTTGTTCTTTGCTCGAGCTGGGAAGCGTGTGCGTTTAACAGCTGAGACTTTTGATGATGCAGGTGGGGAGTAGGACTGGACTAGTTTGATCAGATCCTTCATTAGACCTGGTGGCCCGTACGAGGATTGACCTTCATCAGTTGTTTCTGATACTATTACAGGATCATTACAATTAGTTGATGGAAACAATTTCTTGCACATTTCATCTACTCGGTTTTCTAGCCGTGAGATGGCAGAAACTGCGGCATGCAGTTGGGGGAGCTGCTGATCGATGGTTTGAAGCATTATAATCAGCTCAACAACTCGGGGCCATCTGTCCACGAATCCTTTAGATCCTGATACCAATGACTGTGCAATTCTCTCTGGTGCTGTACTTGTGATTTTCTGCCACATGTCAGGATCGGCCCTCACTCTCTCAGGGTCAAGTTCGCTTGGATCAGGGCTGTACAACATTTTCGCCATGGCCAATTCCCTCAGGCGCTGAATACCTTTTTGGACGGTATTCCAACTATCAAATTTAGGCTTCAAAGCATCCTTATAGGGGTACCTTTCTCTCACGGCTTCTAACAGCCGCAACCAGAGAGTGGCAGCTCCATCCGAACATCTGCTAATCCCTCTGTCGATACCTGCATCTTGGGCAATGCTTCCTAGTTGGCGAGCTTCATTACCATCTAGAGACAAGCTGTTGGCCCCGTTGTCCCAGCAGCGAAGCAACCAAGCAAGGATACCTTCATCTTGACGCCGTGTGAACTCCTTTCTTGAGCCTTGGATTTCAGTCAGCTTCAGAGGTCGACAATAGGTGATTTCCTCCTCCTCATCAGTCTCTTCTTCATGCCTCTTGGTTTTTGCCTTTGCTTTTTTCGGTACTGCTCCATGCCCGGCACCTGGGTCTTCTGCTGCCCCCCCCGTGCTTCTCCTTCTTTTCGTTCTAGACGCATGGACACCCGTTTCCATTTCTTGCCTTCCACAGGGGCAACTGATATTGCTACTGATGCCTCCTGTGACTGATCAGAATTAACTTGGGCTTGAATCTCAGATCGGAAACTGTCTCTCTCCAGAATAGTATGATACAAAGCACGGTATGCATAAGCCAAACCCCACATAAGGTTTACCTCCTTAGATCTCTGACCCAAATACTCACTTAATTTCTTAGGGTCCCTTAGGTGTTCAAGAGTGAAATCCCATGACACTGCGGGTCCCCATGCTTCTAAGACTTTTCCTAAACCTTTCCATATTCCCTGCCAGTCATCATTCTCTGGTTCTGGAGGAGACTTCCGCATAGAACGAATGCATAGGAACATATATGCATGCATTGATAGTGATAACATGAATGCAAGTATGAACCCTATCTCAGTTATTGAAAAGCGTGTGGAAATCTGAGAGTACAACCTAAATAAAAAGGGTTTTTTTAGCCTGTACAATGAATTAAACATGGTGGTGTTTGTAAAATTGCCTGTTCCATCTGGGATGCAAGTATTTGTAAAATTGCCTGTTCCATCTGGGATGCAAGTGTTTGTAAGATTCACAATTCCATCTGAGGTGTAGATGCCAAAATTCTGACCATACCACATCTCGTAAAAGTACCAGGCAGGTGTCTCCATCAGTATCCACCTTATTAGGCTATATATCTGCACAATTCCACAACACCAAATTATGGTGTTAATAGTTGACCAATACTTTAAGAAGATCATAATTGCTTTCAATCCCTTAAACAAAGCAACTGGGATGAAGAGTGGATTCATAGCTGGCAGGCTCTGTAAAAGTCAGAGCTAGCTAGCTTTGCTCTAAGGGAGAAAGAAATCCCTTTGTTTTCTACACAAAAGTTAGATAGCAATGCTGAGAATGTGCAGCAGCCCTTAATGTTGACAATTTGTCTGGTATTTCAAGGTCACGTTCTCCGTGAGCAGCTACGGAAAGATAACACTCCCAACACTCCCGTAACGAAGCTCTTTAAGAGCAAAGAGAGAGTTGTTCTAAAAGCTAAAAAGCTCTATGCCCGCATCCTCCACCAAAAAATCTGTCACGGGTTACTTAGATTTACCTATGCCCGTGACAGGGGAAGCCACCCCACGCCCCCCCCCCCGGGGCCTGGAAAGGAGGGGGAAAAGGGGAGTGGGATAAAACAGCGACAATCTAAGGAGGAAAAACTTATTTTACTAAATATGATATCGAAATACAAGATAACACAATATAATATAATTAAGGCTAACAAAATCGAACGAAACAGAGAGAGAGAGAGTCTCCGAAAACCGAGAGGCCTACTGTGAACTCTAGGCGACACGGCTGGAACGCTTCCCACTCTCCGAGAAGTTCGAGAGAAGAAGGAGGGCACTCCAGCCTGGGAACGAGATTATATAGAGTCCTGATCCCGTGACTTATTGTTACTCCTGTTGTTCTCTGGGATATGTAGTCTTCTTCTGTGGACTGCACATTCAACAGAAGTATCCATACTTGACATGATGTTATGATGTGGAATACTGATAGCAAAATTACAAAATTACAAAACCATGACACCATCTCTGGATTATAGAGTTTGATTCCGCAAGCCAGGAGGACGTCTTAACAGCTGAGACACTGGATGATGCAGGCTGGGAGGAAACCAGTTTGATCAGCCCCTCCAGCAGGCTGTTTTGATCATCCTGATCCTCATCAGCTGTGTCCCATCTCACCACGGGTTCACAGGGCTCATCACGATGAAGCACAGCAGACAGTTCCTCCATCCTACCTTCCTGATTACTCTCTACTCTATCCAGTCTTTCAGTTACTTTCACAGGGGCTGAAACATAAGCACGTAGAGGGGTTAAACGTAGCTCAAAGTCATGAAGCTTAGTAATCATTTCATTCAAAGGGGTCTTCTTTGCCCTCTGCCAGACGTTGCTGCTCATGTACCGCCATACTCACCTGGTGCAGACCTTGTGCACATATGCCACATACTTGGTGTACGCCTGACTCTCTCAGGATCATGGCCTTGGTTTGGACTGGAATTTGGATCAGAATTCTGAGGAATAAACGTGGGGTCGTGTAACATCTCCACCACGGCCCGTTCTCTCAAATAACGACGCCTCTTTCTCTCTAAGTAAGTCACAAAACAAAGACTCATGGGGGACGACAGTGTATTGTAGGGGTCAGAAACGGGGACGGGAGGACGGGGGCGGGGGGGGCACAGATAGGGGAGCCTAGGGGTCAGAATGGGGGCGTGGGGTGGGGCAACGAGGTACCCCTGGGAGGGGAGGAGGCACAGGGAACATCCCGCCGTCCAACAGAAGCCCTGAGTGCCACAGAGGCCCCGCGGGGCCAACGCAGGGCGGCTCGCGGCGCCCGCGGAGGGGACCCCTTCAGGCCTCCCCCAGAACAGCCACTTGCAGAAGCGGAGGCGGCGCTCGGAGCCCCGGGGTTGCCCGGCGGCGCTGCAGCAGTGCGGAGAGCAGCTCGACTTCGGCACGGCCGCCTCTTCCTCGGGGCGCGGGGTGATGACGGCACGGCTGGCGCCGCTCGGGCAACGAGCACAGGCGCAGGCGCGCTGACGCGCTGTTGCTATGCCGACGTCGTCACGCATGCGCTGTCGCCGTGGTGGCAGTTTCGAGTGCGCGCAGAGAGGGGGGAAGGCGCGCTGTCGCCATGGCAACGCGGCCTGTACACGCAGGGCCTGAAGCCTGAGTGGGCCTCGGGGGCGGTGGGGGGCAAAGAAGCCGGGGGGGAACGGAGAGCCCTCGGGGATCTCCTGGTGAGGTGTGGGGGGGCTTAGGGGGGAGGGCAAAGCTCCGGGTGTGCTCAGTGGTATCCAGGGTGGTCGAGCGCCCACCTACTTCTTCCCCATTTGTTCACCATCAGCTTCATCACTGAAACCTCTGACTCACTTCCATCCGCTCTTCCCCGGTTTGCAAGATTTCCATTGCTTGTTAGGCCAGGGGGTGCCACTTTCTAAAAACAATGCATGTGGAACGTGAGGAAAATGCCCGTGTCCCGTTTTGAGGCAAAAGACACAAGAATTCTGTTGCGAATGCAGTCCTTATTGTGAGGCAAAATCACCAAGTGTAAAATTATTGAGGAAAAACAAGACTCTTCACCCAGTAAAGCTGAAATGGACAGTTTTACAACTGTAGCTTGTGGATTCCTTTTGCTAAACTAATAAATTGGTTCTTAAACTAATGTGCTAATTGCTATTGGTCAGCAAACATAGGTTGCTATGTTGAGCTGAACGTGTGCAGCCTTCAGTGGATTCTTACCCTCTTTTTCACACTCCTTTATAACCCTTCTAATTCTTTCAGGACCAGAATTTGTCTTCTCTCTTTCTTTCAGGTAACCGAGGAGGAAAGACTATTCTCGCTTCCAATGTCCCTGTCTTTTCTCCTTCGCAGGTAACACTTTGTTTTCTATAAGAGTCTCTGGCCCACAGCTTGCTCTCTCTCTCTTACTCTCTCCCCCTCTTAGAGAGTGCTGATTCTGAGGTTTGGGGGGAGGGGCGGGGGGCACAGTGCAGAGGATGTGTTCTCATGCCCGCAGCATCTACTTTGGCTAGAGCAGATCACAGACTTAGAAAGATATTATATTTCTGACTCACCGCTTTTCCTTACCCCTTTTGCCGTTTTTTTTTTTTTGGTTTTTGTTTTTTTTTTTTTTTGTGTGTGTGTGTGTGTGTGTGTGTGTTTTTTTTTCCTCCACAATTCCACTATTCACTTTTGGTACCTCCATTACACTTCCATTGTACCATCAATAATCAAGCAATACCTTTCTTCACTTCCCACTAACACCCAGCACTTGGTCTCACAATTAGGATACTTAATTATAAAAACTGGTCCCAGAACTTCATTTATGATCCTGGTTTCTTACTCCGTATTCCCCCTGGCTCGCCAGCAAAGACTCTTCAGTGAGCCAAAACACAGCCCAGGGGGTCTTCTAGATATTTCGTAGACACCCCTTGTACCGTAACAGCTTCTTAGATAGCACTTTCACAAGTGTGAAATTTAACAGTCACAAAGACAGAGACAGCAACCAGTACAGTTTATCCTCAGGATCCTTCCTCTCTCCACCTCTCCCCAGGGCCCAACCTTCCTTCTGTGTTCCATTCCTACTCTTGCATAGCTGCCCACCTAATCGTGCCTCTTTCTTGTCCAGTAAACAACTTATCCATGATAAACATCACTTCCACCCATGAGTAGAAATCAGGCCCTGAGAATCAATCTCTGCTTCTCTTTGTGGATCTTCCCTTTTTGATAGCTAATTCCTCCTTTTCCATCTCTAAAGCAGGAAACACATTCTATTCCTACACTAACTACTGTGCCTGGCAGCATCCCTCCTCGCCTTGGTCATTTTTGTAGGATGTCCGTGGCACATCTGACGTCGCGGTCAGAGATAAGTCACGGGAGGAGGACGTATATAATCTCGCTCCCAGGCTGGAGTTTTCTCTCTCTCTTGGACTCTCGGGGAGTGGGAAGCATTCCAGTCGTGTCACCTAGAGTTCACAGTAGGCCTCTCGGTTTTCTGGGGACTCTCTCTCTCTCTCTGTTTTGTTTGATTTATTAGCCTCAATCATATTGTATTATATTGTGTTATCTTGTATTCCGATATCATATTTAGTAAAATAAATTTTCCTCCTTAGATTGCTGCCGCTGTTCTTTTTCCCATTCCCCTTTCCCTTCTTCTCTGGGCTGGGGGCCCTACAGGGCGGCTGCCCCCTGTCACGGGCAAAGGTAAATCTAGGTAACCCGTGACACTCACTAAGCTGGCAATACCTTGCTTGATGCACTCCAGGGGACCATTGGCCTTCCTGGCTGCTTGGGCTCACTGTTGACTCATGTTCAATCTGATGTTGACCAGGACCCCCAATCCTATTCAGTCAGACCGCTCTCCAGTGTCCCATATCCAGTCAGTGTGTATGTCCAGGGTTGCCCCTACCCAGGTGCACAATCAGGCACTTGTTATACTTTCTGCACTTGGTGCTTAGTACCAACTGGTACCCAGTTCTCTGACTTGTCCACAAATCTCTGCAAGTCCTCTCCACCCTCAGTGGAAGCAACAGCACCTCCTCATCTGGTATCAGCAGCAAACTTGCTCAGAACATCTTCTAGTCCTTCATGCAAGTCATCCGCAAAAACATGAAAGAGAAGCAGCCCTAAAATGGAGCCCTGGGGAACCCTGACAGTGACCATCTACCAGCCCAATGGAACCTGTTGACTCTAATCATTTGGACCTCACCTATTGGCCAACTGCTCAACCACCACATTCTGTTTCTGTCTATCCGTATGCAGGACATTCTGCCCAGAAGGGTGCAGTCAGAAACAGTTTCAAAAGCTCTACTGAAATCATCAAGGATAACATCAACTGGCTTCCCATGGTCAGCTAAATGGATAACCTTGTGATAAAAGGAGCCAGGGAGCTGAACCCCAAACGAGCAGGGTGAGAAAGAGTCCCCTACAGATGATAAGGCCAGGCATATCACGCCATTCTCCTGGTGGGAAGTCAAAGTGGCCAACTCTTTCCAGAAATTAGATGCCACATGGTTGAGCAGAAGTGAAAGAAGCAAGGACAGGCACTGTAGAGGTCTTACCCTAGAGTGCTTGAAAGAGTGTATTTCAGGATTTAACAAATCTAGTCTTGAATTGAAACGTCTTTGTCTGGAGTATACGACTCCCTGGCTGTCCAGTCTGGTCTGATTCAGCAAACACAATGACAATGCACAGCGCCAGCGAGTCACTGCTATCCTTGCTAAGCCTATAACGACGACAATAAATGAAATGCAGATGTATCCTTCTATTCAGGCCAAAATATGGGGAAGTCTTGAACAGATCACAGATCTCCTTGATGTAATGCTGGACAGTTTCATCATCAAAACTAGTGCCACAGGGGACCACCCCCTACGTTCTGGATATTCACAGCCCAGGTACACAGAACAGACGCACACACCAAGTACCCATGACCCATATGTCTCGCATATGTGACCGACCCTGGTGCACGCAGGCACCAACCACCACTACGCCCCACCTGTGTCCGCGCCCTGGTGCATGCGGGCACTGCCCGCAATGCCGCAACCCATCGGGACCGGACTCGCTCTGCCTCCCAGTGCCCCGCAGTGCTCCGCACAGAGAGATTTCCAGATGAGGCATTTGCACTTCTGCTAGGCAACCACGATCTGTTAGTAAACTGATAGAGTAAAAGAGTAAATCTCAAAGTTAAAAGTCAGGTATGTGGGCCCATAACCAAGTAGGATGTGCAGTTATGATAAGGGAAGAACATCCTGCATACTAAAAGGAACATAGCCCAAGAAGCCGTCCAGAAACAGACTAGTTCAATCAAACATGATGGGGTAAAAAGGACGGAGTGAGGAAGACTTTGAGCCTTTGCAAGGAAGACGTCTGACTTCATCCCCACAACCTCCGGAGGAAGAACCCAGCTACAAACAGCCCATGTGCTGGAGGGAGGGGCAGAATGTAAGTGATTTCCTGGAAAATAATGAATATGTAGATGAATTCCAGGAAATCTGTTGAATATGTATCAGCTTGGCTTTCAAATGGGTAACACTTCTGTTTTCTGGTGTGCAAGAGAAGTGTGATCCCCTTTGCATTCAGTGCCTAATAAACGTATTCCTGCTTTATAACCTAATTCTGGGTTATAGAGTTTGATACTGCAACTCAAAGCCATGCTTCTGGAATCAGTCTGTCCACTGGTGAAAAATACATCTTACTCTGCCGCCTGCCAGGGTCAGCAGTCATCCTGCTCGGGAAGCTGCCCAGGGCGCTGCGGGGAGACGTGTGGGGGGAAGGAGCCCCCCGGCAGGGCTTGTGCTGCCACAGCTGCTGCCTGGGGCAGGGGGATCACAGCTCCACTGCACAACTGAATGTTGTAAGGGTGCTTTGCAAGAGGAGAGCCAAGGCAGGGATTTTCCATTTCCTGTTCTTAGGGAAGGAATAAGGATTGGAGGCAGAAATCTAAAAGGGGTGGTCAACTTTCAACACAGCTCTGAGACTCCCAAATATTTCTTCAGTAAGTCGCTTGTTTTGTGAACAGTCACACAGGTTGTGCTTTCAGCCTCACCTACCGAAATGGATACAGTCAGCTTAAGTTATAGTTGTTTTCTGCAGACATTAACAGTTCACTTGTCCTGTAAACAGGCTGATTTCTCTGAGACAAACTGAAGTGCACAGAGGCTGGTGCTGGGGTCTCGAAGAGCAGCTGGAGTAAAGAGGAAAATATCCAGGAGGCTGTGATGTGATTAGGAAATGAGAAGAAAGAAAGAGCTCCCTAATCTTCTATTCCTCATTCCTTTCAAGAGTCCCAAGGAGATCTGTAAGGGACTCGGCAGTGCTGTGGTTTAGAATTTGTTGGGTTAAAGCTATTTACTAAGACAGAGAAAAAGAAAAGGGTTATGCTTATGATTATGACATAGATCTATATCTCTATATATAAACACATGCTTACTTACGGTATATTCTCACATATATATAACGTATGCAGATGTAAAAATACATGCAAAGATGCTAATACATATGCATATCTGTTTGCAAGTCCAGGACATGTGGCAGGGGTTTTAACAGCCTCAAGGTTCACTGTAGGAACTGGAGTGGCTGTTGGGCTGTTGCAGGAGTTGGAGCAACTGCAGAACTCATTGCTAGAGCTGGAATCACCGCAGGACCTGTGACTGAAGTTGGAGCAGCCACTTGGCTCATTGGAGGGGTTGGAGCAACCACAGGGCTGTACATCCTGGCATATTGCACCTCCCTTGATAGGCATTTGTTTCATTTTCTTATTGCAGTACTTGGAACAGCTAGAGGACCTGTAGCAGGAGTGACTGCAGAGCTCATTATGAGGGGTGGAGTGACAGCAGGACCTGTCCCAGAGCTTGGAGTGACCGTAGGACATGTAGCACAAACTTGGAGCTGCTGCAGGTTCTGTGATGCAGTGTCATCGTCATTGGGTGTCACTTTTGGCAGCCAGCGTTGGGTGTCACCATCATGCAGAGGGGACAAAAGGTCCCCCCTGGGGACACTGCACTGAAGCTGGGAACACCATGACCAGCTCGAGGACTTCCCGGGGCAAATGGGGATACGGCATCACGGTGCCTCACCCCCATAGCTGGGGACATCCCCATGTTACTCTCAGAGTGTCGCATGCCAGAGTTGGTGACATACCCACACCACACGCCAGGGTTGAGGACACCCCCTCAGTGTCACACCATGAAGTCGGGGATACCTGTGTCACCCCTGTGGTGTCACAGCCCAAAGTTGGGGACACTCCTCAGGGCACCTCATCTGTGTCCACCCCCACAGACCACCATTGTTCCCATGGGGTGGGGGTGACAACCCTTACTTTTCTTATTAAGATTTCTTTCTTGATAACGGCAGATTGGGGATGCCCCCCCCCCGGCCCCCCCATATGTGAATAAAGGAAAGAGGAATAGTTGTGGGACTCCATGTGTCACAGCGGGAGGGAAATTTGGGGACAGAGGTCACTGCAGCATCCTGATCCTGTAGCCCCTATGGCCCCATAACCACTACAGCCCCATCTGATCAGCCATCCTATGTCCACATCTCATGACTTTATCCCATCCCATATCCTGTTGTGTATCCATAGCCCATCCCATATCCATCATATCAGCCCCATAGCCATCTCAAACCCATCCTGTGTCTGTGTCCCCACATCCTATCCCCATCCTGTACCCCGTATCTATATCCATTCCAAATCCGTATTCCCACATCCATCCCACGTCCATTCCATATATTTATCCAGTTGTAATCCCAACCCCATCCCATATCCATACCCCATCCCATATCCATCCCATATTCTTCCCATGTCGATCCCATATCCATTTCTGGAGTCCATCCCATACACGTCCCATTTTCTGATCTCCTTTTCATATCCTCGCACCCCAATCCCAATTTTCGCAATCCCACAGCCAACAATCCCAACCCGACGTTCCAAATCTCATTCCCAACCCCACCTCTCACCTGCCAATCCCAATCCCAATCCCTCATCCCAATCCCACATCCCATCCCATCCCATTTCTTGCTAGAATAGCGCGCACCCCTAAACCCCTCCCCCACCGCCGCTCCGCCCCGCCCCCTGCCCACCCGCCTCCAACCAGGGGCCACGCGACGCCCCTCGCCCGGCCTCTCATTGGTCAACGGCAGCGCCGCCGGCTCCGATTGGCTGAGCCGCAGCAGGCGGGAGCAGCCGTTGACAGCCGGCTCGAGGCCGCCCGGCTCTCACCTCAGACAGCGGCGCTGCCGCAGCCGGGGCCGCCCTTCACGGCAGCGCCGCTGCAGCCGCTGCGGGCCGGAGCCGTCCGGCTGGGATCTGTCCCTGCCTGGCTGTGGCCACATCAAAGTGCTGGGAGGCTTCCCCAGCTCCATGCCATGCACACCATGTCCTGCACCCCTGTGGCCTTCCCCACCCTCTCTCACATCACCTGCTCCAAAGTCCTAAAGGATGGAGCTCCTCACGCTGCCAAGCAGCCCCAGTACCCTCCCTCTGCTCTCTCTCTGCTCCTCCATACAATTCCTCCCAAACCTGTTACACTTTGATCCACCTCTGCTTGGACACAGTGTGACCACATCACCCTCCTTTTAGCTGCTCTCTTACTGCAGCCACTTGGCCCTCCTTTGGGTCTGCTTTAGGCCTCTTGCATCGATACCCCAACCCCATTATCCAAAGCAAAGTTCGCATAACCCCTCCCACGGACACCTCTAATCTCCTGATGACCAATGAAGCCCTCTGATGACCAGTGACTCCCCTCCTTGATTAATGGAGCCTTGTG
This sequence comes from Coturnix japonica, assembly GCF_054131305.1. NCBI lineage: Eukaryota > Metazoa > Chordata > Aves > Galliformes > Phasianidae > Coturnix > Coturnix japonica. The sequence goes on along the minus strand of NC_140682.1, from coordinate 11,626,635 downwards.
ATGTTCAATGAACATCTCTGACAACCAGTGGAGTCAGTGGAGCCCTCCGACAACCAACAAAGCCTTCAGATGACCGCAGTCATTTTCTCTGGACACACTCCAGGGTTGTGATGTCTTCCTTGCAGTGAGGGGTCCAAAAGTGGACACATCTGGGAGGTGCAGCCTCACCAGATCTGAGTACAAGGGGACAATCACGGCCCCGTTCCTGCTGCCAATGCTGTTTCTGATACAAGCCAGGATGCTGTTGGGCTTCTTGGCTTGCTGGGCACATCACTGGCTCAAGTTCAGCTGAGCATCGATCAATGCCCCCAGGTCCAGTTCCTCTACACAGCCTTCCAGCCGCTCTGCCCCACGCCTGAAGCTTTGCCTGGGGATGCTGTGGCCAAAGTGCTGGACCCGGCTCTTGGTCTTGTTGAACCTCATCCCAATGAGTTCAACCCAGCCATCCAGCCTGTCCAGATCATTATGTGCTTACCATGGTGGAGGCAACCGCTGGGCAGCTTGAAACATATGCAGTACCCCATCATGCAGTACTGCCCTCTAAACACCATATTAGGTCTCAAGAAAAAAGTCCTGTGGCTGCGTGGCACCCCAGAAAGAACTGAGTCAGATAATGGGGCTCTGATTACTAGTTCTGCCCTCTGGTGCCCAGTGAAGAAACACCCAGATCACTGACCAGGATGCTATCTGTGATCAAGCAGCTTTGATTGGCAATTGCAATGGCAGGTCCCCTGCAAGCAGGAGAGCATGCAGAAAGCAGCGTTGCATCTTTTAGGCCGTGTTACTCCACGCTGATCTCCTTCTGCCCCGGTTCCTCATTGGCTGAGTACTTCAGGCTCACAATCTTCCCGACTCCCCACTGAACATACTGGATGCCCCCTCCCTTCCCTTCCCTTCCCTTCCCTTCCCTTCCCTTCCCTTCCCTTCCCTTCCCTTCCCTTCCCTTCCCTTCCCTTCCCTTCCCTTCCCTTCCCTTCCCTTCCCTTCCCTTCCCTTCCCTTCCCTTCCCTTCCCTTCCCTTCCCTTCCCTTCCACACCTTCCCACACCATCCCTTCCCTTCCTTCCTTGTGGAGAGTGTTTATGCAGAATGGCTTCATGAGAAAGGACATGATGAAACACCACTAGTTAAATTGTAAGAGAAGGTACGTGACTGGAGGCAGCAGCTGAGGAGAAATCAGGATGTGAAAGACAGGATATGTAGCTAAAGACAGAATATGTATCTAGAGGCAAGGACGGCCTAAGGGAAAAGCAAGATGTGTAGCAATGTATGGACATAGCTGTGAAGAAAAGTAACTATAAAGCTAACCACAAAGGTCAGATGAAGTAATGTCTAATTCACCAATCCTGAGCTTAACTTTTGCAATATGCATGAACTTATTACTGATTGTATAAATGAGATGCTGTAACACCTAATAAACGAGGATTGTTGACCATAATAGCATGAGACTTCTCTCTCGTGGTTACTTCCAACACTTCCTCTCCCATTTTCTCCCCTCAATTCCTTCCCTTCCCGTCCCTTTTCCATAACACAGTGCAAAGGAAGCCCTCCACGGCCAAATTCCAGCCTGCCAAGTGCCCTGCCAGGCCAAAAGGCAATAGGCCAGTCCAGGGGCTTGGAAAGGCAGAACAAGGGAGAGGTTAGGAATAGTGTAGGGTAAGGGTTAGGGATAGGGATAGGGATAGGGATAGATATAGGGATAGGGATAGGGATAGGGATAGGGATAGGGATAGGGATAGGGATAGGGATAGGGATAGGGATAGGGATAGGGATAGGGATAGGGATAGGGATAGGTATAGGGATAGGGTTAGGGTTAGGGTGAGGGTTAGGGTGAGGGTGAGGGTTAGGGTGAGGGTTAGGGTGAGGGTGAGGGTGAGGGTTAGGGGGGATGTTCATCGTATACCACAAGGGAATTTGATGCTAGGGCAGTGCAGTCGGTAACTCTGTGTATATATATGTATACAGACCAGTGTGCATATTGTGTTTTTATGATTGTTTATTTGTATTTAGATGTTTATATTAAGTATGATGTTGTGATGTAGAATAGCAAGAGAATACAATATTCTATAGATAATAGAATATAGATGTATAATAGATATAGTTATATATTACATATATATTAATAGATAGAGATAATGGATATAGATATATAATAATATAGATGTAGCAATAATATTGCTATAGAATAGCAATATTACTAAGCCATGACATTTTTTATCCCTTGCCTCAAACACTTCCAGCTATAGGGTTTTGCTCCTAAAGAGGCAAGGGGTCTTGGAAGAGTCCTCGCTCTCTCTCCTTGTTCCTTTGCTTTTCTTCAGGGAGGTGGCATGCAGGAATGACACAAATGGGTCTCAGTGGCACAGATGGAACTCAGCAGCTGTTTCGCAGCCTCCAGTGGAGCTCTGACTGTCCTGGACAGCCCACGCCCGCATCAGCGTGGGTAGTGTGTGCCCTTCCTGCGGGGTGGGTCTTTGGTCTTTGGAGACTGACCCCTGGGAGACCCCGTTCCTTCTTTTATGGCTGGCAGGAACTCAGATCTGACAACGGGCGGCTCCTCGGGCAGGCTGGGCTCGCCACGAGATGTTTCTGCTGCCATCTTTTCAGTGGGAGACCCCTTTTTTTCCCTTATGGGTGGCAGCAATACAGATCTGTTGGGGGTGGACTCCTTGGGACGGCTGGTCTCACCACAAGAAGGTGCTGCTGCCATTTCCTTTGGTTGCTCCTGTGCCTCCCTGATCTTCTTAACCCTCTTCCTGAGAAGTCTCACTGAGTCGCATGCCCGAAGCGCCAGCATGTTTGGTTTGTCTGGGGACTCTAAGGATAGGCTGGATGAGGCCCTTGAGCAAGATGGTTGCTCTTGGCTGCATGAGGCCTCACGCTGGGCTTCCTCTGCTCCTCCTTCTTCATCGAAGAACTTGACACGTCTTGTTCGGGCCAGGTTTTCTTGGCTCTCTGTTCCCTCTAGGCCCTGCAGCTGGCAGCTCATCGGCTGCTCTGGGGCTACGGGCACTGCCCAGATGGGTGGCAGAACACTGAAAGGACAGAGCGGGAGGGGTCCGCCTGAGTGGCTGATGGCTTTGAAGCCACATCCCTCAAGCCTGAGCCAGGAGCCTGGGCTGTAATGCAGCCTTCCCCACAGACAGCTGACCGGTTGCCCCGGGGCTCTCTGGTGATGTGGAGAGGGGCCAGCCCTGTGAACTGGGGGGCTCCTGACATCCCCATCCCGGCACTCCCGGGAGGCCACAAACAAGCAGCGACCCTTTGGAGTTAGGGAATGGGCTCTTGTTGGGTCACCCCCATGCACATCCCAGACCACAGCCTCCAGCCTCACCTGTTGGCAATGCTCTCCCTCCGCAGTGTGTTCTTTACTTTTTGAAACTGCTCTCTATCAACACTTGCAGTGCTGAGGCGCCTGATGTATGTTGGAGTGTTATCAAATCTCACTGCAGTAGGGAAGGAAGAGGAGATTCGCCGTCAAGCCTTTGGCTCGCTCACAAGCAGCACTCAACTCAGACCTCTTTCCCAGAACCCGCCCTGAAACCATCTCTGTCCCCACTCCTCCTCTCTGCAGTTCAGCTCTGTTTTGGGCTGCATGAGGGACGCTGGCTTTGGGAAAGAGGAGCTGGCTGGTGACAAGAAGGCGGCAGGGTGACTTTTGAGGTCCCTGTCCCTGCAGTGGGGGAGGGCAAGGCCTGAGATCCCCACATCCTCCTGCCATAGCCAGGGATGGGGGTACGTCACACCCAGCACCTTCCTTTTGGATAGGCCAACCATAACCTAAGGGGAAGAGGCCGTGCTGTGCCGGCAGGATGGTATGCTGCAAGTGAGAGCCCTGGGCTGATGGTCAGCAAGGGACTGCCCACCTCCAGTTGGTTGCTCATGCTGTGGAAAGGAGCTGGAAGCCACTTTACCTTTCTTGTTCCCAGTAAGAGGTGGCAAAGTCTCTTCTTCTGTTGACTTCTGTGCCCCAAACAAGCTCCCGGAGGACTTGCGGCATCGCATGGGCGGCAGTTTGGAGACTAACTCCATTTGGAACCTGTAAGCGAGGAGAAGGCAGTGAGCGGTGTGACGCAGTGCAACAGCAATCCTTGCTGCTCTCTCTGCTTGCCTGCTCGCAAGCACGTTTTCATGCTGCATGAAGGCTTTCTAAAGCCGTTAGCAGGGTCACTTGGGATAGGAGGAGGGGAAACAGTTTCAGGCGGAAAGAGGGAAGACTGGCTTTGGATGGGAGGAAGAAGGTTTTAGCTGGAGGGTGGTGAGGCACTGGGATGTCTTGCCCAGAGAGGTGCTGGGTGCCCGGACAGGCATTCAAGGCCTGGCTGGACCAGGCTCAGAGCAACCTCATTTGGAGGTAGGTGTCCCTGTTCCCCGCAGGGCAGTGGGACCGGGTGCCCTTTTAGGGTTCCTGCCTGCTCCAATCGTTCTGTGATTCTCTGGCACATCCTCCTGGGCAGGACACTGATGGACACGAGGCACAAGCGCTACGGAATGAGAGCTGAGCAGCTGCATCAAGCAGCAGAAAAATACTCACTTGGGTAAGACCACAAGGCATTTTGAGAACACCAGGGAAGCCACCGGTGTCACACGGGACACCCCCATGTCCAGCAGCGAAGGGGCCTGCAGGGGAGGAACAGGGAGGTTGTGGGACATCTTGGTCACAGCTGAGGCACAGGGAACACGAGGAGCCCGAGGCAGGGAGAGCTGCCAGCACCGCAGCACCTGCACGGCTCAGATCACGGCTCAGGCCCAGGTCCTAGTGGGCCATGTGTGAGCTCCTCAAGGCTCACAGGACTGCCCGGACCACGGAGAAACCTATGGCTCACCATGCGAACGGCTCTCCTGAAGTTCGCTTTCCCTGACAGCTTCTAGAGGAAGTCATGATAGAACTTCATTTGGAAGGTCAGCCCGTCAATGAGGAGCACTCCGACGTCCTTCAGGCCCACGGCCACGTACTCCCCATTCCGCAGGCAGCTGGAGAGCAGCGATACGGTGCTTTGGATGCACTTCCGCACTGTCTGCCAGCTCACAGAGGCATCTGCAGCCACCTGGCTGCACTGCAGGGGCTCCACCTTCCTGTCGACTGAGAAAATACCAGGGACGGGGTTGATGATACGGTTGCTGTTCCACAGCTGCTTCCCTAGAACTAAGGGACATCATCCATAACGGCCCCGCGTTTGGATGGGCTCCTGCAAGGGGGAGGTGTGCTTCTGAGAAGGGATGTGGTGGCCCTGTTTGCCCTGTCCATGAAGCCAGCAAGGGTTTAATCCCCCCTCCTACCTGGCAGGGACCCCCTGCAGGACTTGAGGTGGTGCACAGCTATGAGGTTGCTGGCCAGGTGAAACACGGGCCAGCACAGGGTCACGGTCCTGTCCTGCATCCTGATCTCCCTGGAGATGATGTCAAAGGAGCCGAAGGTGGGAATCCAGACCCCCTGCGAGTGGAGGAGGAAGAAAGGGTGGACGCATTATGGGCTGGCTGGAGGAAGAGCTGGAGGTGGTCCTGTGCGGGGGCAGAGCTCAGGAGCCCCCTCCTGCTGTTCAGAGGCACAAGCCAGGGCAGCGGGGACGGCTTTGGGGCTGCACAGCCCTCTCCTTCCCCTCTCCCTCCCTCTCAAACGCAGCTCAGCGGGGAAACGTGGGGTGAGCTTCCTGCCGTGTGTGCAGGGGAAGACGCAGAGGAAGTCCAGGCTGAGCCGGACAGGGCGAGGAGGAACCTGGCAGCCAACAAACGCACCTTGTGCACCAGGAGCTGCTTGTGTACGAAGGCGGCCACCGCATCCCAGACGGCAACTCGCTCTGCAGATGAAAGGAAAAGCAGGTCACACTCTGCATCTGCCGCTTCCCGGCACCCCTCTCCCACTGCTGGGCAGGAGGGAGGTGGCAGATGGAAAGTGTCATCTCCATCCCAAGACTGGCTGCAGCACCGCTCCCGTGGTGGCTGTGGGTCCGTGTACCTTCAGTATTACTACATGTTTGTCCAGAGGCATGGCCCACCCTGGGGCCGTTCTTGCTCATTCTGGGTTGCTCCTTCTTGGCACCGGCCATGCTGGAGCTCATCCTTCAGATGCGTCTGCTCTGTACCAGATGCTCCTTCAGGATGCAGGACCCTCCTCGGTGCTCTGCCTTCACCCCCCTCCCGGGTGGCCGTGTCACAAACGGCACCACGGCAACGCGGTGACATCACGGCCAGCTGCCCATTATGATGCTGGCACTGCTGCCTGCCCCACCTGGCAGTGCTGACCCATCTCTGCTTTCTCCCTCTCCTGGAGCTGTGAGTTGAGGGGTGACCCTGGGGCGAGGATGGGGCTGGGATGTGTTGCTGTTCTCTCAGTTCCCTGGTCCTTGGGGCACCATTCGGGCCTTAAGGCTGCTGTTGGGCACCCTCCTGATATTGGCGAGCAATGGGCAGGGGAAGGAGGCAATGGGGGGCAGTTGGGGCTGAGCAGGTTACAGGACCGTGACTTGGCCACGTTGTTCTAGTGCTCACAATGGGTCCCTGCACCACAGGGCACTTGGGGGACCCTGGGTGCCTCCGCAGCCCTGAGGACCGGGCATCAGGGGCTGGGAATTAATTGATGGCATGGAGGGGACTGTCCGTGGCCTGTTCCAGCAGGACCTGGGCACTGTCACCTCCAGCCCTTCCCTTGCGCTCTATGGGGTAGTGCAGAGGAACGGATCTGGAGGGGGCAGGCTCAGAGTGCCCTATAGATGGCCCAGAGTCACCATGCAGCTGGGACAGGGGCTGTGGCTTCCGTCCCCAGGGGACCCACGTCCTGCCCCGGGTCTCTTGGCTGCTGCCAGTCCTTCTCCTGCCCTGAGTCCCTGGGGACAAACCCTGCAGGGACAAGGCTCCTCCTTGCCAGTGCTGCCCTCTGACATCCTCTGATGCCCAGTGAAGACCCTGATGATCAGTGACATCCCATGATGATCAATAAATCCCTCAGCAAAGCTACACGCTGTGTGTCTGTGTCCTTGTTCTCATGCTCAGCAGGGACTGCTGGGATCTGTCCCTGCCTGGCTGTGGCCACATCAAAGTGCTGGGAGGCTTCCCCAGCTCCATGCCATGCACACCATGTCCTGCACCCCTGTGGCCTTCCCCACCCTCTCTCACATCACCTGCTCCAAAGTCCTAAAGGATGGAGCTCCTCACGCTGCCAAGCAGCCCCAGTACCCTCCCTCTGCTCTCTCTCTGCTCCTCCATACAATTCCTCCCAAACCTGTTACACTTTGATCCACCTCTGCTTGGACACAGTGTGACCACATCACCCTCCTTTTAGCTGCTCTCTTACTGCAGCCACTTGGCCCTCCTTTGGGTCTGCTTTAGGCCTCTTGCATCGATACCCCAACCCCATTATCCAAAGCAAAGTTCGCATAACCCCTCCCACGGACACCTCTAATCTCCTGATGACCAATGAAGCCCTCTGATGACCAGTGACTCCCCTCCTTGATTAATGGAGCCTTGTGATGTTCAATGAACATCTCTGACAACCAGTGGAGTCAGTGGAGCCCTCCGACAACCAACAAAGCCTTCAGATGACTGCAGTCACCTTCTGATGGCAAAACAAGCCCTCTGATGGGCAGCAGCTTGCTGCTTTCTGTGCATAGAAGGGAAGGGTGGGAAAGGGAGATGTTGACATCACCTTGGTAGACAGCAGTTTGCTCATCGTAGCAATGTTTGTTCCTGATTTGATCAGAGAACCTCGAGAGGAGTGTGGCTGCTTCTGACATTCCTGTGAGACTCTGCTGTGGTTGAAGAGATGAGGCAGGTGATGAACTGCAGACAAAGCCATACTGCCTGATGTTGCTGTTGTTCAGGTAGTACAAAGCATTCAAATGGCTGGCCGTCTCCAAATGATGCACGATAGAAAGCTGCAGCCACACCGTCAATCAACTGTGATGATGCCTGTGTATCCTGAGACGACGACTCTTTTAATCAGGGGGCTTCCAGAATCTCTGAAACCCGTAGGCATACAACTGCAATGGAAGATACAGGCTGTGTCCCAGGGAGAAAGAACCTGGGCAGCGTTAGAAGGAACTGTAACATCCAACCATCTGCAGTCAGGATACAAAGTATGGACATGGGGGGAGGTTGCCCAAGAGTTAATTAACTGTGGCAGAAAATACGGGCTGGTGATTTCTTCCACCAGTAAGTGTGAGCCAAGGGGAGTGAGGCTTGCAGCAGTCAGCCTTGCCCCTGGGCCACCCAGCCCAAAGCTCAATGGGGCTGGAAAGGGTCTCACTGGCAGTCATTGCCAGTAAGTACAGGTAGGCAAAATATTGATCATAAATGTAATTGTCTCTGGACACTGGGCTGTCAAGAGGGCGTTCCCCGAGATTTGATGGGTGGATTACCCACAGTCAGGTTAGAGAAATCAGTTAACTGGTGGCCAGAACAAAAGCTCAAAAAGCTCAAGAAAAGCTGATGCATTCGCCCCCCTCCAGCGCAAGGTAGGCAGGAGGCGGGGGAGGGCAGTGAAGGGTGGATGTATTAGAAAGCTTACAACAAAAGGAGAAGATCCTCGATTTAACATCTTCTGTCCCAAGGCCTCACCCACCACCCTTGCCATTTGCCCCTGTGAGTCACCATCCAGTTGCTGATAAACCAGGGAAACACTTCTCTCCCTGGCCAGCCTGTGTCGACTCACCCAGCTATCCTGAGGCCAGTGTCCCTAACCTTAGTGGAACCTCTTAATAAATACACTTGGAAGGCTAAGGGTGCCCGGGAAAAGGAATATAGAATTAACACTTGCTCAATTATTCCCTCATTTTAACCATATTAACAAAGCCCCCAAAAGGCAAGTTGGGGTCTTGTTTTATTTTACAGAGGATCCCCGTGTGACCTCGACTTAGCACAGAATGGCTGAGAGCTGCCTTTACCCATATGTGTTCTGTGAGAGAAAAACCGAAGATGTGACTGTGCCGGAATACTGAATACCTCTGTGTTACATCTTTTGGTTGCAATAGTCTTGGCTTGTTGTGGTTGTGGGTTGTGACTGATATCAGCCCTTGGATCTGCTCAACTCCACAATTGGGCTCAGGGTGTTTTCAGCTCATCCTGTCTTTCTGGTGCTCCCTGCACAGTGGCACCATCCCTTCTGAGCCCTTCTGTCACCCCTTTTGGTCAAACTGGTGATGATTTGCATGGAACTCCTCCACGGTGCTTCCAAATTCCTAACACACTGGGAAATGAGCCAAGGGACCCACCTGATATCTGTTAGATGTGCTCACAAAAGAAATCCTTCCTAGAGCCCTTTGCACCGATGCTGTTCTGTGTCACATCTGTCCAGGAGCTGCATCCAAAAGGTGGCTGTTGGAAATGGTCTGAGTGTTGACAAGAGATGTGTGTGTTTGTGGGATTACCCCCCTTATGGTTCTTACTGTGGGGTATCCTACACACTGCCCCGTGAGAAGTTCAGCAGACCACCACAGTATTTGAACTTCCAAACCAGCATTTGGGTCTCTCAGCATCTGAATTGCTTTGGAAATGCTCAAGTGGAAAGTTCTCGAGACACTGAATCACCTTTGAGAACATTGCATGGTGTCACTGATGTCTATGTCCGTGACAGGGGGGCAGTAGGCCCGTAGGCTCCCCCAGCCCCTGACAAGTGGGAAGGGAAAAAGGGAAAGGGAAAGAGATGGGAGCTGGGCTCAGGGAAACAAACAGAGAAGCGGCAATGATCTAAGGAGGAAAACTTATTTTACTAATTACAATCTAATTGAAATTGAGGCTAATAAATCAAGTAAAATAAAAGAGAAAGAGAGAGGTTTCACACTCGCTGCCAGGCACTGAGAGAGAGAGAGCTAGCGTCACTTCCGTGACGTGTTTCCCTCTCTGACCATGAGGTCCTCTGGGACATGTAGTTTTTCTTCTCTGTGCTCCACATGATGTTATGATGTGGCATAAGAACAGCAAAGATGACAAAACCATGACAAGGACTAGAAGATGTTCTGAGCAAGTTTGCTGATGATACCAGATTAGGAGGTGCTGTTGCCCCCACGGAGGGTGGAGAGGACTTGCAGAGAGATGTGGACAAATCAGAGAAGTGGGTACAAGTTGGTGCATAAAGCATAACCAAAACAAAATGTGCCTGATTGTGCACCTGGGTAGGGGCAACCCTGGACATACACACTAACTGGATATGGGACACTGGAGAGAAGACTGACTGAAAAGGATTGGGGGTCCTGGTCAGCATCAAACTGAACATGAGTCAGCAGTGTGCCCAGGCAGCCAGGAAGGCCGACAGTCCACTGGAGTGCATCAAGCAAAGTACTGACAGCTGGGTGAGGGAAAGGATTGTCCCTGTCTGCTCTGCATTGCTACAGCCTCACCTGGAGCACTGGGAGCACTGTAGAGCAGAAAGGACATCAAACTATGGGAGGATGTGCAAAGGATGGCACTGGAACCAAGAGATCTGAAGTTCAGAGCTTCATTGGGATTGACTACGTGTTCAGATTGGGCCCTTCTCCCATCCCACATCCTGCAATGAGACACAGGGCACACCTAAGGCATGAACCTCACAGTGTCCTTGCACCCCATGCAGAGCCTGGGATCTTCTGTCCCTGTGTCTTTCATTTAACACCATACAATTCTCCTTCTCCTGCCCCAGGAAGGGCCCCGAGCCAACATGAGGGACAGGATCTCCCTGCCAGGGGTCTGGGAATCAAGTCATGTCCTGTCTGCTTCCTAAGACAAAGGAGGGGTTTCTTAGCATCAGAGCCACCATGCCAGTGCCTTTGCCTGCCTGTAGTCATGGCTTCCAATTATCTGCTCTAACAGGTCCCTTGGGAATCTTGCTTACTAATGGCCCTCATTGGGCCCATTAATACTCCAAGAAACTGTTACTTCTGCCTTTGTCTTGTTGAGCACTTTGTGCAGACTTCTCTCTGCACTGGAGGCTGATGGACTCAGCAGCAAATGCCCCTTGGGGCCTCTTACCACCTAAGGAGCCCTCCTGTGCCTTGTGCCTTCCTGTCATCCTCTTTGGGTTTTCAGAACTTGTTCAGCAAAGTGGAGAGGTATCTGGAGAGATCTTAAAGAGGAAGAATCCAGCAGACATTTATTGTCTATTTATTTATAGGTGGGTTTAAACAAGTTGTTAAAGCAGCACTGTGCAACTGATATCAATCCAGGATATTCCCAATGAGTTCTATTCTGTTACTGTGTGGACAAACGTCCTTCTCAACCTCCCCACCCCATTTCTACTCACACTGGCCCCCTGGGACTAGCATCTCTTTTCCTGACATCACTCTTCTCCTCTGCATTCATCCGCTCAGTGTTAAACCTGCTTTGCACCAACTCCCACTGGCTTTCCACAGAGAACCGGCTGCACACGGAAAAGGAAAGATTTCTCTCTTTTTTTTGGCCTACAAACAGAAGGAAAGGTGGTGCAATGTAAACAGTTGAACAGTAAAACACAGTGATCAACTGCTTGCCATGTCCAAGCTGCTTCTATTGAGGTTTGTCTTTCACAGGGAATATTTGTAGAAGAAATGAGTGAGACGCAGATAGGAAGGGATAGGTAGAATCACAGTGAAGGATTTGACAACAGAGTCCATCAGACACTGGAGAGATGGAGCAAATTCCAGTAATCTCCCTGAATGTCAGAAAACAGCCAGATAGTTGGGAGGTATCAACTTAAAATTGAAAAGGACTTGTGAGTATTTCACACATTGGGAATGGTTAACACATTTTCATTGATTTCTATCTTTGTCTTCAAATGTTTTTTTCACTTTTACCGACATTAATGAACATCTTTCAAACTTCCTGCTTCAAAAAATAAAAAGAGAAAGAGAAAGAGAAAGAAAAAGGGAAAGAAAAAGGGAATGAAAACAAAAAAGAAAACGAAAAAGGAAAAGGAAAAGGAAAAGGAAAAGAAGGAAAAAAAAAGAAAAAGAAAAGGGGAAAAAAAAGAAACAAAAAAAGTAAGAAAAAGGAAAAGAAAAAGGGAAAGAAAAAGAAAAGAAAAAGGAGAAGAAAAAGAAATAGAAAAAGAAAGAAAAGGAAAATGAAAATGAAAAGAAAGGAAAGGAAAGGGAAGGAAAGGGAATCATAGAATTACCCAGTTTGGAAAAGACCTTGAAGAACATCAAGTCCAACCACAGCCTAACCATAAAGGGAAAAAAAAGGGAAGGGAAGAAGAAGGGAAGGGAAATGGAAAGGAAGAGAGAAAGGGGAAGGGAAAGGGAAAAGGAAAGGAAAAGAAGAAAAAAAAAAAAAAAGAAAAAAGAAAGATCCATTTGTGTCTCGCACATGGCCTGGTGCCCGTTTTACCTTCACATTCCCCACCAGACCTTCCTTGCTGGTATGAAATCTAGCAGAGCACCTCTCCTCTTTGGTTCCTCCATGAAGCTCGAGAAGCTGCCATCTGTGCTCTCCAGGGATCTCCTGGATGGCACATGCCCTGCTGTGCTGTCCCTGCAGCAGATACTGGAGTGAAAAAGGCCCCCAAAGGGGACAAGGGCCGGACAACATCAGGCTCCCATCTGTCTGCAGAGGGCACCTTCCATTTGCTCTCCCTGATCAGGAAGCCTGGAACAGACACTGTTGGTCTCCTCTCTTTTCCATTTTCATCAGCTCTGACCTGGCTGCTCTGCCATCCCCAGGCAGAGCTCAGTGCACTCTCACAGAGGGCAGTCGCCCTTCCTTGTCTCTTCGCCCATCCATCCCTAAGACTCTGTATCCCCCTTGTGCTACGGTGCAATTGTGGAAGCCATTAAACTGCATCCCTGTGGTCCAAACAAGAGCTCAGGCCTGCAACTCTACAAAGATTTCTAGGTCATCACGTGTTGGTGTTCTCATTAGTGCAAAAACACAGAAGTAAGCATCCTAATTGGAAAGCATAACTGGACAGAGCCTGACTGGAGAGCTCATCTATGGTGTTAGTTTGAAGAAGGTGGCACACAGGAATTTAACCCATTGTGGGTCTTGGAGTTGACATAGCAGCATTTGCAGCTACATGTGAATGGGACTGGATCCTGATACAGACTGGGAAGGAGACAAAGCTGCCACCTGACTGGGAAGGACCATTCCAAGTACTCCTAACAACTGAAACAGCTGTGAGGACAGCCGAGAAAGGATGGACTTATGACACACTGGTATAGGTATCCACTAGCCCTGAGGCGTGGGAACTGTGGCCATAGAAAAACCTTTAAAAGATAAGAATTAGAAGGAAATCATGAAAAGTTTTTTTATATGCATATATATTTTTTATTATTTTAACTAACCTTTCACTTCTCCTCGAATAGGTAAATGAATTGTATATGTAAGTGGGAGAGTATTATAACCTATATAGAACCAATACTCACAAAAAGTTTTCCTTGTAACAAAAAAGTTTTTACTGCTGTACCCATTTGCTATCCTGATAATTATCTGGAAAAGGTGAAATTTGACAATAATGCAGGGGAGGGACCAACTGATAGTTTTGATATGAATAAGGGACTCTTGTGGTGTATGGAATGATGTATGGTGGACAACTGCCAATTGAGGCTGGACAGAGACACTCCTTGAAAATACCCAGAATGTCCAGGATAGGGAAGAGCTTAAAAAGGGGTAGAAAATCTTCCTGAAAACCCTGCAGTTATGACAATTAAGGAGATAAAAGATCTTAGACAAACATTTGAAACTGAAACAAGATATGGGGACGTTAATGCCTGGGTAGAATGGACTAAGTATACTGTCCAGAGTCCCAACCATAGCAATTGCTACACTTGTGCATCGGGACGGCCAATAGCTCAGGTGGTACCCATTCTGCTGGGATGGACCAAGGACCCCAAGGGAATGTGATGCATGATTGCCCTGTATCAAGAGAAAACTGCCTGGGGAAATAGAGAGTGCAGACCTCTCTCTTGTTTCCTCCAATGCCTGATACAGATGTCAAGATCCCTCCTGCGCTCTCTACAGCAGTAGGTAACCATACAGCTTGCCTCTCACAGCAGGGTGTGAAGGCTACCAGGCCTATAGGAAACTTTTCCTTATGCAGTGATGAGGTCTTGGATGTTATGGAGGATTCAGCAGGAAATTATTCAAGATTGGGAATCTCCAGGGCAAATCTCCGGTGGTACTGTGGGGGAAAGATTTTTATGGTCCAGCTTAACCATCTAACTGGGGAGGCACCTGTGCACTTGTTCAATTAGTTATACCATTCACCCTGGCATTTGGAAAAGAAATGTATATAGATTTAGTTGGGGTACCTAGAGGTGTCCCTGATAAATTTAAGGCAAGAAATCAAATTGCTGCAGGATTGGAGTCACTGTTTTGGTGGATGACAATCAACAAGAACATAGACTGGATTAACTACATATAAAATATACAAAAGTGCAATTAAGGGAATAGCAGAACAGCTAGCCACACACCGGAAAAGGAATGATCTAGCAGGAGAGAAATCCTGCTAGATTGAAGAAAAGGGGGGAATGAACAGTGAAGCAGGAAACAGAAGCTCTGCTGGAATTCGGAATAAAGGGGGGCTAAAAGGGGGATAGTTAAAGGTAGTTTATAGAAACAAGTAAAGGAAACTTAAAGGTAGTTTATAGAAATAAGTAAAAGAAACTTAAAGGTAACAAGTAAAAGAAACAAGGGGCCTGAGAGAGCAGGGAGGATGCAGATAAGGAGTGAGACCTCACGGACGACCAGAAGAGGAGTTGCATTCCCCCTGATAAGAACAAGAGGGGGTCAGCATGCTAAAGACAAGAGGGGGTCTGTATGCTAAAGAGCTATTGAATATGTACCAGAATTCCTAGAACTACTGACTATGTATTAGAAGTCTAAGAAATCATTGACTATGTATCAGAATTCCGAGAAATCATTGACTATGTATTAAATGTACCTATAACTGTGTCCCGATTTTACAAGTCGGTGTGCAAGTTTGAAGGAGCTATCCCCCTTGCACCTGGCACTGCGCAACGCTGGAATAAACATACCTGCTTTATAACCCATCTCTGGATTATAGAGTTTGATTCCGCAAGCCAGGAGGACGTCTTAACAGCTGAGACACTGGATGATGCAGGCTGGGAGGAAACCAGTTTGATCAGCCCCTCCAGCAGGCTGTTTTGATCATCCTGATCCTCATCAGCTGTGTCCCATCTCACCACGGGTTCACAGGGCTCATCACGATGAAGCACAGCAGACAGTTCCTCCATCCTACCTTCCTGATTACTCTCTACTCTATCCAGTCTTTCAGTTACTTTCACAGGGGCTGAAACATAAGCACGTAGAGGGGTTAAACGTAGCTCAAAGTCATGAAGCTTAGTAATCATTTCATTCAAAGGGGTCTTCTTTGCCCTCTGCCAGACGTTGCTGCTCATGTACCGCCATACTCACCTGGTGCAGACCTTGTGCACATATGCCACATACTTGGTGTACGCCTGACTCTCTCAGGATCATGGCCTTGGTTTGGACTGGAATTTGGATCAGAATTCTGAGGAATAAACGTGGGGTCGTGTAACATCTCCACCACGGCCCGTTCTCTCAAATAACGACGCCTCTTTCTCTCTAAGTAAGTCACAAAACAAAGACTCATGGGGGACGACAGTGTATTGTAGGGGTCAGAAACGGGGACGGGAGGACGGGGGCGGGGGGGGCACAGATAGGGGAGCCTAGGGGTCAGAATGGGGGCGTGGGGTGGGGCAACGAGGTACCCCTGGGAGGGGAGGAGGCACAGGGAACATCCCGCCGTCCAACAGAAGCCCTGAGTGCCACAGAGGCCCCGCGGGGCCAACGCAGGGCGGCTCGCGGCGCCCGCGGAGGGGACCCCTTCAGGCCTCCCCCAGAACAGCCACTTGCAGAAGCGGAGGCGGCGCTCGGAGCCCCGGGGTTGCCCGGCGGCGCTGCAGCAGTGCGGAGAGCAGCTCGACTTCGGCACGGCCGCCTCTTCCTCGGGGCGCGGGGTGATGACGGCACGGCTGGCGCCGCTCGGGCAACGAGCACAGGCGCAGGCGCGCTGACGCGCTGTTGCTATGCCGACGTCGTCACGCATGCGCTGTCGCCGTGGTGGCAGTTTCGAGTGCGCGCAGAGAGGGGGGAAGGCGCGCTGTCGCCATGGCAACGCGGCCTGTACACGCAGGGCCTGAAGCCTGAGTGGGCCTCGGGGGCGGTGGGGGGCAAAGAAGCCGGGGGGGAACGGAGAGCCCTCGGGGATCTCCTGGTGAGGTGTGGGGGGGCTTAGGGGGGAGGGCAAAGCTCCGGGTGTGCTCAGTGGTATCCAGGGTGGTCGAGCGCCCACCTACTTCTTCCCCATTTGTTCACCATCAGCTTCATCACTGAAACCTCTGACTCACTTCCATCCGCTCTTCCCCGGTTTGCAAGATTTCCATTGCTTGTTAGGCCAGGGGGTGCCACTTTCTAAAAACAATGCATGTGGAACGTGAGGAAAATGCCCGTGTCCCGTTTTGAGGCAAAAGACACAAGAATTCTGTTGCGAATGCAGTCCTTATTGTGAGGCAAAATCACCAAGTGTAAAATTATTGAGGAAAAACAAGACTCTTCACCCAGTAAAGCTGAAATGGACAGTTTTACAACTGTAGCTTGTGGATTCCTTTTGCTAAACTAATAAATTGGTTCTTAAACTAATGTGCTAATTGCTATTGGTCAGCAAACATAGGTTGCTATGTTGAGCTGAACGTGTGCAGCCTTCAGTGGATTCTTACCCTCTTTTTCACACTCCTTTATAACCCTTCTAATTCTTTCAGGACCAGAATTTGTCTTCTCTCTTTCTTTCAGGTAACCGAGGAGGAAAGACTATTCTCGCTTCCAGTGTCCCTGTCTTTTCTCCTTCGCAGGTAACACTTTGTTTTCTATAAGAGTCTCTGGCCCACAGCTCGCTCTCTCTCTCTTACTCTCTCCCCCTCTTAGAGAGTGCTGATTCTGAGGTTTGGGGGGAGGGGCGGGGGGCACAGTGCAGAGGATGTGTTCTCATGCCCGCAGCATCTACTTTGGCTAGAGCAGATCACAGACTTAGAAAGATATTATATTTCTGACTCACCGCTTTTCCTTACCCCTTTTGCCGTTTTTTTTTTTTTGGTTTTTGTTTTTTTTTTTTTTTTGTGTGTGTGTGTGTGTGTGTGTGTTTTTTTTTTTCCTCCACAATTCCACTATTCACTTTTGGTACCTCCATTACACTTCCATTGTACCATCAATAATCAAGCAATACCTTTCTTCACTTCCCACTAACACCCAGCACTTGGTCTCACAATTAGGATACTTAATTATAAAAACTGGTCCCAGAACTTCATTTATGATCCTGGTTTCTTACTCCGTATTCCCCCTGGCTCGCCAGCAAAGACTCTTCAGTGAGCCAAAACACAGCCCAGGGGGTCTTCTAGATATTTCTTAGACACCCCTTGTACCGTAACAGCTTCTTAGATAGCACTTTCACAAGTGTGAAATTTAACAGTCACAAAGACAGAGACAGCAACCAGTACAGTTTATCCTCGGGATCCTTCCTCTCTCCACCTCTCCCCAGGGCCCAACCTTCCTTCTGTGTTCCATTCCTACTCTTGCATAGCTGCCCACCTAATCGTGCCTCTTTCTTGTCCAGTAAACAACTTATCCATGATAAACATCACTTCCACCCATGAGTAGAAATCAGGCCCTGAGAATCAATCTCTGCTTCTCTTCGTGGATCTTCCCTTTTTGATAGCTAATTCCTCCTTTTCCATCTCTAAAGCAGGAAACACATTCTATTCCTACACTAACTACTGTGCCTGGCAGCATCCCTCCTCGCCTTGGTCATTTTTGTAGGATGTCCGTGGCACATCTGACGTCGCGGTCAGAGATAAGTCACGGGAGGAGGACGTATATAATCTCGCTCCCAGGCTGGAGTTTTCTCTCTCTCTTGGACTCTCGGGGAGTGGGAAGCATTCCAGTCGTGTCACCTAGAGTTCACAGTAGGCCTCTCGGTTTTCTGGGGACTCTCTCTCTCTCTCTGTTTTGTTTGATTTATTAGCCTCAATCATATTGTATTATATTGTGTTATCTTGTATTCCGATATCATATTTAGTAAAATAAATTTTCCTCCTTAGATTGCTGCCGCTGTTCTTTTTCCCATTCCCCTTTCCCTTCTTCTCTGGGCTGGGGGCCCTACAGGGCGGCTGCCCCCTGTCACGGGCAAAGGTAAATCTAGGTAACCCGTGACACTCACTAAGCTGGCAATACCTTGCTTGATGCACTCCAGGGGACCATTGGCCTTCCTGGCTGCTTGGGCTCACTGTTGACTCATGTTCAATCTGATGTTGACCAGGACCCCCAATCCTATTCAGTCAGACCGCTCTCCAGTGTCCCATATCCAGTCAGTGTGTATGTCCAGGGTTGCCCCTACCCAGGTGCACAATCAGGCACTTGTTATACTTTCTGCACTTGGTGCTTAGTACCAACTGGTACCCAGTTCTCTGACTTGTCCACATATCTCTGCAAGTCCTCTCCACCCTCAGTGGAAGCAACAGCACCTCCTCATCTGGTATCAGCAGCAAACTTGCTCAGAACATCTTCTAGTCCTGCATGCAAGTCATCCGCAAAAACATGAAAGAGAAGCAGCCCTAAAATGGAGCCCTGGGGAACCCTGACAGTGACCATCTACCAGCCCAATGGAACCTGTTGACTCTAATCATTTGGACCTCACCTATTGGCCAACTGCTCAACCACCACATTCTGTTTCTGTCTATCCGTATGCAGGACATTCTGCCCAGAAGGGTGCAGTCAGAAACAGTTTCAAAAGCTCTACTGAAATCATCAAGGATAACATCAACTGGCTTCCCATGGTCAGCTAAATGGATAACCTTGTGATAAAAGGAGCCAGGGAGCTGAACCCCAAACGAGCAGGGTGAGAAAGAGTCCCCTACAGATGATAAGGCCAGGCATATCACGCCATTCTCCTGGTGGGAAGTCAAAGTGGCCAACTCTTTCCAGAAATTAGATGCCACATGGTTGAGCAGAAGTGAAAGAAGCAAGGACAGGCACTGTAGAGGTCTTACCCTAGAGTGCTTGAAAGAGTGTATTTCAGGATTTAACAAATCTAGTCTTGAATTGAAACGTCTTTGTCTGGAGTATACAACTCCCTGGCTGTCCAGTCTGGTCTGATTCAGCAAACACAATGACAATGCACAGCGCCAGCGAGTCACTGCTATCCTTGCTAAGCCTATAACGACGACAATAAATGAAATGCAGATGTATCCTTCTATTCAGGCCAAAATATGGGGAAGTCTTGAACAGATCACAGATCTCCTTGATGTAATGCTGGACAGTTTCATCATCAAAACTAGTGCCACAGGGGACCACCCCCTACGTTCTGGATATTCACAGCCCAGGTACACAGAACAGACGCACACACCAAGTACCCATGACCCATATGTCTCGCATATGTGACCGACCCTGGTGCACGCAGGCACCAACCACCACTACGCCCCACCTGTGTCCGCGCCCTGGTGCATGCGGGCACTGCCCGCAATGCCGCAACCCATCGGGACCGGACTCGCTCTGCCTCCCAGTGCCCCGCAGCGCTCCGCACAGAGAGATTTCCAGATGAGGCATTTGCACTTCTGCTAGGCAACCACGATCTGTTAGTAAACTGATAGAGTAAAAGAGTAAATCTCAAAGTTAAAAGTCAGGTATGTGGGCCCATAACCAAGTAGGATGTGCAGTTATGATAAGGGAAGAACATCCTGCATACTAAAAGGAACATAGCCCAAGAAGCCGTCCAGAAACAGACTAGTTCAATCAAACATGATGGGGTAAAAAGGACGGAGTGAGGAAGACTTTGAGCCTTTGCAAGGAAGACGTCTGACTTCATCCCCACAACCTCCGGAGGAAGAACCCAGCTACAAACAGCCCATGTGCTGGAGGGAGGGGCAGAATGTAAGTGATTTCCTGGAAAATAATGAATATGTAGATGAATTCCAGGAAATCTGTTGAATATGTATCAGCTTGGCTTTCAAATGGGTAACACTTCTGTTTTCTGGTGTGCAAGAGAAGTGTGATCCCCTTTGCATTCAGTGCCTAATAAACGTATTCCTGCTTTATAACCTAATTCTGGGTTATAGAGTTTGATACTGCAACTCAAAGCCATGCTTCTGGAATCAGTCTGTCCACTGGTGAAAAATACATCTTACTCTGCCGCCTGCCAGGGTCAGCAGTCATCCTGCTCGGGAAGCTGCCCAGGGCGCTGCGGGGAGACGTGTGGGGGGAAGGAGCCCCCCGGCAGGGCTTGTGCTGCCACAGCTGCTGCCTGGGGCAGGGGGATCACAGCTCCACTGCACAACTGAATGTTGTAAGGGTGCTTTGCAAGAGGAGAGCCAAGGCAGGGATTTTCCATTTCCTGTTCTTAGGGAAGGAATAAGGATTGGAGGCAGAAATCTAAAAGGGGTGGTCAACTTTCAACACAGCTCTGAGACTCCCAAATATTTCTTCAGTAAGTCGCTTGTTTTGTGAACAGTCACACAGGTTGTGCTTTCAGCCTCACCTACCGAAATGGATACAGTCAGCTTAAGTTATAGTTGTTTTCTGCAGACATTAACAGTTCACTTGTCCTGTAAACAGGCTGATTTCTCTGAGACAAACTGAAGTGCACAGAGGCTGGTGCTGGGGTCTCGAAGAGCAGCTGGAGTAAAGAGGAAAATATCCAGGAGGCTGTGATGTGATTAGGAAATGAGAAGAAAGAAAGAGCTCCCTAATCTTCTATTCCTCATTCCTTTCAAGAGTCCCAAGGAGATCTGTAAGGGACTCGGCAGTGCTGTGGTTTAGAATTTGTTGGGTTAAAGCTATTTACTAAGACAGAGAAAAAGAAAAGGGTTATGCTTATGATTATGACATAGATCTATATCTCTATATATAAACACATGCTTACTTACGGTATATTCTCACATATATATAACGTATGCAGATGTAAAAATACATGCAAAGATGCTAATACATATGCATATCTGTTTGCAAGTCCAGGACATGTGGCAGGGGTTTTAACAGCCTCAAGGTTCACTGTAGGAACTGGAGTGGCTGTTGGGCTGTTGCAGGAGTTGGAGCAACTGCAGAACTCATTGCTAGAGCTGGAATCACCGCAGGACCTGTGACTGAAGTTGGAGCAGCCACTTGGCTCATTGGAGGGGTTGGAGCAACCACAGGGCTGTACATCCTGGCATATTGCACCTCCCTTGATAGGCATTTGTTTCATTTTCTTATTGCAGTACTTGGAACAGCTAGAGGACCTGTAGCAGGAGTGACTGCAGAGCTCATTATGAGGGGTGGAGTGACAGCAGGACCTGTCCCAGAGCTTGGAGTGACCGTAGGACATGTAGCACAAACTTGGAGCTGCTGCAGGTTCTGTGATGCAGTGTCATCGTCATTGGGTGTCACTTTTGGCAGCCAGCGTTGGGTGTCACCATCATGCAGAGGGGACAAAAGGTCCCCCCTGGGGACACTGCACTGAAGCTGGGAACACCATGACCAGCTCGAGGACTTCCCGGGGCAAATGGGGATACGGCATCACGGTGCCTCACCCCCATAGCTGGGGACATCCCCATGTTACTCTCAGAGTGTCGCATGCCAGAGTTGGTGACATACCCACACCACACGCCAGGGTTGAGGACACCCCCTCAGTGTCACACCATGAAGTCGGGGATACCTGTGTCACCCCTGTGGTGTCACAGCCCAAAGTTGGGGACACTCCTCAGGGCACCTCATCTGTGTCCACCCCCACAGACCACCATTGTTCCCATGGGGTGGGGGTGACAACCCTTACTTTTCTTATTAAGATTTCTTTCTTGATAACGGCAGATTGGGGATGCCCCCCCCCCGGCCCCCCCATATGTGAATAAAGGAAAGAGGAATAGTTGTGGGACTCCATGTGTCACAGCGGGAGGGAAATTTGGGGACAGAGGTCACTGCAGCATCCTGATCCTGTAGCCCCTATGGCCCCATAACCACTACAGCCCCATCTGATCAGCCATCCTATGTCCACATCTCATGACTTTATCCCATCCCGTATCCTGTTGTGTATCCATAGCCCATCCCATATCCATCATATCAGCCCCATAGCCATCTCAAACCCATCCTGTGTCTGTGTCCCCACATCCTATCCCCATCCTGTACCCCGTATCTATATCCATTCCAAATCCGTATTCCCACGTCCATCCCACGTCCATTCCATATATTTATCCAGTTGTAATCCCAACCCCATCCCATATCCATACCCCATCCCATATCCATCCCATATTCTTCCCATGTCGATCCCATATCCATTTCTGGAGTCCATCCCATACACGTCCCATTTTCTGATCTCCTTTTCATATCCTCGCACCCCAATCCCAATTTTCGCAATCCCACAGCCAACAATCCCAACCCGACGTTCCAAATCTCATTCCCAACCCCACCTCTCACCTGCCAATCCCAATCCCAATCCCTCATCCCAATCCCACATCCCATCCCATCCCATTTCTTGCTAGAATAGCGCGCACCCCTAAACCCCTCCCCCACCGCCGCTCCGCCCCGCCCCCTGCCCACCCGCCTCCAACCAGGGGCCACGCGACGCCCCTCGCCCGGCCTCTCATTGGTCAACGGCAGCGCCGCCGGCTCCGATTGGCTGAGCCGCAGCAGGCGGGAGCAGCCGTTGACAGCCGGCTCGAGGCCGCCCGGCTCTCACCTCAGACAGCGGCGCTGCCGCAGCCGGGGCCGCCCTTCACGGCAGCGCCGCTGCAGCCGCTGCGGGCCGGAGCCGTCCGGCTGGGATCTGTCCCTGCCTGGCTGTGGCCACATCAAAGTGCTGGGAGGCTTCCCCAGCTCCATGCCATGCACACCATGTCCTGCACCCCTGTGGCCTTCCCCACCCTCTCTCACATCACCTGCTCCAAAGTCCTAAAGGATGGAGCTCCTCACGCTGCCAAGCAGCCCCAGTACCCTCCCTCTGCTCTCTCTCTGCTCCTCCATACAATTCCTCCCAAACCTGTTACACTTTGATCCACCTCTGCTTGGACACAGTGTGACCACATCACCCTCCTTTTAGCTGCTCTCTTACTGCAGCCACTTGGCCCTCCTTTGGGTCTGCTTTAGGCCTCTTGCATCGATACCCCAACCCCATTATCCAAAGCAAAGTTCGCATAACCCCTCCCACGGACACCTCTAATCTCCTGATGACCAATGAAGCCCTCTGATGACCAGTGACTCCCCTCCTTGATTAATGGAGCCTTGTGATGTTCAATGAACATCTCTGACAACCAGTGGAGTCAGTGGAGCCCTCCGACAACCAACAAAGCCTTCAGATGACCGCAGTCATTTTCTCTGGACACACTCCAGGGTTGTGATGTCTTCCTTGCAGTGAGGGGTCCAAAAGTGGACACATCTGGGAGGTGCAGCCTCACCAGATCTGAGTACAAGGGGACAATCACGGCCCCGTTCCTGCTGCCAATGCTGTTTCTGATACAAGCCAGGATGCTGTTGGGCTTCTTGGCTTGCTGGGCACATCACTGGCTCAAGTTCAGCTGAGCATCGATCAATGCCCCCAGGTCCAGTTCCTCTACACAGCCTTCCAGCCGCTCTGCCCCACGCCTGAAGCTTTGCCTGGGGATGCTGTGGCCAAAGTGCTGGACCCGGCTCTTGGTCTTGTTGAACCTCATCCCAATGAGTTCAACCCAGCCATCCAGCCTGTCCAGATCATTATGTGCTTACCATGGTGGAGGCAACCGCTGGGCAGCTTGAAACATATGCAGTACCCCATCATGCAGTACTGCCCTCTAAACACCATATTAGGTCTCAAGAAAAAAGTCCTGTGGCTGCGTGGCACCCCAGAAAGAACTGAGTCAGATAATGGGGCTCTGATTACTAGTTCTGCCCTCTGGTGCCCAGTGAAGAAACACCCAGATCACTGACCAGGATGCTATCTGTGATCAAGCAGCTTTGATTGGCAATTGCAATGGCAGGTCCCCTGCAAGCAGGAGAGCATGCAGAAAGCAGCGTTGCATCTTTTAGGCCGTGTTACTCCACGCTGATCTCCTTCTGCCCCGGTTCCTCATTGGCTGAGTACTTCAGGCTCACAATCTTCCCGACTCCCCACTGAACATACTGGATCCCCCTTCCTTCCCTTCCCTTCCCTTACCTTCCCTTCCCTTCCCTTCCCTTCCCTTCCCTTCCCTTCCCTTCCCTTCCCTTCCCTTCCCTTCCCTTCCCTTCCCTTCCCTTCCCTTCCCTTCCCTTCCCTTCCCTTCCCTTCCCTTCCCTTCCCTTCCCTTCCCTTCCCTTCCCTTCCCTTCCCTTCCCTTCCCTTCCACACCTTCCCACACCTTCCCACACCATCCCTTCCCTTCCTTCCTTGTGGAGAGTGTTTATGCAGAATGGCTTCATGAGAAAGGACATGATGAAACACCACTAGTTAAATTGTAAGAGAAGGTACGTGACTGGAGGCAGCAGCTGAGGAGAAATCAGGATGTGAAAGACAGGATATGTAGCTAAAGACAGAATATGTATCTAGAGGCAAGGACGGCCTAAGGGAAAAGCAAGATGTGTAGCAATGTATGGACATAGCTGTGAAGAAAAGTAACTATAAAGCTAACCACAAAGGTCAGATGAAGTAATGTCTAATTCACCAATCCTGAGCTTAACTTTTGCAATATGCATGAACTTATTACTGATTGTATAAATGAGATGCTGTAACACCTAATAAACGAGGATTGTTGACCATAATAGCATGAGACTTCTCTCTCGTGGTTACTTCCAACACTTCCTCTCCCATTTTCTCCCCTCAATTCCTTCCCTTCCCGTCCCTTTTCCATAACACAGTGCAAAGGAAGCCCTCCACGGCCAAATTCCAGCCTGCCAAGTGCCCTGCCAGGCCAAAAGGCAATAGGCCAGTCCAGGGGCTTGGAAAGGCAGAACAAGGGAGAGGTTAGGAATAGTGTAGGGTAAGGGTTAGGGATAGGGATAGGGATAGGGATAGGGATAGGGATAGGGATAGGGATAGGGATAGGGATAGGGATAGGGATAGGGATAGGGATAGGGATAGGGATAGGGATAGGGTTAGGGTTAGGGTGAGGGTTAGGGTGAGGGTGAGGGTTAGGGTGAGGGTTAGGGTTAGGGTGAGGGTGAGGGGTAGGGGGGATGTTCAGTGTATACCACAAGGGAATTTGATGCTAGGGCAGTGCAATCGGTAACTCTGTGTATATATATGTATACAGACCAGTGTGCATATTGTGTTTTTATGATTGTTTATTTGTATTTAGATGTTTATATTAAGTATGATGTTGTGATGTAGAATAGCAAGAGAATACAATATTCTGTAGATAATAGAATATAGATGTATAATAGATATAGTTATATATTACATATATATTAATAGATAGATATAATAGATATAGATATATAATAATATAGATGTAGCAATAATATTGCTATAGAATAGCAATATTACTAAGCCATGACATTTTTTATCCCTTGCCTCAAACACTTCCAGCTATAGGGTTTTGCTCCTAAAGAGGCAAGGGGTCTTGGAAGAGTCCTCGCTCTCTCTCCTTGTTCCTTTGCTTTTCTTCAGGGAGGTGGCATGCAGGAATGACACAAATGGGTCTCAGTGGCACAGATGGAACTCAGCAGCTGTTTCGCAGCCTCCAGTGGAGCTCTGACTGTCCTGGACAGCCCACGCCCGCATCAGCGTGGGTAGTGTGTGCCCTTCCTGCGGGGTGGGTCTTTGGTCTTTGGAGACTGACCCCTGGGAGACCCCGTTCCTTCCTTTATGGCTGGCAGGAACTCAGATCTGACAACGGGCGGCTCCTCGGGCAGGCTGGGCTCGCCACGAGATGTTTCTGCTGCCATCTTTTCAGTGGGAGACCCCTTTTTTTCCCTTATGGGTGGCAGCAATACAGATCTGTTGGGGGTGGACTCCTTGGGACGGCTGGTCTCACCACAAGAAGGTGCTGCTGCCATTTCCTTTGGTTGCTCCTGTGCCTCCCTGATCTTCTTAACCCTCTTCCTGAGAAGTCTCACTGAGTCGCATGCCCGAAGCGCCAGCATGTTTGGTTTGTCTGGGGACTCTAAGGATAGGCTGGATGAGGCCCTTGAGCAAGATGGTTGCTCTTGGCTGCATGAGGCCTCACGCTGGGCTTCCTCTGCTCCTCCTTCTTCATCGAGGAACTTGACACGTCTTGTTCGGGCCAGGTTTTCTTGGCTCTCTGTTCCCTCTAGGCCCTGCAGCTGGCAGCTCATCGGCTGCTCTGGTGCTACGGGCACTGCCCAGACGGGTGGCAGAACACTGAAAGGACAGAGCGGGAGGGGTCCGCCTGAGTGGCTGATGGCTTTGAAGCCACATCCCTCAAGCCTGAGCCAGGAGCCTGGGCTGTAATGCAGCCTTCCCCACAGACAGCTGACCGGTTGCCCCGGGGCTCTCTGGTGATGTGGAGAGGGGCCAGCCCTGTGAACTGGGGGGCTCCTGACATCCCCATCCCGGCACTCCCGGGAGGCCACAAACAAGCAGCGACCCTTTGGAGTTAGGGAATGGGCTCTTGTTGGGTCACCCCCATGCACATCCCAGACCACAGCCTCCAGCCTCACCTGTTGGCAATGCTCTCCCTCCGCAGTGTGTTCTTTACTTTTTGAAACTGCTCTCTATCAACACTTGCAGTGCTGAGGCGCCTGATGTATGTTGGAGTGTTATCAAATCTCACTGCAGTAGGGAAGGAAGAGGAGATTCACCGTCAAGCCTTTGGCTCGCTCACAAGCAGCACTCAACTCAGACCTCTTTCCCAGAACCCGCCCTGAAACCATCTCTGTCCCCACTCCTCCTCTCTGCAGTTCAGCTCTGTTTTGGGCTGCATGAGGGACGCTGGCTTTGGGAAAGAGGAGCTGGCTGGTGACAAGAAGGCGGCAGGGTGACTTTTGAGGTCCCTGTCCCTGCAGTGGGGGAGGGCAAGGCCTGAGATCCCCACATCCTCCTGCCATAGCCAGGGATGGGGGTACGTCACACCCAGCACCTTCCTTTTGGATAGGCCAACCATAACCTAAGGGGAAGAGGCCGTGCTGTGCCGGCAGGATGGTATGCTGCAAGTGAGAGCCCTGGGCTGATGGTCAGCAAGGGACTGCCCACCTCCAGTTGGTTGCTCATGCTGTGGAAAGGAGCTGGAAGCCACTTTACCTTTCTTGTTCCCAGTAAGAGGTGGCAAAGTCTCTTCTTCTGTTGACTTCTGTGCCCCAAACAAGCTCCCGGAGGACTTGCGGCATCGCATGGGCGGCAGTTTGGAGACTAACTCCATTTGGAACCTGTAAGCGAGGAGAAGGCAGTGAGCGGTGTGACGCAGTGCAACAGCAATCCTTGCTGCTCTCTCTGCTTGCCTGCTCGCAAGCACGTTTTCATGCTGCATGAAGGCTTTCTAAAGCCGTTAGCAGGGTCACTTGGGATAGGAGGAGGGGAAACAGTTTCAGGCGGAAAGAGGGAAGACTGGCTTTGGATGAGAGGAAGAAGGTTTTAGCTGGAGGGTGGTGAGGCACTGGGATGTCTTGCCCAGAGAGGTGCTGGGTGCCCGGACAGGCATTCAAGGCCTGGCTGGACCAGGCTCAGAGCAACCTCATTTGGAGGTAGGTGTCCCTGTTCCCCGCAGGGCAGTGGGACCGGGTGCCCTTTTAGGGTTCCTGCCTGCTCCAATCGTTCTGTGATTCTCTGGCACATCCTCCTGGGCAGGACACTGATGGACACGAGGCACAAGCGCTACGGAATGAGAGCTGAGCAGCTGCATCAAGCAGCAGAAAAATACTCACTTGGGTAAGACCACAAGGCATTTTGAGAACACCAGGGAAGCCACCGGTGTCACACGGGACACCCCCATGTCCAGCAGCGAAGGGGCCTGCAGGGGAGGAACAGGGAGGTTGTGGGACATCTTGGTCACAGCTGAGGCACAGGGAACACGAGGAGCCCGAGGCAGGGAGAGCTGCCAGCACCGCAGCACCTGCACGGCTCAGATCACGGCTCAGGCCCAGGTCCTAGTGGGCCATGTGTGAGCTCCTCAAGGCTCACAGGACTGCCCGGACCACGGAGAAACCTATGGCTCACCATGCGAACGGCTCTCCTGAAGTTCGCTTTCCCTGACAGCTTCTCGAGGAAGTCATGATAGAACTTCATTTGGAAGGTCAGCCCGTCAATGAGGAGCACTCCGACGTCCTTCAGGCCCACGGCCACGTACTCCCCATTACGCAGGCAGCTGGAGAGCAGCGATACGGTGCTTTGGATGCACTTCCGCACTGTCTGCCAGCTCACAGAGGCATCTGCAGCCACCTGGCTGCACTGCAGGGGCTCCACCTTCCTGTCGACTGAGAAAATACCAGGGACGGGGTTGATGATACGGTTGCTGTTCCACAGCTGCTTCCCTAGAACTAAGGGACATCATCCATAACGGCCCCGCGTTTGGATGGGCTCCTGCAAGGGGGAGGTGTGCTTCTGAGAAGGGATGTGGTGGCCCTGTTTGCCCTGTCCATGAAGCCAGCAAGGGTTTAATCCCCCCTCCTACCTGGCAGGGACCCCCTGCGGGACTTGAGGTGGTGCACAGCTATGAGGTTGCTGGCCAGGTGAAACACGGGCCAGCACAGGGTCACGGTCCTGTCCTGCATCCTGATCTCCCTGGAGATGATGTCAAAGGAGCCAAAGGTGGGAATCCAGACCCCCTGCGAGTGGAGGAGGAAGAAAGGGTGGACGCATTATGGGCTGGCTGGAGGAAGAGCTGGAGGTGGTCCTGTGCGGGGGCAGAGCTCAGGAGCCCCCTCCTGCTGTTCAGAGGCACAAGCCAGGGCAGCGGGGACGGCTTTGGGGCTGCACAGCCCTCTCCTTCCCCTCTCCCTCCCTCTCAAACGCAGCTCAGCGGGGAAACGTGGGGTGAGCTTCCTGCCGTGTGTGCAGGGGAAGACGCAGAGGAAGTCCAGGCTGAGCCGGACAGGGCGAGGAGGAACCTGGCAGCCAAGAAACGCACCTTGTGCACCAGGAGCTGCTTGTGTACGAAGGCGGCCACCGCATCCCAGACGGCAACTCGCTCTGCAGATGAAAGGAAAAGCAGGTCACACTCTGCATCTGCCGCTTCCCGGCACCCCTCTCCCACTGCTGGGCAGGAGGGAGGTGGCAGATGGAAAGTGTCATCTCCATCCCAAGACTGGCTGCAGCACCGCTCCCGTGGTGGCTGTGGGTCCGTGTACCTTCAGTATTACTACATGTTTGTCCAGAGGCATGGCCCACCCTGGGGCCGTTCTTGCTCATTCTGGGTTGCTCCTTCTTGGCACCGGCCATGCTGGAGCTCATCCTTCAGATGCGTCTGCTCTGTACCAGATGCTCCTTCAGGATGCAGGACCCTCCTCGGTGCTCTGCCTTCACCCCCCTCCCGGGTGGCCGTGTCACAAACGGCACCACGGCAACGCGGTGACATCACGGCCAGCTGCCCATTATGATGCTGGCACTGCTGCCTGCCCCACCTGGCAGTGCTGACCCATCTCTGCTTTCTCCCTCTCCTGGAGCTGTGAGTTGAGGGGTGACCCTGGGGCGAGGATGGGGCTGGGATGTGTTGCTGTTCTCTCAGTTCCCTGGTCCTTGGGGCACCATTCGGGCCTTAAGGCTGCTGTTGGGCACCCTCCTGATATTGGCGAGCAATGGGCAGGGGAAGGAGGCAATGGGGGGCAGTTGGGGCTGAGCAGGTTACAGGACCGTGACTTGGCCACGTTGTTCTAGTGCTCACAATGGGTCCCTGCACCACAGGGCACTTGGGGGACCCTGGGTGCCTCCGCAGCCCTGAGGACCGGGCATCAGGGGCTGGGAATTAATTGATGGCATGGAGGGGACTGTCCGTGGCCTGTTCCAGCAGGACCTGGGCACTGTCACCTCCAGCCCTTCCCTTGCGCTCTATGGGGTAGTGCAGAGGAACGGATCTGGAGGGGGCAGGCTCAGAGTGCCCTATAGATGGCCCAGAGTCACCATGCAGCTGGGACAGGGGCTGTGGCTTCCGTCCCCAGGGGACCCACGTCCTGCCCCGGGTCTCTTGGCTGCTGCCAGTCCTTCTCCTGCCCTGAGTCCCTGGGGACAAACCCTGCAGGGACAAGGCTCCTCCTTGCCAGTGCTGCCCTCTGACATCCTCTGATGCCCAGTGAAGACCCTGATGATCAGTGACATCCCATGATGATCAATAAATCCCTCAGCAAAGCTACACGCTGTGTGTCTGTGTCCTTGTTCTCATGCTCAGCAGGGACTGCTGGGATCTGTCCCTGCCTGGCTGTGGCCACATCAAAGTGCTGGGAGGCTTCCCCAGCTCCATGCCATGCACACCATGTCCTGCACCCCTGTGGCCTTCCCCACCCTCTCTCACATCACCTGCTCCAAAGTCCTAAAGGATGGAGCTCCTCACGCTGCCAAGCAGCCCCAGTACCCTCCCTCTGCTCTCTCTCTGCTCCTCCATACAATTCCTCCCAAACCTGTTACACTTTGATCCACCTCTGCTTGGACACAGTGTGACCACATCACCCTCCTTTTAGCTGCTCTCTTACTGCAGCCACTTGGCCCTCCTTTGGGTCTGCTTTAGGCCTCTTGCATCGATACCCCAACCCCATTATCCAAAGCAAAGTTCGCATAACCCCTCCCACGGACACCTCTAATCTCCTGATGACCAGTGAAGCCCTCTGATGACCAGTGACTCCCCTCCTTGATTAATGGAGCCTTGTGATGTTCAATGAACATCTCTGACAACCAGTGGAGTCAGTGGAGCCCTCCGACAACCAACAAAGCCTTCAGATGACTGCAGTCACCTTCTGATGGCAAAACAAGCCCTCTGATGGGCAGCAGCTTGCTGCTTTCTGTGCATAGAAGGGAAGGGTGGGAAAGGGAGATGTTGACATCACCTTGGTAGACAGCAGTTTGCTCATCGTAGCAATGTTTGTTCCTGATTTGATCAGAGAACCTCGAGAGGAGTGTGGCTGCTTCTGACATTCCTGTGAGACTCTGCTGTGGTTGAAGAGATGAGGCAGGTGATGAACTGCAGACAAAGCCATACTGCCTGATGTTGCTGTTGTTCAGGTAGTACAAAGCATTCAAATGGCTGGCCGTCTCCAAATGATGCACGATAGAAAGCTGCAGCCACACCGTCAATCAACTGTGATGATGCCTGTGTATCCTGAGACGACGACTCTTTTAATCAGGGGGCTTCCAGAATCTCTGAAACCCGTAGGCATACAACTGCAATGGAAGATACAGGCTGTGTCCCAGGGAGAAAGAACCTGGGCAGCGTTAGAAGGAACTGTAACATCCAACCATCTGCAGTCAGGATACAAAGTATGGACATGGGGGGAGGTTGCCCAAGAGTTAATTAACTGTGGCAGAAAATACGGGCTGGTGATTTCTTCCACCAGTAAGTGTGAGCCAAGGGGAGTGAGGCTTGCAGCAGTCAGCCTTGCCCCTGGGCCACCCAGCCCAAAGCTCAATGGGGCTGGAAAGGGTCTCACTGGCAGTCATTGCCAGTAAGTACAGGTAGGCAAAATATTGATCATAAATGTAATTGTCTCTGGACACTGGGCTGTCAAGAGGGCGTTCCCCGAGATTTGATGGGTGGATTACCCACAGTCAGGTTAGAGAAATCAGTTAACTGGTGGCCAGAACAAAAGCTCAAAAAGCTCAAGAAAAGCTGATGCATTCGCCCCCCTCCAGCGCAAGGTAGGCAGGAGGCGGGGGAGGGCAGTGAAGGGTGGATGTATTAGAAAGCTTACAACAAAAGGAGAAGATCCTCGATTTAACATCTTCTGTCCCAAGGCCTCACCCACCACCCTTGCCATTTGCCCCTGTGAGTCACCATCCAGTTGCTGATAAACCAGGGAAACACTTCTCTCCCTGGCCAGCCTGTGTCGACTCACCCAGCTATCCTGAGGCCAGTGTCCCTAACCTTAGTGGAACCTCTTAATAAATACACTTGGAAGGCTAAGGGTGCCCGGGAAAAGGAATATAGAATTAACACTTGCTCAATTATTCCCTCATTTTAACCATATTAACAAAGCCCCCAAAAGGCAAGTTGGGGTCTTGTTTTATTTTACAGAGGATCCCCGTGTGACCTCGACTTAGCACAGAATGGCTGAGAGCTGCCTTTACCCATATGTGTTCTGTGAGAGAAAAACCGAAGATGTGACTGTGCCGGAATACTGAATACCTCTGTGTTACATCTTTTGGTTGCAATAGTCTTGGCTTGTTGTGGTTGTGGGTTGTGACTGATATCAGCCCTTGGATCTGCTCAACTCCACAATTGGGCTCAGGGTGTTTTCAGCTCATCCTGTCTTTCTGGTGCTCCCTGCACAGTGGCACCATCCCTTCTGAGCCCTTCTGTCACCCCTTTTGGTCAAACTGGTGATGATTTGCATGGAACTCCTCCACGGTGCTTCCAAATTCCTAACACACTGGGAAATGAGCCAAGGGACCCACCTGATATCTGTTAGATGTGCTCACAAAAGAAATCCTTCCTAGAGCCCTTTGCACCGATGCTGTTCTGTGTCACATCTGTCCAGGAGCTGCATCCAAAAGGTGGCTGTTGGAAATGGTCTGAGTGTTGACAAGAGATGTGTGTGTTTGTGGGATTACCCCCCTTATGGTTCTTACTGTGGGGTATCCTACACACTGCCCCGTGAGAAGTTCAGCAGACCACCACAGTATTTGAACTTCCAAACCAGCATTTGGGTCTCTCAGCATCTGAATTGCTTTGGAAATGCTCAAGTGGAAAGTTCTCGAGACACTGAATCACCTTTGAGAACATTGCATGGTGTCACTGATGTCTATGTCCGTGACAGGGGGGCAGTAGGCCCGTAGGCTCCCCCAGCCCCTGACAAGTGGGAAGGGAAAAAGGGAAAGGGAAAGAGATGGGAGCTGGGCTCAGGGAAACAAACAGAGAAGCGGCAATGATCTAAGGAGGAAAACTTATTTTACTAATTACAATCTAATTGAAATTGAGGCTAATAAATCAAGTAAAATAAAAGAGAAAGAGAGAGGTTTCACACTCGCTGCCAGGCACTGAGAGAGAGAGAGCTAGCGTCACTTCCGTGACGTGTTTCCCTCTCTGACCATGAGGTCCTCTGGGACATGTAGTTTTTCTTCTCTGTGCTCCACATGATGTTATGATGTGGCATAAGAACAGCAAAGATGACAAAACCATGACAAGGACTAGAAGATGTTCTGAGCAAGTTTGCTGATGATACCAGATTAGGAGGTGCTGTTGCCCCCACGGAGGGTGGAGAGGACTTGCAGAGAGATGTGGACAAATCAGAGAAGTGGGTACAAGTTGGTGCATAAAGCATAACCAAAACAAAATGTGCCTGACTGTGCACCTGGGTAGGGGCAACCCTGGACATACACACTAACTGGATATGGGACACTGGAGAGCGGTCTGACTGAAAAGGATTGGGGGTCCTGGTCAGCATCAAACTGAACATGAGTCAGCAGTGTGCCCAGGCAGCCAGGAAGGCCGACAGTCCACTGGAGTGCATCAAGCAAAGTACTGACAGCTGGGTGAGGGAAAGGATTGTCCCTGTCTGCTCTGCATTGCTACAGCCTCACCTGGAGCACTGGGAGCACTGTAGAGCAGAAAGGACATCAAACTATGGGAGGATGTGCAAAGGATGGCACTGGAACCAAGAGATCTGAAGTTCAGAGCTTCATTGGGATTGACTACGTGTTCAGATTGGGCCCTTCTCCCATCCCACATCCTGCAATGAGACACAGGGCACACCTAAGGCATGAACCTCACAGTGTCCTTGCACCCCATGCAGAGCCTGGGATCTTCTGTCCCTGTGTCTTTCATTTAACACCATACAATTCTCCTTCTCCTGCCCCAGGAAGGGCCCCGAGCCAACATGAGGGACAGGATCTCCCTGCCAGGGGTCTGGGAATCAAGTCATGTCCTGTCTGCTTCCTAAGACAAAGGAGGGGTTTCTTAGCATCAGAGCCACCATGCCAGTGCCTTTGCCTGCCTGTAGTCATGGCTTCCAATTATCTGCTCTAACAGGTCCCTTGGGAATCTTGCTTACTAATGGCCCTCATTGGGCCCATTAATACTCCAAGAAACTGTTACTTCTGCCTTTGTCTTGTTGAGCACTTTGTGCAGACTTCTCTCTGCACTGGAGGCTGATGGACTCAGCAGCAAATGCCCCCTGGGGCCTCTTACCACCTAAGGAGCCCTCCTGTGCCTTGTGCCTTCCTGTCATCCTCTTTGGGTTTTCAGAACTTGTTCAGCAAAGTGGAGAGGTATCTGGAGAGATCTTAAAGAGGAAGAATCCAGCAGACATTTATTGTCTATTTATTTATAGGTGGGTTTAAACAAGTTGTTAAAGCAGCACTGTGCAACTGATATCAATCCAGGATATTCCCAATGAGTTCTATTCTGTTACTGTGTGGACAAACGTCCTTCTCAACCTCCCCACCCCATTTCTACTCACACTGGCCCCCTGGGACTAGCATCTCTTTTCCTGACATCACTCTTCTCCTCTGCATTCATCCGCTCAGTGTTAAACCTGCTTTGCACCAACTCCCACTGGCTTTCCACAGAGAACCGGCTGCACACGGAAAAGGAAAGATTTCTCTCTTTTTTTTGGCCTACAAACAGAAGGAAAGGTGGTGCAATGTAAACAGTTGAACAGTAAAACACAGTGATCAACTGCTTGCCATGTCCAAGCTGCTTCTATTGAGGTTTGTCTTTCACAGGGAATATTTGTAGAAGAAATGAGTGAGACGCAGATAGGAAGGGATAGATAGAATCACAGTGAAGGATTTGACAACAGAGTCCATCAGACACTGGAGAGATGGAGCAAATTCCAGTAATCTCCCTGAATGTCAGAAAACAGCCAGATAGTTGGGAGGTATCAACTTAAAATTGAAAAGGACTTGTGAGTATTTCACACATTGGGAATGGTTAACACATTTTCATTGATTTCTATCTTTGTCTTCAAATGTTTTTTTCACTTTTACCGACATTAATGAACATCTTTCAAACTTCCTGCTTCAAAAAATAAAAAGAGAAAGAGAAAGAGAAAGAAAAAGGGAAAGAAAAAGGGAATGAAAACAAAAAAGAAAACGAAAAAGGAAAAGGAAAAGGAAAAGGAAAAGAAGAAAAAAAAAAGAAAAAGAAAAAGGGAAAAAAAAGAAACGAAAAAAGTAAGAAAAAGGAAAAGAAAAAGGGAAAGAAAAAGAAAAGAAAAAGGAGAAGAAAAAGAAATTGAAAAAGAAAGAAAAGGAAAATGAAAGGAAAAAGGAAAGGAAAGGAAAGGAAAGGAAAGGAAAGGAAAGGAAAGGAAAGGAAAGGAAAGGAAAGGAAAGGAAAGGAAAGGAAAGGAAAGGAAAGGAAAGGAAAGGAAAGGAAAGGAAAGGAAAGGAAAGGAAAGGAAAGGAAAGGAAAGGAAAGGAAAGGAAAGGAAAGGAAAGGAAAGGAAAGGAAAGGAAAGGAAAGGAAGGAAAGGAAAGGAAAGGAAAGGAAAGGAAAGGAAAGGAAAGGAAAGGAAAGGAAAGGAAAGGAAAGGAAAGGAAAGGAAAGGAAAGGAAAGGAAAGGAAAGGAAAGGAAAGGAAAGGAAAGGAAAGGAAAGGAAAGGAAAGGAAAGGAAAGGAAAGGAAAGGAAAGGAAAGGAAAGGAAAGGAAAGGAAAGGAAAGGAAAGGAAAGGAAAGGAAAGGAAAGGAAAGGAAAGGAAAGGAAAGGAAAGGAAAGGAAAGGAAAGGAAAGGAAAGGAAAGGAAAGGAAAGGAAAGGAAAGGAAAGGAAAGGAAATCATAGAATTACCCAGTTTGGAAAAGACCTTGAAGAACATCAAGTCCAACCACAGCCTAACCATAAAGGGAAAAAAAAGGGAAGGGAAGAAGAAGGGAAGGGAAATGGAAAGGAAGAGAGAAAGGGAAAGGGAAAAGGAAAGGAAAAGAAGAAAAAAAAAAAAAAAAGAAAAAAAGAAAAAAGAAAGATCCATTTGTGTCTCGCACATGGCCTGGTGCCCGTTTTACCTTCACATTCCCCACCAGACCTTCCTTGCTGGTATGAAATCTAGCAGAGCACCTCTCCTCTTTGGTTCCTCCATGAAGCTCGAGAAGCTGCCATCTGTGCTCTCCAGGGATCTCCTGGATGGCACATGCCCTGCTGTGCTGTCCCTGCAGCAGATACTGGAGTGAAAAAGGCCCCCAAAGGGGACAAGGGCCGGACAACATCAGGCTCCCATCTGTCTGCAGAGGGCACCTTCCATTTGCTCTCCCTGATCAGGAAGCCTGGAACAGACACTGTTGGTCTCCTCTCTTTTCCATTTTCATCAGCTCTGACCTGGCTGCTCTGCCATCCCCAGGCAGAGCTCAGTGCACTCTCACAGAGGGCAGTCGCCCTTCCTTGTCTCTTCGCCCATCCATCCCTAAGACTCTGTATCCCCCTTGTGCTACGGTGCAATTGTGGAAGCCATTAAACTGCATCCCTGTGGTTCAAACAAGAGCTCAGGCCTGCAACTCTACAAAGATTTCTAGGTCATCACGTGTTGGTGTTCTCATTAGTGCAAAAACACAGAAGTAAGCATCCTAATTGGAAAGCATAATTGGACAGAGCCTGACTGGAGAGCTCATCTATGGTGTTAGTTTGAAGAAGGTGGCACACAGGAATTTAACCCATTGTGGGTCTTGGAGTTGACATAGCAGCATTTGCAGCTACATGTGAATGGGACTGGATCCTGATACAGACTGGGAAGGAGACAAAGCTGCCACCTGACTGGGAAGGACCATTCCAAGTACTCCTAACAACTGAAACAGCTGTGAGGACAGCCGAGAAAGGATGGACTTATGACACACTGGTATAGGTATCCACTAGCCCTGAGGCGTGGGAACTGTGGCCATAGAAAAACCTTTAAAAGATAAGAATTAGAAGGAAATCATGAAAAGTTTTTTTATATGCATATATATTTTTTATTATTTTAACTAACCTTTCACTTCTCCTCGAATAGGTAAATGAATTGTATATGTAAGTGGGAGAGTATTATAACCTATATAGAACCAATACTCACAAAAAGTTTTCCTTGTAACAAAAAAGTTTTTACTGCTGTACCCATTTGCTATCCTGATAATTATCTGGAAAAGGTGAAATTTGACAATAATGCAGGGGAGGGACCAACTGATAGTTTTGATATGAATAAGGGACTCTTGTGGTGTATGGAATGATGTATGGTGGACAACTGCCAATTGAGGCTGGACAGAGACACTCCTTGAAAATACCCAGAATGTCCAGGATAGGGAAGAGCTTAAAAAGGGGTAGAAAATCTTCCTGAAAACCCTGCAGTTATGACAATTAAGGAGATAAAAGATCTTAGACAAACATTTGAAACTGAAACAAGATATGGGGACGTTAATGCCTGGGTAGAATGGACTAAGTATACTGTCCAGAGTCCCAACCATAGCAATTGCTACACTTGTGCATCGGGACGGCCAATAGCTCAGGTGGTACCCATTCTGCTGGGATGGACCAAGGACCCCAAGGGAATGTGATGCATGATTGCCCTGTATCAAGAGAAAACTGCCTGGGGAAATAGAGAGTGCAGACCTCTCTCTTGTTTCCTCCAATGCCTGATACAGATGTCAAGATCCCTCCTGCGCTCTCTACAGCAGTAGGTAACCATACAGCTTGCCTCTCACAGCAGGGTGTGAAGGCTACCAGGCCTATAGGAAACTTTTCCTTATGCAGTGATGAGGTCTTGGATGTTATGGAGGATTCAGCAGGAAATTATTCAAGATTGGGAATCTCCAGGGCAAATCTCCGGTGGTACTGTGGGGGAAAGATTTTTATGGTCCAGCTTAACCATCTAACTGGGGAGGCACCTGTGCACTTGTTCAATTAGTTATACCATTCACCCTGGCATTTGGAAAAGAAATGTATATAGATTTAGTTGGGGTACCTAGAGGTGTCCCTGATAAATTTAAGGCAAGAAATCAAATTGCTGCAGGATTGGAGTCACTGTTTTGGTGGATGACAATCAACAAGAACATAGACTGGATTAACTACATATAAAATATACAAAAGTGCAATTAAGGGAATAGCAGAACAGCTAGCCACACACCGGAAAAGGAATGATCTAGCAGGAGAGAAATCCTGCTAGATTGAAGAAAAGGGGGGAATGAACAGTGAAGCAGGAAACAGAAGCTCTGCTGGAATTCGGAATAAAGGGGGGCTAAAAGGGGGATAGTTAAAGGTAGTTTATAGAAACAAGTAAAGGAAACTTAAAGGTAGTTTATAGAAATAAGTAAAAGAAACTTAAAGGTAACAAGTAAAAGAAACAAGGGGCCTGAGAGAGCAGGGAGGATGCAGATAAGGAGTGAGACCTCACGGACGACCAGAAGAGGAGTTGCATTCCCCCTGATAAGAACAAGAGGGGGTCAGCATGCTAAAGACAAGAGGGGGTCTGTATGCTAAAGAGCTATTGAATATGTACCAGAATTCCTAGAACTACTGACTATGTATTAGAAGTCTAAGAAATCATTGACTATGTATCAGAATTCCGAGAAATCATTGACTATGTATTAAATGTACCTATAACTGTGTCCCGATTTTACAAGTCGGTGTGCAAGTTTGAAGGAGCTATCCCCCTTGCACCTGGCACTGCGCAACGCTGGAATAAACATACCTGCTTTATAACCCATCTCTGGATTATAGAGTTTGATTCCGCAAGCCAGGAGGACGTCTTAACAGCTGAGACACTGGATGATGCAGGCTGGGAGGAAACCAGTTTGATCAGCCCCTCCAGCAGGCTGTTTTGATCATCCTGATCCTCATCAGCTGTGTCCCATCTCACCACGGGTTCACAGGGCTCATCACGATGAAGCACAGCAGACAGTTCCTCCATCCTACCTTCCTGATTACTCTCTACTCTATCCAGTCTTTCAGTTACTTTCACAGGGGCTGAAACATAAGCACGTAGAGGGGTTAAACGTAGCTCAAAGTCATGAAGCTTAGTAATCATTTCATTCAAAGGGGTCTTCTTTGCCCTCTGCCAGACGTTGCTGCTCATGTACCGCCATACTCACCTGGTGCAGACCTTGTGCACATATGCCACATACTTGGTGTACGCCTGACTCTCTCAGGATCATGGCCTTGGTTTGGACTGGAATTTGGATCAGAATTCTGAGGAATAAACGTGGGGTCGTGTAACATCTCCACCACGGCCCGTTCTCTCAAATAACGACGCCTCTTTCTCTCTAAGTAAGTCACAAAACAAAGACTCATGGGGGACGACAGTGTATTGTAGGGGTCAGAAACGGGGACGGGAGGACGGGGGCGGGGGGGGCACAGATAGGGGAGCCTAGGGGTCAGAATGGGGGCGTGGGGTGGGGCAACGAGGTACCCCTGGGAGGGGAGGAGGCACAGGGAACATCCCGCCGTCCAACAGAAGCCCTGAGTGCCACAGAGGCCCCGCGGGGCCAACGCAGGGCGGCTCGCGGCGCCCGCGGAGGGGACCCCTTCAGGCCTCCCCCAGAACAGCCACTTGCAGAAGCGGAGGCGGCGCTCGGAGCCCCGGGGTTGCCCGGCGGCGCTGCAGCAGTGCGGAGAGCAGCTCGACTTCGGCACGGCCGCCTCTTCCTCGGGGCGCGGGGTGATGACGGCACGGCTGGCGCCGCTCGGGCAACGAGCACAGGCGCAGGCGCGCTGACGCGCTGTTGCTATGCCGACGTCGTCACGCATGCGCTGTCGCCGTGGTGGCAGTTTCGAGTGCGCGCAGAGAGGGGGGAAGGCGCGCTGTCGCCATGGCAACGCGGCCTGTACACGCAGGGCCTGAAGCCTGAGTGGGCCTCGGGGGCGGTGGGGGGCAAAGAAGCCGGGGGGGAACGGAGAGCCCTCGGGGATCTCCTGGTGAGGTGTGGGGGGGCTTAGGGGGGAGGGCAAAGCTCCGGGTGTGCTCAGTGGTATCCAGGGTGGTCGAGCGCCCACCTACTTCTTCCCCATTTGTTCACCATCAGCTTCATCACTGAAACCTCTGACTCACTTCCATCCGCTCTTCCCCGGTTTGCAAGATTTCCATTGCTTGTTAGGCCAGGGGGTGCCACTTTCTAAAAACAATGCATGTGGAACGTGAGGAAAATGCCCGTGTCCCGTTTTGAGGCAAAAGACACAAGAATTCTGTTGCGAATGCAGTCCTTATTGTGAGGCAAAATCACCAAGTGTAAAATTATTGAGGAAAAACAAGACTCTTCACCCAGTAAAGCTGAAATGGACAGTTTTACAACTGTAGCTTGTGGATTCCTTTTGCTAAACTAATAAATTGGTTCTTAAACTAATGTGCTAATTGCTATTGGTCAGCAAACATAGGTTGCTATGTTGAGCTGAACGTGTGCAGCCTTCAGTGGATTCTTACCCTCTTTTTCACACTCCTTTATAACCCTTCTAATTCTTTCAGGACCAGAATTTGTCTTCTCTCTTTCTTTCAGGTAACCGAGGAGGAAAGACTATTCTCGCTTCCAATGTCCCTGTCTTTTCTCCTTCGCAGGTAACACTTTGTTTTCTATAAGAGTCTCTGGCCCACAGCTCGCTCTCTCTCTCTTACTCTCTCCCCCTCTTAGAGAGTGCTGATTCTGAGGTTTGGGGGGAGGGGCGGGGGGCACAGTGCAGAGGATGTGTTCTCATGCCCGCAGCATCTACTTTGGCTAGAGCAGATCACAGACTTAGAAAGATATTATATTTCTGACTCACCGCTTTTCCTTACCCCTTTTGCCGTTTTTTTTTTTTTTTTTTTTTTTTTTTTGTGTGTGTGTGTGTGTGTGTGTGTGTGTTTTTTTTTTCCTCCACAATTCCACTATTCACTTTTGGTACCTCCATTACACTTCCATTGTACCATCAATAATCAAGCAATACCTTTCTTCACTTCCCACTAACACCCAGCACTTGGTCTCACAATTAGGATACTTAATTATAAAAACTGGTCCCAGAACTTCATTTATGATCCTGGTTTCTTACTCCGTATTCCCCCTGGCTCGCCAGCAAAGACTCTTCAGTGAGCCAAAACACAGCCCAGGGGGTCTTCTAGATATTTCTTAGACACCCCTTGTACCGTAACAGCTTCTTAGATAGCACTTTCACAAGTGTGAAATTTAACAGTCACAAAGACAGAGACAGCAACC
The DNA here is from genome assembly GCF_054131305.1 of Coturnix japonica. Lineage (NCBI taxonomy): Eukaryota > Metazoa > Chordata > Aves > Galliformes > Phasianidae > Coturnix > Coturnix japonica. The sequence continues at coordinate 11,585,567 of NC_140682.1, read as the reverse complement.
AGTACAGTTTATCCTCGGGATCCTTCCTCTCTCCACCTCTCCCCAGGGCCCAACCTTCCTTCTGTGTTCCATTCCTACTCTTGCATAGCTGCCCACCTAATCGTGCCTCTTTCTTGTCCAGTAAACAACTTATCCATGATAAACATCACTTCCACCCATGAGTAGAAATCAGGCCCTGAGAATCAATCTCTGCTTCTCTTTGTGGATCTTCCCTTTTTGATAGCTAATTCCTCCTTTTCCATCTCTAAAGCAGGAAACACATTCTATTCCTACACTAACTACTGTGCCTGGCAGCATCCCTCCTCGCCTTGGTCATTTTTGTAGGATGTCCGTGGCACATCTGACGTCGCGGTCAGAGATAAGTCACGGGAGGAGGACGTATATAATCTCGCTCCCAGGCTGGAGTTTTCTCTCTCTCTTGGACTCTCGGGGAGTGGGAAGCATTCCAGTCGTGTCACCTAGAGTTCACAGTAGGCCTCTCGGTTTTCTGGGGACTCTCTCTCTCTCTCTGTTTTGTTTGATTTATTAGCCTCAATCATATTGTATTATATTGTGTTATCTTGTATTCCGATATCATATTTAGTAAAATAAATTTTCCTCCTTAGATTGCTGCCGCTGTTCTTTTTCCCATTCCCCTTTCCCTTCTTCTCTGGGCTGGGGGCCCTACAGGGCGGCTGCCCCCTGTCACGGGCAAAGGTAAATCTAGGTAACCCGTGACACTCACTAAGCTGGCAATACCTTGCTTGATGCACTCCAGGGGACCATTGGCCTTCCTGGCTGCTTGGGCTCACTGTTGACTCATGTTCAATCTGATGTTGACCAGGACCCCCAATCCTATTCAGTCAGACCGCTCTCCAGTGTCCCATATCCAGTCAGTGTGTATGTCCAGGGTTGCCCCTACCCAGGTGCACAATCAGGCACTTGTTATACTTTCTGCACTTGGTGCTTAGTACCAACTGGTACCCAGTTCTCTGACTTGTCCACATATCTCTGCAAGTCCTCTCCACCCTCAGTGGAAGCAACAGCACCTCCTCATCTGGTATCAGCAGCAAACTTGCTCAGAACATCTTCTAGTCCTGCATGCAAGTCATCCGCAAAAACATGAAAGAGAAGCAGCCCTAAAATGGAGCCCTGGGGAACCCTGACAGTGACCATCTACCAGCCCAATGGAACCTGTTGACTCTAATCATTTGGACCTCACCTATTGGCCAACTGCTCAACCACCACATTCTGTTTCTGTCTATCCGTATGCAGGACATTCTGCCCAGAAGGGTGCAGTCAGAAACAGTTTCAAAAGCTCTACTGAAATCATCAAGGATAACATCAACTGGCTTCCCATGGTCAGCTAAATGGATAACCTTGTGATAAAAGGAGCCAGGGAGCTGAACCCCAAACGAGCAGGGTGAGAAAGAGTCCCCTACAGATGATAAGGCCAGGCATATCACGCCATTCTCCTGGTGGGAAGTCAAAGTGGCCAACTCTTTCCAGAAATTAGATGCCACATGGTTGAGCAGAAGTGAAAGAAGCAAGGACAGGCACTGTAGAGGTCTTACCCTAGAGTGCTTGAAAGAGTGTATTTCAGGATTTAACAAATCTAGTCTTGAATTGAAACGTCTTTGTCTGGAGTATACGACTCCCTGGCTGTCCAGTCTGGTCTGATTCAGCAAACACAATGACAATGCACAGCGCCAGCGAGTCACTGCTATCCTTGCTAAGCCTATAACGACGACAATAAATGAAATGCAGATGTATCCTTCTATTCAGGCCAAAATATGGGGAAGTCTTGAACAGATCACAGATCTCCTTGATGTAATGCTGGACAGTTTCATCATCAAAACTAGTGCCGCAGGGGACCACCCCCTACGTTCTGGATATTCACAGCCCAGGTACACAGAACAGACGCACACACCAAGTACCCATGACCCATATGTCTCGCATATGTGACCGACCCTGGTGCACGCAGGCACCAACCACCACTACGCCCCACCTGTGTCCGCGCCCTGGTGCATGCGGGCACTGCCCGCAATGCCGCAACCCATCGGGACCGGACTCGCTCTGCCTCCCAGTGCCCCGCAGCGCTCCGCACAGAGAGATTTCCAGATGAGGCATTTGCACTTCTGCTAGGCAACCACGATCTGTTAGTAAACTGATAGAGTAAAAGAGTAAATCTCAAAGTTAAAAGTCAGGTATGTGGGCCCATAACCAAGTAGGATGTGCAGTTATGATAAGGGAAGAACATCCTGCATACTAAAAGGAACATAGCCCAAGAAGCCGTCCAGAAACAGACTAGTTCAATCAAACATGATGGGGTAAAAAGGACGGAGTGAGGAAGACTTTGAGCCTTTGCAAGGAAGACGTCTGACTTCATCCCCACAACCTCCGGAGGAAGAACCCAGCTACAAACAGCCCATGTGCTGGAGGGAGGGGCAGAATGTAAGTGATTTCCTGGAAAATAATGAATATGTAGATGAATTCCAGGAAATCTGTTGAATATGTATCAGCTTGGCTTTCAAATGGGTAACACTTCTGTTTTCTGGTGTGCAAGAGAAGTGTGATCCCCTTTGCATTCAGTGCCTAATAAACGTATTCCTGCTTTATAACCTAATTCTGGGTTATAGAGTTTGATACTGCAACTCAAAGCCATGCTTCTGGAATCAGTCTGTCCACTGGTGAAAAATACATCTTACTCTGCCGCCTGCCAGGGTCAGCAGTCATCCTGCTCGGGAAGCTGCCCAGGGCGCTGCGGGGAGACGTGTGGGGGGAAGGAGCCCCCCGGCAGGGCTTGTGCTGCCACAGCTGCTGCCTGGGGCAGGGGGATCACAGCTCCACTGCACAACTGAATGTTGTAAGGGTGCTTTGCAAGAGGAGAGCCAAGGCAGGGATTTTCCATTTCCTGTTCTTAGGGAAGGAATAAGGATTGGAGGCAGAAATCTAAAAGGGGTGGTCAACTTTCAACACAGCTCTGAGACTCCCAAATATTTCTTCAGTAAGTCGCTTGTTTTGTGAACAGTCACACAGGTTGTGCTTTCAGCCTCACCTACCGAAATGGATACAGTCAGCTTAAGTTATAGTTGTTTTCTGCAGACATTAACAGTTCACTTGTCCTGTAAACAGGCTGATTTCTCTGAGACAAACTGAAGTGCACAGAGGCTGGTGCTGGGGTCTCGAAGAGCAGCTGGAGTAAAGAGGAAAATATCCAGGAGGCTGTGATGTGATTAGGAAATGAGAAGAAAGAAAGAGCTCCCTAATCTTCTATTCCTCATTCCTTTCAAGAGTCCCAAGGAGATCTGTAAGGGACTCGGCAGTGCTGTGGTTTAGAATTTGTTGGGTTAAAGCTATTTACTAAGACAGAGAAAAAGAAAAGGGTTATGCTTATGATTATGACATAGATCTATATCTCTATATATAAACACATGCTTACTTACGGTATATTCTCACATATATATAACGTATGCAGATGTAAAAATACATGCAAAGATGCTAATACATATGCATATCTGTTTGCAAGTCCAGGACATGTGGCAGGGGTTTTAACAGCCTCAAGGTTCACTGTAGGAACTGGAGTGGCTGTTGGGCTGTTGCAGGAGTTGGAGCAACTGCAGAACTCATTGCTAGAGCTGGAATCACCGCAGGACCTGTGACTGAAGTTGGAGCAGCCACTTGGCTCATTGGAGGGGTTGGAGCAACCACAGGGCTGTACATCCTGGCATATTGCACCTCCCTTGATAGGCATTTGTTTCATTTTCTTATTGCAGTACTTGGAACAGCTAGAGGACCTGTAGCAGGAGTGACTGCAGAGCTCATTATGAGGGGTGGAGTGACAGCAGGACCTGTCCCAGAGCTTGGAGTGACCGTAGGACATGTAGCACAAACTTGGAGCTGCTGCAGGTTCTGTGATGCAGTGTCATCGTCATTGGGTGTCACTTTTGGCAGCCAGCGTTGGGTGTCACCATCATGCAGAGGGGACAAAAGGTCCCCCCTGGGGACACTGCACTGAAGCTGGGAACACCATGACCAGCTCGAGGACTTCCCGGGGCAAATGGGGATACGGCATCACGGTGCCTCACCCCCATAGCTGGGGACATCCCCATGTTACTCTCAGAGTGTCGCATGCCAGAGTTGGTGACATACCCACACCACACGCCAGGGTTGAGGACACCCCCTCAGTGTCACACCATGAAGTCGGGGATACCTGTGTCACCCCTGTGGTGTCACAGCCCAAAGTTGGGGACACTCCTCAGGGCACCTCATCTGTGTCCACCCCCACAGACCACCATTGTTCCCATGGGGTGGGGGTGACAACCCTTACTTTTCTTATTAAGGTTTCTTTCTTGATAACGGCAGATTGGGGATGCCCCCCCCCCCGGCCCCCCATATGTGAATAAAGGAAAGAGGAATAGTTGTGGGACTCCATGTGTCACAGCGGGAGGGAAATTTGGGGACAGAGGTCACTGCAGCATCCTGATCCTGTAGCCCCTATGGCCCCATAACCACTACAGCCCCATCTGATCAGCCATCCTATGTCCACATCTCATGACTTTATCCCATCCCATATCCTGTTGTGTATCCATAGCCCATCCCATATCCATCATATCAGCCCCATAGCCATCTCAAACCCATCCTGTGTCTGTGTCCCCACATCCTATCCCCATCCTGTACCCCGTATCTATATCCATTCCAAATCCGTATTCCCACGTCCATCCCACGTCCATTCCATATATTTATCCAGTTGTAATCCCAACCCCATCCCATATCCATACCCCATCCCATATCCATCCCATATTCTTCCCATGTCGATCCCATATCCATTTCTGGAGTCCATCCCATACACGTCCCATTTTCTGATCTCCTTTTCATATCCTCGCACCCCAATCCCAATTTTCGCAATCCCACAGCCAACAATCCCAACCCGACGTTCCAAATCTCATTCCCAACCCCACCTCTCACCTGCCAATCCCAATCCCTCATCCCAATCCCACATCCCATCCCATCCCATTTCTTGCTAGAATAGCGCGCACCCCTAAACCCCTCCCCCACCGCCGCTCCGCCCCGCCCCCTGCCCACCCGCCTCCAACCAGGGGCCACGCGACGCCCCTCGCCCGGCCTCTCATTGGTCAACGGCAGCGCCGCCGGCTCCGATTGGCTGAGCCGCAGCAGGCGGGAGCAGCCGTTGACAGCCGGCTCGAGGCCGCCCGGCTCTCACCTCAGACAGCGGCGCTGCCGCAGCCGGGGCCGCCCTTCACGGCAGCGCCGCTGCAGCCGCTGCGGGCCGGAGCCGTCCGGCTGGGATCTGTCCCTGCCTGGCTGTGGCCACATCAAAGTGCTGGGAGGCTTCCCCAGCTCCATGCCATGCACACCATGTCCTGCACCCCTGTGGCCTTCCCCACCCTCTCTCACATCACCTGCTCCAAAGTCCTAAAGGATGGAGCTCCTCACGCTGCCAAGCAGCCCCAGTACCCTCCCTCTGCTCTCTCTCTGCTCCTCCATACAATTCCTCCCAAACCTGTTACACTTTGATCCACCTCTGCTTGGACACAGTGTGACCACATCACCCTCCTTTTAGCTGCTCTCTTACTGCAGCCACTTGGCCCTCCTTTGGGTCTGCTTTAGGCCTCTTGCATCGATACCCCAACCCCATTATCCAAAGCAAAGTTCGCATAACCCCTCCCACGGACACCTCTAATCTCCTGATGACCAATGAAGCCCTCTGATGACCAGTGACTCCCCTCCTTGATTAATGGAGCCTTGTGATGTTCAATGAACATCTCTGACAACCAGTGGAGTCAGTGGAGCCCTCCGACAACCAACAAAGCCTTCAGATGACCGCAGTCATTTTCTCTGGACACACTCCAGGGTTGTGATGTCTTCCTTGCAGTGAGGGGTCCAAAAGTGGACACATCTGGGAGGTGCAGCCTCACCAGATCTGAGTACAAGGGGACAATCACGGCCCCGTTCCTGCTGCCAATGCTGTTTCTGATACAAGCCAGGATGCTGTTGGGCTTCTTGGCTTGCTGGGCACATCACTGGCTCAAGTTCAGCTGAGCATCGATCAATGCCCCCAGGTCCAGTTCCTCTACACAGCCTTCCAGCCGCTCTGCCCCACGCCTGAAGCTTTGCCTGGGGATGCTGTGGCCAAAGTGCTGGACCCGGCTCTTGGTCTTGTTGAACCTCATCCCAATGAGTTCAACCCAGCCATCCAGCCTGTCCAGATCATTATGTGCTTACCATGGTGGAGGCAACCGCTGGGCAGCTTGAAACATATGCAGTACCCCATCATGCAGCACTGCCCTCTAAACACCATATTAGGTCTCAAGAAAAAAGTCCTGTGGCTGCGTGGCACCCCAGAAAGAACTGAGTCAGATAATGGGGCTCTGATTACTAGTTCTGCCCTCTGGTGCCCAGTGAAGAAACACCCAGATCACTGACCAGGATGCTATCTGTGATCAAGCAGCTTTGATTGGCAATTGCAATGGCAGGTCCCCTGCAAGCAGGAGAGCATGCAGAAAGCAGCGTTGCATCTTTTAGGCCGTGTTACTCCACGCTGATCTCCTTCTGCCCCGGTTCCTCATTGGCTGAGTACTTCAGGCTCACAATCTTCCCGACTCCCCACTGAACATACTGGATCCCCCTTCCTTCCCTTCCCTTCCCTTCCCTTCCCTTCCCTTCCCTTCCCTTCCCTTCCCTTCCCTTCCCTTCCCTTCCCTTCCCTTCCCTTCCCTTCCCTTCCCTTCCCTTCCCTTCCCTTCCCTTCCCTTCCCTTCCACACCTTCCCACACCTTCCCACACCTTCCCACACCATCCCTTCCCTTCCTTCCTTGTGGAGAGTGTTTATGCAGAATGGCTTCATGAGAAAGGACATGATGAAACACCACTAGTTAAATTGTAAGAGAAGGTACGTGACTGGAGGCAGCAGCTGAGGAGAAATCAGGATGTGAAAGACAGGATATGTAGCTAAAGACAGAATATGTATCTAGAGGCAAGGACGGCCTAAGGGAAAAGCAAGATGTGTAGCAATGTATGGACATAGCTGTGAAGAAAAGTAACTATAAAGCTAACCACAAAGGTCAGATGAAGTAATGTCTAATTCACCAATCCTGAGCTTAACTTTTGCAATATGCATGAACTTATTACTGATTGTATAAATGAGATGCTGTAACACCTAATAAACGAGGATTGTTGACCATAATAGCATGAGACTTCTCTCTCGTGGTTACTTCCAACACTTCCTCTCCCATTTTCTCCCCTCAATTCCTTCCCTTCCCGTCCCTTTTCCATAACAGAGTGCAAAGGAAGCCCTCCACGGCCAAATTCCAGCCTGCCAAGTGCCCTGCCAGGCCAAAAGGCAATAGGCCAGTCCAGGGGCTTGGAAAGGCAGAACAAGGGAGAGGTTAGGAATAGTGTAGGGTAAGGGTTAGGGATAGGGATAGGGATAGGGATAGGGATAGGGATAGGGATAGGGATAGGGATAGGGATAGGGATAGGGATAGGGATAGGGATAGGGATAGGGATAGCGATAGGTATAGGGATAGGGTTAGGGTTAGGGTGAGGGTTAGGGTGAGGGTGAGGGTTAGGGTTAGGGTGAGGGTTAGGGTTAGGGTGAGGGTGAGGGGTAGGGGGGATGTTCAGTGTATACCACAAGGGAATTTGATGCTAGGGCAGTGCAATCGGTAACTCTGTGTATATATATGTATACAGACCAGTGTGCATATTGTGTTTTTATGATTGTTTATTTGTATTTAGATGTTTATATTAAGTATGATGTTGTGATGTAGAATAGCAAGAGAATACAATATTCTGTAGATAATAGAATATAGATGTATAATAGATATAGTTATATATTACATATATATTAATAGATAGATATAATAGATATAGATATATAATAATATAGATGTAGCAATAATATTGCTATAGAATAGCAATATTACTAAGCCATGACATTTTTTATCCCTTGCCTCAAACACTTCCAGCTATAGGGTTTTGCTCCTAAAGAGGCAAGGGGTCTTGGAAGAGTCCTCGCTCTCTCTCCTTGTTCCTTTGCTTTTCTTCAGGGAGGTGGCATGCAGGAATGACACAAATGGGTCTCAGTGGCACAGATGGAACTCAGCAGCTGTTTCGCAGCCTCCAGTGGAGCTCTGACTGTCCTGGACACCCCACGCCCGCATCAGCGTGGGTAGTGTGTGCCCTTCCTGCGGGGTGGGTCTTTGGTCTTTGGAGACTGACCCCTGGGAGACCCCGTTCCTTCCTTTATGGCTGGCAGGAACTCCGATCTGACAACGGGCGGCTCCTCGGGCAGGCTGGGCTCGCCACGAGATGTTTCTGCTGCCATCTTTTCAGTGGGAGACCCCTTTTTTTCCCTTATGGGTGGCAGCAATACAGATCTGTTGGGGGTGGACTCCTTGGGACGGCTGGTCTCACCACAAGAAGGTGCTGCTGCCATTTCCTTTGGTTGCTCCTGTGCCTCCCTGATCTTCTTAACCCTCTTCCTGAGAAGTCTCACTGAGTCGCATGCCCGAAGTGCCAGCATGTTTGGTTTGTCTGGGGACTCTAAGGATAGGCTGGATGAGGCCCTTGAGCAAGATGGTTGCTCTTGGCTGCATGAGGCCTCACGCTGGGCTTCCTCTGCTCCTCCTTCTTCATCGAGGAACTTGACACGTCTTGTTCGGGCCAGGTTTTCTTGGCTCTCTGTTCCCTCTAGGCCCTGCAGCTGGCAGCTCATCGGCTGCTCTGGGGCTACGGGCACTGCCCAGACGGGTGGCAGAACACTGAAAGGACAGAGCGGGAGGGGTCCGCCTGAGTGGCTGATGGCTTTGAAGCCACATCCCTCAAGCCTGAGCCAGGAGCCTGGGCTGTAATGCAGCCTTCCCCACAGACAGCTGACCGGTTGCCCCGGGGCTCTCTGGTGATGTGGAGAGGGGCCAGCCCTGTGAACTGGGGGGCTCCTGACATCCCCATCCCGGCACTCCCGGGAGGCCACAAACAAGCAGCGACCCTTTGGAGTTAGGGAATGGGCTCTTGTTGGGTCACCCCCATGCACATCCCAGACCACAGCCTCCAGCCTCACCTGTTGGCAATGCTCTCCCTCCGCAGTGTGTTCTTTACTTTTTGAAACTGCTCTCTATCAACACTTGCAGTGCTGAGGCGCCTGATGTATGTTGGAGTGTTATCAAATCTCACTGCAGTAGGGAAGGAAGAGGAGATTCACCGTCAAGCCTTTGGCTCGCTCACAAGCAGCACTCAACTCAGACCTCTTTCCCAGAACCCGCCCTGAAACCATCTCTGTCCCCACTCCTCCTCTCTGCAGTTCAGCTCTGTTTTGGGCTGCATGAGGGACGCTGGCTTTGGGAAAGAGGAGCTGGCTGGTGACAAGAAGGCGGCAGGGTGACTTTTGAGGTCCCTGTCCCTGCAGTGGGGGAGGGCAAGGCCTGAGATCCCCACATCCTCCTGCCATAGCCAGGGATGGGGGTACGTCACACCCAGCACCTTCCTTTTGGATAGGCCAACCATAACCTAAGGGGAAGAGGCCGTGCTGTGCCGGCAGGATGGTATGCTGCAAGTGAGAGCCCTGGGCTGATGGTCAGCAAGGGACTGCCCACCTCCAGTTGGTTGCTCATGCTGTGGAAAGGAGCTGGAAGCCACTTTACCTTTCTTGTTCCCAGTAAGAGGTGGCAAAGTCTCTTCTTCTGTTGACTTCTGTGCCCCAAACAAGCTCCCGGAGGACTTGCGGCATCGCATGGGCGGCAGTTTGGAGACTAACTCCATTTGGAACCTGTAAGCGAGGAGAAGGCAGTGAGCGGTGTGACGCAGTGCAACAGCAATCCTTGCTGCTCTCTCTGCTTGCCTGCTCGCAAGCACGTTTTCATGCTGCATGAAGGCTTTCTAAAGCCGTTAGCAGGGTCACTTGGGATAGGAGGAGGGGAAACAGTTTCAGGCGGAAAGAGGGAAGACTGGCTTTGGATGGGAGGAAGAAGGTTTTAGCTGGAGGGTGGTGAGGCACTGGGATGTCTTGCCCAGAGAGGTGCTGGGTGCCCGGACAGGCATTCAAGGCCTGGCTGGACCAGGCTCAGAGCAACCTCATTTGGAGGTAGGTGTCCCTGTTCCCCGCAGGGCAGTGGGACCGGGTGCCCTTTTAGGGTTCCTGCCTGCTCCAATCGTTCTGTGATTCTCTGGCACATCCTCCTGGGCAGGACACTCATGGACACGAGGCACAAGCGCTACGGAATGAGAGCTGAGCAGCTGCATCAAGCAGCAGAAAAATACTCACTTGGGTAAGACCACAAGGCATTTTGAGAACACCAGGGAAGCCACCGGTGTCACACGGGACACCCCCATGTCCAGCAGCGAAGGGGCCTGCAGGGGAGGAACAGGGAGGTTGTGGGACATCTTGGTCACAGCTGAGGCACAGGGAACACGAGGAGCCCGAGGCAGGGAGAGCTGCCAGCACCGCAGCACCTGCACGGCTCAGATCACGGCTCAGGCCCAGGTCCTAGTGGGCCATGTGTGAGCTCCTCAAGGCTCACAGGACTGCCCGGACCACGGAGAAACCTATGGCTCACCATGCGAACGGCTCTCCTGAAGTTCGCTTTCCCTGACAGCTTCTCGAGGAAGTCATGATAGAACTTCATTTGGAAGGTCAGCCCGTCAATGAGGAGCACTCCGACGTCCTTCAGGACCACGGCCACGTACTCCCCATTACGCAGGCAGCTGGAGAGCAGCGATACGGTGCTTTGGATGCACTTCCGCACTGTCTGCCAGCTCACAGAGGCATCTGCAGCCACCTGGCTGCACTGCAGGGGCTCCACCTTCCTGTCGACTGAGAAAATACCAGGGACGGGGTTGATGATACGGTTGCTGTTCCACAGCTGCTTCCCTAGAACTAAGGGACATCATCCATAACGGCCCCGCGTTTGGATGGGCTCCTGCAAGGGGGAGGTGTGCTTCTGAGAAGGGATGTGGTGGCCCTGTTTGCCCTGTCCATGAAGCCAGCAAGGGTTTAATCCCCCCTCCTACCTGGCAGGGACCCCCTGCAGGACTTGAGGTGGTGCACAGCTATGAGGTTGCTGGCCAGGTGAAACACGGGCCAGCACAGGGTCACGGTCCTGTCCTGCATCCTGATCTCCCTGGAGATGATGTCAAAGGAGCCAAAGGTGGGAATCCAGACCCCCTGCGAGTGGAGGAGGAAGAAAGGGTGGACGCATTATGGGCTGGCTGGAGGAAGAGCTGGAGGTGGTCCTGTGCGGGGGCAGAGCTCAGGAGCCCCCTCCTGCTGTTCAGAGGCACAAGCCAGGGCAGCGGGGACGGCTTTGGGGCTGCACAGCCCTCTCCTTCCCCTCTCCCTCCCTCTCAAACGCAGCTCAGCGGGGAAACGTGGGGTGAGCTTCCTGCCGTGTGTGCAGGGGAAGACGCAGAGGAAGTCCAGGCTGAGCCGGACAGGGCGAGGAGGAACCTGGCAGCCAAGAAACGCACCTTGTGCACCAGGAGCTGCTTGTGTACGAAGGCGGCCACCGCATCCCAGACGGCAACTCGCTCTGCAGATGAAAGGAAAAGCAGGTCACACTCTGCATCTGCCGCTTCCCGGCACCCCTCTCCCACTGCTGGGCAGGAGGGAGGTGGCAGATGGAAAGTGTCATCTCCATCCCAAGACTGGCTGCAGCACCGCTCCCGTGGTGGCTGTGGGTCCGTGTACCTTCAGTATTACTACATGTTTGTCCAGAGGCATGGCCCACCCTGGGGCCATTCTTGCTCATTCTGGGTTGCTCCTTCTTGGCACCGGCCATGCTGGAGCTCATCCTTCAGATGCGTCTGCTCTGTACCAGATGCTCCTTCAGGATGCAGGACCCTCCTCGGTGCTCTGCCTTCACCCCCCTCCCGGGTGGCCGTGTCACAAACGGCACCACGGCAACGCGGTGACATCACGGCCAGCTGCCCATTATGATGCTGGCACTGCTGCCTGCCCCACCTGGCAGTGCTGACCCATCTCTGCTTTCTCCCTCTCCTGGAGCTGTGAGTTGAGGGGTGACCCTGGGGCGAGGATGGGGCTGGGATGTGTTGCTGTTCTCTCAGTTCCCTGGTCCTTGGGACACCATTCGGGCCTTAAGGCTGCTGTTGGGCACCCTCCTGATATTGGCGAGCAATGGGCAGGGGAAGGAGGCAATGGGGGGCAGTTGGGGCTGAGCAGGTTACAGGACCGTGACTTGGCCACGTTGTTCTAGTGCTCACAATGGGTCCCTGCACCACAGGGCACTTGGGGGACCCTGGGTGCCTCCGCAGCCCTGAGGACCGGGCATCAGGGGCTGGGAATTAATTGATGGCATGGAGGGGACTGTCCGTGGCCTGTTCCAGCAGGACCTGGGCACTGTCACCTCCAGCCCTTCCCTTGCGCTCTATGGGGTCGTGCAGAGGAACGGATCTGGAGGGGGCAGGCTCAGAGTGCCCTATGGATGGCCCAGAGTCACCATGCAGCTGGGACAGGGGCTGTGGCTTCCGTCCCCAGGGGACCCACGTCCTGCCCCGGGTCTCTTGGCTGCTGCCAGTCCTTCTCCTGCCCTGAGTCCCTGGGGACAAACCCTGCAGGGACAAGGCTCCTCCTTGCCAGTGCTGCCCTCTGACATCCTCTGATGCCCAGTGAAGACCCTGATGATCAGTGACATCCCATGATGATCAATAAATCCCTCAGCAAAGCTACACGCTGTGTGTCTGTGTCCTTGTTCTCATGCTCAGCAGGGACTGCTGGGATCTGTCCCTGCCTGGCTGTGGCCACATCAAAGTGCTGGGAGGCTTCCCCAGCTCCATGCCATGCACACCATGTCCTGCACCCCTGTGGCCTTCCCCACCCTCTCTCACATCACCTGCTCCAAAGTCCTAAAGGATGGAGCTCCTCACGCTGCCAAGCAGCCCCAGTACCCTCCCTCTGCTCTCTCTCTGCTCCTCCATACAATTCCTCCCAAACCTGTTACACTTTGATCCACCTCTGCTTGGACACAGTGTGACCACATCACCCTCCTTTTAGCTGCTCTCTTACTGCAGCCACTTGGCCCTCCTTTGGGTCTGCTTTAGGCCTCTTGCATCGATACCCCAACCCCATTATCCAAAGCAAAGTTCGCATATCCCCTCCCACGGACACCTCTAATCTCCTGATGACCAATGAAGCCCTCTGATGACCTCCTTGATTAATGGAGCCTTGTGATGTTCAATGAACATCTCTGACAACCAGTGGAGTCAGTGGAGCCCTCCGACAACCAACAAAGCCTTCAGATGACTGCAGTCACCTTCTGATGGCAAAACAAGCCCTCTGATGGGCAGCAGCTTGCTGCTTTCTGTGCATAGAAGGGAAGGGTGGGAAAGGGAGATGTTGACATCACCTTGGTAGACAGCAGTTTGCTCATCGTAGCAATGTTTGTTCCTGATTTGATCAGAGAACCTCGAGAGGAGTGTGGCTGCTTCTGACATTCCTGTGAGACTCTGCTGTGGTTGAAGAGATGAGGCAGGTGATGAACTGCAGACAAAGCCATACTGCCTGATGTTGCTGTTGTTCAGGTAGTACAAAGCATTCAAATGGCTGGCCGTCTCCAAATGATGCACGATAGAAAGCTGCAGCCACACCGTCAATCAACTGTGATGATGCCTGTGTATCCTGAGACGACGACTCTTTTAATCAGGGGGCTTCCAGAATCTCTGAAACCCGTAGGCATACAACTGCAATGGAAGATACAGGCTGTGTCCCAGGGAGAAAGAACCTGGGCAGCGTTAGAAGGAACTGTAACATCCAACCATCTGCAGTCAGGATACAAAGTATGGACATGGGGGGAGGTTGCCCAAGAGTTAATTAACTGTGGCAGAAAATACGGGCTGGTGATTTCTTCCACCAGTAAGTGTGAGCCAAGGGGAGTGAGGCTTGCAGCAGTCAGCCTTGCCCCTGGGCCACCCAGCCCAAAGCTCAATGGGGCTGGAAAGGGTCTCACTGGCAGTCATTGCCAGTAAGTACAGGTAGGCAAAATATTGATCATAAATGTAATTGTCTCTGGACACTGGGCTGTCAAGAGGGCGTTCCCCGAGATTTGATGGGTGGATTACCCACAGTCAGGTTAGAGAAATCAGTTAACTGGTGGCCAGAACAAAAGCTCAAAAAGCTCAAGAAAAGCTGATGCATTCGCCCCCCTCCAGCGCAAGGTAGGCAGGAGGCGGGGGAGGGCAGTGAAGGGTGGATGTATTAGAAAGCTTACAACAAAAGGAGAAGATCCTCGATTTAACATCTTCTGTCCCAAGGCCTCACCCACCACCCTTGCCATTTGCCCCTGTGAGTCACCATCCAGTTGCTGATAAACCAGGGAAACACTTCTCTCCCTGGCCAGCCTGTGTCGACTCACCCAGCTATCCTGAGGCCAGTGTCCCTAACCTTAGTGGAACCTCTTAATAAATACACTTGGAAGGCTAAGGGTGCCCGGGAAAAGGAATATAGAATTAACACTTGCTCAATTATTCCCTCATTTTAACCATATTAACAAAGCCCCCAAAAGGCAAGTTGGGGTCTTGTTTTATTTTACAGAGGATCCCCGTGTGACCTCGACTTAGCACAGAATGGCTGAGAGCTGCCTTTACCCATATGTGTTCTGTGAGAGAAAAACCGAAGATGTGACTGTGCCGGAATACTGAATACCTCTGTGTTACATCTTTTGGTTGCAATAGTCTTGGCTTGTTGTGGTTGTGGGTTGTGACTGATATCAGCCCTTGGATCTGCTCAACTCCACAATTGGGCTCAGGGTGTTTTCAGCTCATCCTGTCTTTCTGGTGCTCCCTGCACAGTGGCACCATCCCTTCTGAGCCCTTCTGTCACCCCTTTTGGTCAAACTGGTGATGATTTGCATGGAACTCCTCCACGGTGCTTCCAAATTCCTAACACACTGGGAAATGAGCCAAGGGACCCACCTGATATCTGTTAGATGTGCTCACAAAAGAAATCCTTCCTAGAGCCCTTTGCACCGATGCTGTTCTGTGTCACATCTGTCCAGGAGCTGCATCCAAAAGGTGGCTGTTGGAAATGGTCTGAGTGTTGACAAGAGATGTGTGTGTTTGTGGGATTACCCCCCTTATGGTTCTTACTGTGGGGTATCCTACACACTGCCCCGTGAGAAGTTCAGCAGACCACCACAGTATTTGAACTTCCAAACCAGCATTTGGGTCTCTCAGCATCTGAATTGCTTTGGAAATGCTCAAGTGGAAAGTTCTCGAGACACTGAATCACCTTTGAGAACATTGCATGGTGTCACTGATGTCTATGTCCGTGACAGGGGGGCAGTAGGCCCGTAGGCTCCCCCAGCCCCTGACAAGTGGGAAGGGAAAAAGGGAAAGGGAAAGAGATGGGAGCTGGGCTCAGGGAAACAAACAGAGAAGCGGCAATGATCTAAGGAGGAAAACTTATTTTACTAATTACAATCTAATTGAAATTGAGGCTAATAAATCAAGTAAAATAAAAGAGAAAGAGAGAGGTTTCACACTCGCTGCCAGGCACTGAGAGAGAGAGAGCTAGCGTCACTTCCGTGACGTGTTTCCCTCTCTGACCATGAGGTCCTCTGGGACATGTAGTTTTTCTTCTCTGTGCTCCACATGATGTTATGATGTGGCATAAGAACAGCAAAGATGACAAAACCATGACAAGGACTAGAAGATGTTCTGAGCAAGTTTGCTGATGATACCAGATTAGGAGGTGCTGTTGCCCCCACGGAGGGTGGAGAGGACTTGCAGAGAGATGTGGACAAATCAGAGAAGTGGGTACAAGTTGGTGCATAAAGCATAACCAAAACAAAATGTGCCTGATTGTGCACCTGGGTAGGGGCAACCCTGGACATACACACTAACTGGATATGGGACACTGGAGAGAAGACTGACTGAAAAGGATTGGGGGTCCTGGTCAGCATCAAACTGAACATGAGTCAGCAGTGTGCCCAGGCAGCCAGGAAGGCCGACAGTCCACTGGAGTGCATCAAGCAAAGTACTGACAGCTGGGTGAGGGAAAGGATTGTCCCTGTCTGCTCTGCATTGCTACAGCCTCACCTGGAGCACTGGGAGCACTGTAGAGCAGAAAGGACATCAAACTATGGGAGGATGTGCAAAGGATGGCACTGGAACCAAGAGATCTGAAGTTCAGAGCTTCATTGGGATTGACTACGTGTTCAGATTGGGCCCTTCTCCCATCCCACATCCTGCAATGAGACACAGGGCACACCTAAGGCATGAACCTCACAGTGTCCTTGCACCCCATGCAGAGCCTGGGATCTTCTGTCCCTGTGTCTTTCATTTAACACCATACAATTCTCCTTCTCCTGCCCCAGGAAGGGCCCCGAGCCAACATGAGGGACAGGATCTCCCTGCCAGGGGTCTGGGAATCAAGTCATGTCCTGTCTGCTTCCTAAGACAAAGGAGGGGTTTCTTAGCATCAGAGCCACCATGCCAGTGCCTTTGCCTGCCTGTAGTCATGGCTTCCAATTATCTGCTCTAACAGGTCCCTTGGGAATCTTGCTTACTAATGGCCCTCATTGGGCCCATTAATACTCCAAGAAACTGTTACTTCTGCCTTTGTCTTGTTGAGCACTTTGTGCAGACTTCTCTCTGCACTGGAGGCTGATGGACTCAGCAGCAAATGCCCCCTGGGGCCTCTTACCACCTAAGGAGCCCTCCTGTGCCTTGTGCCTTCCTGTCATCCTCTTTGGGTTTTCAGAACTTGTTCAGCAAAGTGGAGAGGTATCTGGAGAGATCTTAAAGAGGAAGAATCCAGCAGACATTTATTGTCTATTTATTTATAGGTGGGTTTAAACAAGTTGTTAAAGCAGCACTGTGCAACTGATATCAATCCAGGATATTCCCAATGAGTTCTATTCTGTTACTGTGTGGACAAACGTCCTTCTCAACCTCCCCACCCCATTTCTACTCACACTGGCCCCCTGGGACTAGCATCTCTTTTCCTGACATCACTCTTCTCCTCTGCATTCATCCGCTCAGTGTTAAACCTGCTTTGCACCAACTCCCACTGGCTTTCCACAGAGAACCGGCTGCACACGGAAAAGGAAAGATTTCTCTCTTTTTTTTGGCCTACAAACAGAAGGAAAGGTGGTGCAATGTAAACAGTTGAACAGTAAAACACAGTGATCAACTGCTTGCCATGTCCAAGCTGCTTCTATTGAGGTTTGTCTTTCACAGGGAATATTTGTAGAAGAAATGAGTGAGACGCAGATAGGAAGGGATAGATAGAATCACAGTGAAGGATTTGACAACAGAGTCCATCAGACACTGGAGAGATGGAGCAAATTCCAGTAATCTCCCTGAATGTCAGAAAACAGCCAGATAGTTGGGAGGTATCAACTTAAAATTGAAAAGGACTTGTGAGTATTTCACACATTGGGAATGGTTAACACATTTTCATTGATTTCTATCTTTGTCTTCAAATGTTTTTTTCACTTTTACCGACATTAATGAACATCTTTCAAACTTCCTGCTTCAAAAAATAAAAAGAGAAAGAGAAAGAGAAAGAGAAAGAGAAAGAGAAAGAGAAAGAGAAAGAGAAAGAGAAAGAGAAAGAGAAAGAGAAAGAAAAAGGGAAAGAAAAAGGGAATGAAAACAAAAAAGAAAACGAAAAAGGAAAAGGAAAAGGAAAAGGAAAAGAAGAAAAAGAAAAAGAAAAAGGGAAAAAAAAGAAACAAAAAAAGTAAGAAAAAGGAAAAGAAAAAGTGAAAGAAAAAGAAAAAGGAGAAGAAAAAGAAATTGAAAAAGAAAGAAAAGGAAAATGAAAATGAAAAGAAAGGAAAGGAAAGAAAAGGGAAGGAAAGGGAATCATAGAATTACCCAGTTTGGAAAAGACCTTGAAGAACATCAAGTCCAACCACAGCCTAACCATAAAGGGAAAAAAAAGGGAAGGGAAGAAGAAGGGAAGGGAAATGGAAAGGAAGAGAGAAAGGGGAAGGGAAAGGGAAAAGGAAAGGAAAAGAAGAAAAAAAAAAAAAGAAAAAAAGAAAAAAGAAAGATCCATTTGTGTCTCGCACATGGCCTGGTGCCCGTTTTACCTTCACATTCCCCACCAGACCTTCCTTGCTGGTATGAAATCTAGCAGAGCACCTCTCCTCTTTGGTTCCTCCATGAAGCTCGAGAAGCTGCCATCTGTGCTCTCCAGGGATCTCCTGGATGGCACATGCCCTGCTGTGCTGTCCCTGCAGCAGATACTGGAGTGAAAAAGGCCCCCAAAGGGGACAAGGGCCGGACAACATCAGGCTCCCATCTGTCTGCAGAGGGCACCTTCCATTTGCTCTCCCTGATCAGGAAGCCTGGAACAGACACTGTTGGTCTCCTCTCTTTTCCATTTTCATCAGCTCTGACCTGGCTGCTCTGCCATCCCCAGGCAGAGCTCAGTGCACTCTCACAGAGGGCAGTCGCCCTTCCTTGTCTCTTCGCCCATCCATCCCTAAGACTCTGTATCCCCCTTGTGCTACGGTGCAATTGTGGAAGCCATTAAACTGCATCCCTGTGGTCCAAACAAGAGCTCAGGCCTGCAACTCTACAAAGATTTCTAGGTCATCACGTGTTGGTGTTCTCATTAGTGCAAAAACACAGAAGTAAGCATCCTAATTGGAAAGCATAATTGGACAGAGCCTGACTGGAGAGCTCATCTATGGTGTTAGTTTGAAGAAGGTGGCACACAGGAATTTAACCCATTGTGGGTCTTGGAGTTGACATAGCAGCATTTGCAGCTACATGTGAATGGGACTGGATCCTGATACAGACTGGGAAGGAGACAAAGCTGCCACCTGACTGGGAAGGACCATTCCAAGTACTCCTAACAACTGAAACAGCTGTGAGGACAGCCGAGAAAGGATGGACTTATGACACACTGGTATAGGTATCCACTAGCCCTGAGGCGTGGGAACTGTGGCCATAGAAAAACCTTTAAAAGATAAGAATTAGAAGGAAATCATGAAAAGTTTTTTTATATGCATATATATTTTTTATTATTTTAACTAACCTTTCACTTCTCCTCGAATAGGTAAATGAATTGTATATGTAAGTGGGAGAGTATTATAACCTATATAGAACCAATACTCACAAAAAGTTTTCCTTGTAACAAAAAAGTTTTTACTGCTGTACCCATTTGCTATCCTGATAATTATCTGGAAAAGGTGAAATTTGACAATAATGCAGGGGAGGGACCAACTGATAGTTTTGATATGAATAAGGGACTCTTGTGGTGTATGGAATGATGTATGGTGGACAACTGCCAATTGAGGCTGGACAGAGACACTCCTTGAAAATACCCAGAATGTCCAGGATAGGGAAGAGCTTAAAAAGGGGTAGAAAATCTTCCTGAAAACCCTGCAGTTATGACAATTAAGGAGATAAAAGATCTTAGACAAACATTTGAAACTGAAACAAGATATGGGGACGTTAATGCCTGGGTAGAATGGACTAAGTATACTGTCCAGAGTCCCAACCATAGCAATTGCTACACTTGTGCGTCGGGACGGCCAATAGCTCAGGTGGTACCCATTCTGCTGGGATGGACCAAGGACCCCAAGGGAATGTGATGCATGATTGCCCTGTATCAAGAGAAAACTGCCTGGGGAAATAGAGAGTGCAGACCTCTCTCTTGTTTCCTCCAATGCCTGATACAGATGTCAAGATCCCTCCTGCGCTCTCTACAGCAGTAGGTAACCATACAGCTTGCCTCTCACAGCAGGGTGTGAAGGCTACCAGGCCTATAGGAAACTTTTCCTTATGCAGTGATGAGGTCTTGGATGTTATGGAGGATTCAGCAGGAAATTATTCAAGATTGGGAATCTCCAGGGCAAATCTCCGGTGGTACTGTGGGGGAAAGATTTTTATGGTCCAGCTTAACCATCTAACTGGGGAGGCACCTGTGCACTTGTTCAATTAGTTATACCATTCACCCTGGCATTTGGAAAAGAAATGTATATAGATTTAGTTGGGGTACCTAGAGGTGTCCCTGATAAATTTAAGGCAAGAAATCAAATTGCTGCAGGATTGGAGTCACTGTTTTGGTGGATGACAATCAACAAGAACATAGACTGGATTAACTACATATAAAATATACAAAAGTGCAATTAAGGGAATAGCAGAACAGCTAGCCACACACCGGAAAAGGAATGATCTAGCAGGAGAGAAATCCTGCTAGATTGAAGAAAAGGGGGGAATGAACAGTGAAGCAGGAAACAGAAGCTCTGCTGGAATTCGGAATAAAGGGGGGCTAAAAGGGGGATAGTTAAAGGTAGTTTATAGAAACAAGTAAAGGAAACTTAAAGGTAGTTTATAGAAATAAGTAAAAGAAACTTAAAGGTAACAAGTAAAAGAAACAAGGGGCCTGAGAGAGCAGGGAGGATGCAGATAAGGAGTGAGACCTCACGGACGACCAGAAGAGGAGTTGCATTCCCCCTGATAAGAACAAGAGGGGGTCAGCATGCTAAAGACAAGAGGGGGTCTGTATGCTAAAGAGCTATTGAATATGTACCAGAATTCCTAGAACTACTGACTATGTATTAGAAGTCTAAGAAATCATTGACTATGTATCAGAATTCCGAGAAATCATTGACTATGTATTAAATGTACCTATAACTGTGTCCCGATTTTACAAGTCGGTGTGCAAGTTTGAAGGAGCTATCCCCCTTGCACCTGGCACTGCGCAACGCTGGAATAAACATACCTGCTTTATAACCCATCTCTGGATTATAGAGTTTGATTCCGCAAGCCAGGAGGACGTCTTAACAGCTGAGACACTGGATGATGCAGGCTGGGAGGAAACCAGTTTGATCAGCCCCTCCAGCAGGCTGTTTTGATCATCCTGATCCTCATCAGCTGTGTCCCATCTCACCACGGGTTCACAGGGCTCATCACGATGAAGCACAGCAGACAGTTCCTCCATCCTACCTTCCTGATTACTCTCTACTCTATCCAGTCTTTCAGTTACTTTCACAGGGGCTGAAACATAAGCACGTAGAGGGGTTAAACGTAGCTCAAAGTCATGAAGCTTAGTAATCATTTCATTCAAAGGGGTCTTCTTTGCCCTCTGCCAGACGTTGCTGCTCATGTACCGCCATACTCACCTGGTGCAGACCTTGTGCACATATGCCACATACTTGGTGTACGCCTGACTCTCTCAGGATCATGGCCTTGGTTTGGACTGGAATTTGGATCAGAATTCTGAGGAATAAACGTGGGGTCGTGTAACATCTCCACCACGGCCCGTTCTCTCAAATAACGACGCCTCTTTCTCTCTAAGTAAGTCACAAAACAAAGACTCATGGGGGACGACAGTGTATTGTAGGGGTCAGAAACGGGGACGGGAGGACGGGGGCGGGGGGGGCACAGATAGGGGAGCCTAGGGGTCAGAATGGGGGCGTGGGGTGGGGCAACGAGGTACCCCTGGGAGGGGAGGAGGCACAGGGAACATCCCGCCGTCCAACAGAAGCCCTGAGTGCCACAGAGGCCCCGCGGGGCCAACGCAGGGCGGCTCGCGGCGCCCGCGGAGGGGACCCCTTCAGGCCTCCCCCAGAACAGCCACTTGCAGAAGCGGAGGCGGCGCTCGGAGCCCCGGGGTTGCCCGGCGGCGCTGCAGCAGTGCGGAGAGCAGCTCGACTTCGGCACGGCCGCCTCTTCCTCGGGGCGCGGGGTGATGACGGCACGGCTGGCGCCGCTCGGGCAACGAGCACAGGCGCAGGCGCGCTGACGCGCTGTTGCTATGCCGACGTCGTCACGCATGCGCTGTCGCCGTGGTGGCAGTTTCGAGTGCGCGCAGAGAGGGGGGAAGGCGCGCTGTCGCCATGGCAACGCGGCCTGTACACGCAGGGCCTGAAGCCTGAGTGGGCCTCGGGGGCGGTGGGGGGCAAAGAAGCCGGGGGGGAACGGAGAGCCCTCGGGGATCTCCTGGTGAGGTGTGGGGGGGCTTAGGGGGGAGGGCAAAGCTCCGGGTGTGCTCAGTGGTATCCAGGGTGGTCGAGCGCCCACCTACTTCTTCCCCATTTGTTCACCATCAGCTTCATCACTGAAACCTCTGACTCACTTCCATCCGCTCTTCCCCGGTTTGCAAGATTTCCATTGCTTGTTAGGCCAGGGGGTGCCACTTTCTAAAAACAATGCATGTGGAACGTGAGGAAAATGCCCGTGTCCCGTTTTGAGGCAAAAGACACAAGAATTCTGTTGCGAATGCAGTCCTTATTGTGAGGCAAAATCACCAAGTGTAAAATTATTGAGGAAAAACAAGACTCTTCACCCAGTAAAGCTGAAATGGACAGTTTTACAACTGTAGCTTGTGGATTCCTTTTGCTAAACTAATAAATTGGTTCTTAAACTAATGTGCTAATTGCTATTGGTCAGCAAACATAGGTTGCTATGTTGAGCTGAACGTGTGCAGCCTTCAGTGGATTCTTACCCTCTTTTTCACACTCCTTTATAACCCTTCTAATTCTTTCAGGACCAGAATTTGTCTTCTCTCTTTCTTTCAGGTAACCGAGGAGGAAAGACTATTCTCGCTTCCAATGTCCCTGTCTTTTCTCCTTCGCAGGTAACACTTTGTTTTCTATAAGAGTCTCTGGCCCACAGCTCGCTCTCTCTCTCTTACTCTCTCCCCCTCTTAGAGAGTGCTGATTCTGAGGTTTGGGGGGAGGGGCGGGGGGCACAGTGCAGAGGATGTGTTCTCATGCCCGCAGCATCTACTTTGGCTAGAGCAGATCACAGACTTAGAAAGATATTATATTTCTGACTCACCGCTTTTCCTTACCCCTTTTGCCGTTTTTTTTTTTTTGGTTTTTGTTTTTTTTTTTTTTTTGTGTGTGTGTGTGTGTGTGTGTGTTTTTTTTTTTCCTCCACAATTCCACTATTCACTTTTGGTACCTCCATTACACTTCCATTGTACCATCAATAATCAAGCAATACCTTTCTTCACTTCCCACTAACACCCAGCACTTGGTCTCACAATTAGGATACTTAATTATAAAAACTGGTCCCAGAACTTCATTTATGATCCTGGTTTCTTACTCCGTATTCCCCCTGGCTCGCCAGCAAAGACTCTTCAGTGAGCCAAAACACAGCCCAGGGGGTCTTCTAGATATTTCTTAGACACCCCTTGTACCGTAACAGCTTCTTAGATAGCACTTTCACAAGTGTGAAATTTAACAGTCACAAAGACAGAGACAGCAACCAGTACAGTTTATCCTCGGGATCCTTCCTCTCTCCACCTCTCCCCAGGGCCCAACCTTCCTTCTGTGTTCCATTCCTACTCTTGCATAGCTGCCCACCTAATCGTGCCTCTTTCTTGTCCAGTAAACAACTTATCCATGATAAACATCACTTCCACCCATGAGTAGAAATCAGGCCCTGAGAATCAATCTCTGCTTCTCTTTGTGGATCTTCCCTTTTTGATAGCTAATTCCTCCTTTTCCATCTCTAAAGCAGGAAACACATTCTATTCCTACACTAACTACTGTGCCTGGCAGCATCCCTCCTCGCCTTGGTCATTTTTGTAGGATGTCCGTGGCACATCTGACGTCGCGGTCAGAGATAAGTCACGGGAGGAGGACGTATATAATCTCGCTCCCAGGCTGGAGTTTTCTCTCTCTCTTGGACTCTCGGGGAGTGGGAAGCATTCCAGTCGTGTCACCTAGAGTTCACAGTAGGCCTCTCGGTTTTCTGGGGACTCTCTCTCTCTCTCTGTTTTGTTTGATTTATTAGCCTCAATCATATTGTATTATATTGTGTTATCTTGTATTCCAATATCATATTTAGTAAAATAAATTTTCCTCCTTAGATTGCTGCCGCTGTTCTTTTTCCCATTCCCCTTTCCCTTCTTCTCTGGGCTGGGGGCCCTACAGGGCGGCTGCCCCCTGTCACGGGCAAAGGTAAATCTAGGTAACCCGTGACACTCACTAAGCTGGCAATACCTTGCTTGATGCACTCCAGGGGACCATTGGCCTTCCTGGCTGCTTGGGCTCACTGTTGACTCATGTTCAATCTGATGTTGACCAGGACCCCCAATCCTATTCAGTCAGACCGCTCTCCAGTGTCCCATATCCAGTCAGTGTGTATGTCCAGGGTTGCCCCTACCCAGGTGCACAATCAGGCACTTGTTATACTTTCTGCACTTGGTGCTTAGTACCAACTGGTACCCAGTTCTCTGACTTGTCCACATATCTCTGCAAGTCCTCTCCACCCTCAGTGGAAGCAACAGCACCTCCTCATCTGGTATCAGCAGCAAACTTGCTCAGAACATCTTCTAGTCCTGCATGCAAGTCATCCGCAAAAACATGAAAGAGAAGCAGCCCTAAAATGGAGCCCTGGGGAACCCTGACAGTGACCATCTACCAGCCCAATGGAACCTGTTGACTCTAATCATTTGGACCTCACCTATTGGCCAACTGCTCAACCACCACATTCTGTTTCTGTCTATCCGTATGCAGGACATTCTGCCCAGAAGGGTGCAGTCAGAAACAGTTTCAAAAGCTCTACTGAAATCATCAAGGATAACATCAACTGGCTTCCCATGGTCAGCTAAATGGATAACCTTGTGATAAAAGGAGCCAGGGAGCTGAACCCCAAACGAGCAGGGTGAGAAAGAGTCCCCTACAGATGATAAGGCCAGGCATATCACGCCATTCTCCTGGTGGGAA
This sequence comes from Coturnix japonica, assembly GCF_054131305.1. Lineage (NCBI taxonomy): Eukaryota > Metazoa > Chordata > Aves > Galliformes > Phasianidae > Coturnix > Coturnix japonica. Next base: position 11,560,911 of record NC_140682.1, on the reverse strand, counting down.
GTCAAAGTGGCCAACTCTTTCCAGAAATTAGATGCCACATGGTTGAGCAGAAGTGAAAGAAGCAAGGACAGGCACTGTAGAGGTCTTACCCTAGAGTGCTTGAAAGAGTGTATTTCAGGATTTAACAAATCTAGTCTTGAATTGAAACGTCTTTGTCTGGAGTATACGACTCCCTGGCTGTCCAGTCTGGTCTGATTCAGCAAACACAATGACAATGCACAGCGCCAGCGAGTCACTGCTATCCTTGCTAAGCCTATAACGACGACAATAAATGAAATGCAGATGTATCCTTCTATTCAGGCCAAAATATGGGGAAGTCTTGAACAGATCACAGATCTCCTTGATGTAATGCTGGACAGTTTCATCATCAAAACTAGTGCCACAGGGGACCACCCCCTACGTTCTGGATATTCACAGCCCAGGTACACAGAACAGACGCACACACCAAGTACCCATGACCCATATGTCTCGCATATGTGACCGACCCTGGTGCACGCAGGCACCAACCACCACTACGCCCCACCTGTGTCCGCGCCCTGGTGCATGCGGGCACTGCCCGCAATGCCGCAACCCATCGGGACCGGACTCGCTCTGCCTCCCAGTGCCCCGCAGCGCTCCGCACAGAGAGATTTCCAGATGAGGCATTTGCACTTCTGCTAGGCAACCACGATCTGTTAGTAAACTGATAGAGTAAAAGAGTAAATCTCAAAGTTAAAAGTCAGGTATGTGGGCCCATAACCAAGTAGGATGTGCAGTTATGATAAGGGAAGAACATCCTGCATACTAAAAGGAACATAGCCCAAGAAGCCGTCCAGAAACAGACTAGTTCAATCAAACATGATGGGGTAAAAAGGACGGAGTGAGGAAGACTTTGAGCCTTTGCAAGGAAGACGTCTGACTTCATCCCCACAACCTCCGGAGGAAGAACCCAGCTACAAACAGCCCATGTGCTGGAGGGAGGGGCAGAATGTAAGTGATTTCCTGGAAAATAATGAATATGTAGATGAATTCCAGGAAATCTGTTGAATATGTATCAGCTTGGCTTTCAAATGGGTAACACTTCTGTTTTCTGGTGTGCAAGAGAAGTGTGATCCCCTTTGCATTCAGTGCCTAATAAACGTATTCCTGCTTTATAACCTAATTCTGGGTTATAGAGTTTGATACTGCAACTCAAAGCCATGCTTCTGGAATCAGTCTGTCCACTGGTGAAAAATACATCTTACTCTGCCGCCTGCCAGGGTCAGCAGTCATCCTGCTCGGGAAGCTGCCCAGGGCGCTGCGGGGAGACGTGTGGGGGGAAGGAGCCCCCCGGCAGGGCTTGTGCTGCTACAGCTGCTGCCTGGGGCAGGGGGATCACAGCTCCACTGCACAACTGAATGTTGTAAGGGTGCTTTGCAAGAGGAGAGCCAAGGCAGGGATTTTCCATTTCCTGTTCTTAGGGAAGGAATAAGGATTGGAGGCAGAAATCTAAAAGGGGTGGTCAACTTTCAACACAGCTCTGAGACTCCCAAATATTTCTTCAGTAAGTCGCTTGTTTTGTGAACAGTCACACAGGTTGTGCTTTCAGCCTCACCTACCGAAATGGATACAGTCAGCTTAAGTTATAGTTGTTTTCTGCAGACATTAACAGTTCACTTGTCCTGTAAACAGGCTGATTTCTCTGAGACAAACTGAAGTGCACAGAGGCTGGTGCTGGGGTCTCGAAGAGCAGCTGGAGTAAAGAGGAAAATATCCAGGAGGCTGTGATGTGATTAGGAAATGAGAAGAAAGAAAGAGCTCCCTAATCTTCTATTCCTCATTCCTTTCAAGAGTCCCAAGGAGATCTGTAAGGGACTCGGCAGTGCTGTGGTTTAGAATTTGTTGGGTTAAAGCTATTTACTAAGACAGAGAAAAAGAAAAGGGTTATGCTTATGATTATGACATAGATCTATATCTCTATATATAAACACATGCTTACTTACGGTATATTCTCACATATATATAACGTATGCAGATGTAAAAATACATGCAAAGATGCTAATACATATGCATATCTGTTTGCAAGTCCAGGACATGTGGCAGGGGTTTTAACAGCCTCAAGGTTCACTGTAGGAACTGGAGTGGCTGTTGGGCTGTTGCAGGAGTTGGAGCAACTGCAGAACTCATTGCTAGAGCTGGAATCACCGCAGGACCTGTGACTGAAGTTGGAGCAGCCACTTGGCTCATTGGAGGGGTTGGAGCAACCACAGGGCTGTACATCCTGGCATATTGCACCTCCCTTGATAGGCATTTGTTTCATTTTCTTATTGCAGTACTTGGAACAGCTAGAGGACCTGTAGCAGGAGTGACTGCAGAGCTCATTATGAGGGGTGGAGTGACAGCAGGACCTGTCCCAGAGCTTGGAGTGACCGTAGGACATGTAGCACAAACTTGGAGCTGCTGCAGGTTCTGTGATGCAGTGTCATCGTCATTGGGTGTCACTTTTGGCAGCCAGCGTTGGGTGTCACCATCATGCAGAGGGGACAAAAGGTCCCCCCTGGGGACACTGCACTGAAGCTGGGAACACCATGACCAGCTCGAGGACTTCCCGGGGCAAATGGGGATACGGCATCACGGTGCCTCACCCCCATAGCTGGGGACATCCCCATGTTACTCTCAGAGTGTCGCATGCCAGAGTTGGTGACATACCCACACCACACGCCAGGGTTGAGGACACCCCCTCAGTGTCACACCATGAAGTCGGGGATACCTGTGTCACCCCTGTGGTGTCACAGCCCAAAGTTGGGGACACTCCTCAGGGCACCTCATCTGTGTCCACCCCCACAGACCACCATTGTTCCCATGGGGTGGGGGTGACAACCCTTACTTTTCTTATTAAGTTTTCTTTCTTGATAACGGCAGATTGGGGATGCCCCCGCCCGGCCCCCATATGTGAATAAAGGAAAGAGGAATAGTTGTGGGACTCCATGTGTCACAGCGGGAGGGAAATTTGGGGACAGAGGTCACTGCAGCATCCTGATCCTGTAGCCCCTATGGCCCCATAACCACTACAGCCCCATCTGATCAGCCATCCTATGTCCACATCTCATGACTTTATCCCATCCCGTATCCTGTTGTGTATCCATAGCCCATCCCATATCCATCATATCAGCCCCATAGCCATCTCAAACCCATCCTGTGTCTGTGTCCCCACATCCTATCCCCATCCTGTACCCCGTATCTATATCCATTCCAAATCCGTATTCCCACGTCCATCCCACGTCCATTCCATATATTTATCCAGTTGTAATCCCAACCCCATCCCATATCCATACCCCATCCCATATCCATCCCATATTCTTCCCATGTCGATCCCATATCCATTTCTGGAGTCCATCCCATACACGTCCCATTTTCTGATCTCCTTTTCATATCCTCGCACCCCAATCCCAATTTTCGCAATCCCACAGCCAACAATCCCAACCCGACGTTCCAAATCTCATTCCCAACCCCACCTCTCACCTGCCAATCCCAATCCCTCATCCCAATCCCACATCCCATCCCATCCCATTTCTTGCTAGAATAGCGCGCACCCCTAAACCCCTCCCCCACCGCCGCTCCGCCCCGCCCCCTGCCCACCCGCCTCCAACCAGGGGCCACGCGACGCCCCTGGCCCGGCCTCTCATTGGTCAACGGCAGCGCCGCCGGCTCCGATTGGCTGAGCCGCAGCAGGCGGGAGCAGCCGTTGACAGCCGGCTCGAGGCCGCCCGGCTCTCACCTCAGACAGCGGCGCTGCCGCAGCCGGGGCCGCCCTTCACGGCAGCGCCGCTGCAGCCGCTGCGGGCCGGAGCCGTCCGGCTGGGATCTGTCCCTGCCTGGCTGTGGCCACATCAAAGTGCTGGGAGGCTTCCCCAGCTCCATGCCATGCACACCATGTCCTGCACCCCTGTGGCCTTCCCCACCCTCTCTCACATCACCTGCTCCAAAGTCCTAAAGGATGGAGCTCCTCACGCTGCCAAGCAGCCCCAGTACCCTCCCTCTGCTCTCTCTCTGCTCCTCCATACAATTCCTCCCAAACCTGTTACACTTTGATCCACCTCTGCTTGGACACAGTGTGACCACATCACCCTCCTTTTAGCTGCTCTCTTACTGCAGCCACTTGGCCCTCCTTTGGGTCTGCTTTAGGCCTCTTGCATCGATACCCCAACCCCATTATCCAAAGCAAAGTTCGCATAACCCCTCCCACGGACACCTCTAATCTCCTGATGACCAATGAAGCCCTCTGATGACCAGTGACTCCCCTCCTTGATTAATGGAGCCTTGTGATGTTCAATGAACATCTCTGACAACCAGTGGAGTCAGTGGAGCCCTCCGACAACCAACAAAGCCTTCAGATGACCGCAGTCATTTTCTCTGGACACACTCCAGGGTTGTGATGTCTTCCTTGCAGTGAGGGGTCCAAAAGTGGACACATCTGGGAGGTGCAGCCTCACCAGATCTGAGTACAAGGGGACAATCACGGCCCCGTTCCTGCTGCCAATGCTGTTTCTGATACAAGCCAGGATGCTGTTGGGCTTCTTGGCTTGCTGGGCACATCACTGGCTCAAGTTCAGCTGAGCATCGATCAATGCCCCCAGGTCCAGTTCCTCTACACAGCCTTCCAGCCGCTCTGCCCCACGCCTGAAGCTTTGCCTGGGGATGCTGTGGCCAAAGTGCTGGACCCGGCTCTTGGTCTTGTTGAACCTCATCCCAATGAGTTCAACCCAGCCATCCAGCCTGTCCAGATCATTATGTGCTTACCATGGTGGAGGCAACCGCTGGGCAGCTTGAAACATATGCAGTACCCCATCATGCAGCACTGCCCTCTAAACACCATATTAGGTCTCAAGAAAAAAGTCCTGTGGCTGCGTGGCACCCCAGAAAGAACTGAGTCAGATAATGGGGCTCTGATTACTAGTTCTGCCCTCTGGTGCCCAGTGAAGAAACACCCAGATCACTGACCAGGATGCTATCTGTGATCAAGCAGCTTTGATTGGCAATTGCAATGGCAGGTCCCCTGCAAGCAGGAGAGCATGCAGAAAGCAGCGTTGCATCTTTTAGGCCGTGTTACTCCACGCTGATCTCCTTCTGCCCCGGTTCCTCATTGGCTGAGTACTTCAGGCTCACAATCATCCCGACTCCCCACTGAACATACTGGATCCCCCTTCCCTTCCCTTCCCTTCCCTTCCCTTCCCTTCCCTTCCCTTCCCTTCCCTTCCCTTCCCTTCCCTTCCCTTCCCTTCCCTTCCCTTCCCTTCCCTTCCCTTCCCTTCCCTTCCCTTCCCTTCCCTTCCCTTCCCTTCCCTTCCCTTCCCTTCCCTTCCCTTCCCTTCCCTTCCCTTCCACACCTTCCCACACCATCCCTTCCCTTCTTTCCTTGTGGAGAGTGTTTATGCAGAATGGCTTCATGAGAAAGGACATGATGAAACACCACTAGTTAAATTGTAAGAGAAGGTACGTGACTGGAGGCAGCAGCTGAGGAGAAATCAGGATGTGAAAGACAGGATATGTAGCTAAAGACAGAATATGTATCTAGAGGCAAGGACGGCCTAAGGGAAAAGCAAGATGTGTAGCAATGTATGGACATAGCTGTGAAGAAAAGTAACTATAAAGCTAACCACAAAGGTCAGATGAAGTAAAGTCTAATTCACCAATCCTGAGCTTAACTTTTGCAATATGCATGAACTTATTACTGATTGTATAAATGAGATGCTGTAACACCTAATAAACGAGGATTGTTGACCATAATAGCATGAGACTTCTCTCCCGTGGTTACTTCCAACACTTCCTCTCCCATTTTCTCCCCTCAATTCCTTCCCTTCCCGTCCCTTTTCCATAACACAGTGCAAAGGAAGCCCTCCACGGCCAAATTCCAGCCTGCCAGGTGCCCTGCCAGGCCAAAAGGCAATAGGCCAGTCCAGGGGCTTGGAAAGGCAGAACAAGGGAGAGGTTAGGAATAGTGTAGGGTAAGGGTTAGGGATAGGGATAGGGATAGGGATAGGGATAGGGATAGGTATAGGGATAGGGTTAGGGTTAGGGTTAGGGTGAGGGTTAGGGTGAGGGTGAGGGTTAGGGGGGATGTTCATTGTATACCACAAGGGAATTTGATGCTAGGGCAGTGCAATCGGTAACTCTGTGTATATATATGTATACAGACCAGTGTGCATATTGTGTTTTTATGATTGTTTATTTGTATTTAGATGTTTATATTAAGTATGATGTTGTGATGTAGAATAGCAAGAGAATACAATATTCTATAGATAATAGAATATAGATGTATAATAGATATAGTTATATATTACATATATATTAATAGATAGATATAATAGATATAGATATATAATAGTATAGATGTAGCAATAATATTGCTATAGAATAGCAATATTACTAAGCCATGACATTTTTTATCCCTTGCCTCAAACACTTCCAGCTATAGGGTTTTGCTCCTAAAGAGGCAAGGGGTCTTGGAAGAGTCCTCGCTCTCTCTCCTTGTTCCTTTGCTTTTCTTCAGGGAGGTGGCATGCAGGAATGACACAAATGGGTCTCAGTGGCACAGATGGAACTCAGCAGCTGTTTCGCAGCCTCCAGTGGAGCTCTGACTGTCCTGGACACCCCACGCCCGCATCAGCGTGGGTAGGGTGTGCCCTTCCTGCGGGGTGGGTCTTTGGTCTTTGGAGACTGACCCCTGGGAGACCCCGTTCCTTCCTTTATGGCTGGCAGGAACTCAGATCTGACAACGGGCGGCTCCTCGGGCAGGCTGGGCTCGCCACGAGATGTTTCTGCTGCCATCTTTTCAGTGGGAGACCCCTTTTTTTCCCTTATGGGTGGCAGCAATACAGATCTGTTGGGGGTGGACTCCTTGGGACGGCTGGTCTCACCACAAGAAGGTGCTGCTGCCATTTCCTTTGGTTGCTCCTGTGCCTCCCTGATCTTCTTAACCCTCTTCCTGAGAAGTCTCACTGAGTCGCATGCCCGAAGCGCCAGCATGTTTGGTTTGTCTGGGGACTCTAAGGATAGGCTGGATGAGGCCCTTGAGCAAGATGGTTGCTCTTGGCTGCATGAGGCCTCACGCTGGGCTTCCTCTGCTCCTCCTTCTTCATCGAGGAACTTGACACGTCTTGTTCGGGCCAGGTTTTCTTGGCTCTCTGTTCCCTCTAGGCCCTGCAGCTGGCAGCTCATCGGCTGCTCTGGGGCTACGGGCACTGCCCAGATGGGTGGCAGAACACTGAAAGGACAGAGCGGGAGGGGTCCGCCTGAGTGGCTGATGGCTTTGAAGCCACATCCCTCAAGCCTGAGCCAGGAGCCTGGGCTGTAATGCAGCCTTCCCCACAGACAGCTGACCGGTTGCCCCGGGGCTCTCTGGTGATGTGGAGAGGGGCCAGCCCTGTGAACTGGGGGGCTCCTGACATCCCCATCCCGGCACTCCCGGGAGGCCACAAACAAGCAGCGACCCTTTGGAGTTAGGGAATGGGCTCTTGTTGGGTCACCCCCATGCACATCCCAGACCACAGCCTCCAGCCTCACCTGTTGGCAATGCTCTCCCTCCGCAGTGTGTTCTTTACTTTTTGAAACTGCTCTCTATCAACACTTGCAGTGCTGAGGCGCCTGATGTATGTTGGAGTGTTATCAAATCTCACTGCAGTAGGGAAGGAAGAGGAGATTCGCCGTCAAGCCTTTGGCTCGCTCACAAGCAGCACTCAACTCAGACCTCTTTCCCAGAACCCGCCCTGAAACCATCTCTGTCCCCACTCCTCCTCTCTGCAGTTCAGCTCTGTTTTGGGCTGCATGAGGGACGCTGGCTTTGGGAAAGAGGAGCTGGCTGGTGACAAGAAGGCGGCAGGGTGACTTTTGAGGTCCCTGTCCCTGCAGTGGGGGAGGGCAAGGCCTGAGATCCCCACATCCTCCTGCCATAGCCAGGGATGGGGGTACGTCACACCCAGCACCTTCCTTTTGGATAGGCCAACCATAACCTAAGGGGAAGAGGCCGTGCTGTGCCGGCAGGATGGTATGCTGCAAGTGAGAGCCCTGGGCTGATGGTCAGCAAGGGACTGCCCACCTCCAGTTGGTTGCTCATGCTGTGGAAAGGAGCTGGAAGCCACTTTACCTTTCTTGTTCCCAGTAAGAGGTGGCAAAGTCTCTTCTTCTGTTGACTTCTGTGCCCCAAACAAGCTCCCAGAGGATTTGCGGCATCGCATGGGCGGCAGTTTGGAGACTAACTCCATTTGGAACCTGTAAGCGAGGAGAAGGCAGTGAGCGGTGTGACGCAGTGCAACAGCAATCCTTGCTGCTCTCTCTGCTTGCCTGCTCGCAAGCACGTTTTCATGCTGCATGAAGGCTTTCTAAAGCCGTTAGCAGGGTCACTTGGGATAGGAGGAGGGGAAACAGTTTCAGGCGGAAAGAGGGAAGACTGGCTTTGGATGGGAGGAAGAAGGTTTTAGCTGGAGGGTGGTGAGGCACTGGGATGTCTTGCCCAGAGAGGTGCTGGGTGCCCGGACAGGCATTCAAGGCCTGGCTGGACCAGGCTCAGAGCAACCTCATTTGGAGGTAGGTGTCCCTGTTCCCCGCAGGGCAGTGGGACCGGGTGCCCTTTTAGGGTTCCTGCCTGCTCCAATCGTTCTGTGATTCTCTGGCACATCCTCCTGGGCAGGACACTGATGGACACGAGGCACAAGCGCTACGGAATGAGAGCTGAGTAGCTGCATCAAGCAGCAGAAAAATACTCACTTGGGTAAGACCACAAGGCATTTTGAGAACACCAGGGAAGCCACCGGTGTCACACGGGACACCCCCATGTCCAGCAGCGAAGGGGCCTGCAGGGGAGGAACAGGGAGGTTGTGGGACATCTTGGTCACAGCTGAGGCACAGGGAACACGAGGAGCCCGAGGCAGGGAGAGCTGCCAGCACCGCAGCACCTGCACGGCTCAGATCACGGCTCAGGCCCAGGTCCTAGTGGGCCATGTGTGAGCTCCTCAAGGCTCACAGGACTGCCCGGACCACGGAGAAACCTATGGCTCACCATGCGAACGGCTCTCCTGAAGTTCGCTTTCCCTGACAGCTTCTCGAGGAAGTCATGATAGAACTTCATTTGGAAGGTCAGCCCGTCAATGAGGAGCACTCCGACGTCCTTCAGGACCACGGCCACGTACTCCCCATTCCGCAGGCAGCTGGAGAGCAGCGATACGGTGCTTTGGATGCACTTCCGCACTGTCTGCCAGCTCACAGAGGCATCTGCAGCCACCTGGCTGCACTGCAGGGGCTCCACCTTCCTGTCGACTGAGAAAATACCAGGGACGGGGTTGATGATACGGTTGCTGTTCCACAGCTGCTTCCCTAGAACTAAGGGACATCATCCATAACGGCCCCGCGTTTGGATGGGCTCCTGCAAGGGGGAGGTGTGCTTCTGAGAAGGGATGTGGTGGCCCTGTTTGCCCTGTCCATGAAGCCAGCAAGGGTTTAATCCCCCCTCCTACCTGGCAGGGACCCCCTGCAGGACTTGAGGTGGTGCACAGCTATGAGGTTGCTGGCCAGGTGAAACACGGGCCAGCACAGGGTCACGGTCCTGTCCTGCATCCTGATCTCCCTGGAGATGATGTCAAAGGAGCCGAAGGTGGGAATCCAGACCCCCTGCGAGTGGAGGAGGAAGAAAGGGTGGACGCATTATGGGCTGGCTGGAGGAAGAGCTGGAGGTGGTCCTGTGCGGGGGCAGAGCTCAGGAGCCCCCTCCTGCTGTTCAGAGGCACAAGCCAGGGCAGCGGGGACGGCTTTGGGGCTGCACAGCCCTCTCCTTCCCCTCTCCCTCCCTCTCAAACGCAGCTCAGCGGGGAAACGTGGGGTGAGCTTCCTGCCGTGTGTGCAGGGGAAGACGCAGAGGAAGTCCAGGCTGAGCCGGACAGGGCGAGGAGGAACCTGGCAGCCAACAAACGCACCTTGTGCACCAGGAGCTGCTTGTGTACGAAGGCGGCCACCGCATCCCAGACGGCAACTCGCTCTGCAGATGAAAGGAAAAGCAGGTCACACTCTGCATCTGCCGCTTCCTGGCACCCCTCTCCCACTGCTGGGCAGGAGGGAGGTGGCAGATGGAAAGTGTCATCTCCATCCCAAGACTGGCTGCAGCACCGCTCCCGTGGTGGCTGTGGGTCCGTGTACCTTCAGTATTACTACATGTTTGTCCAGAGGCATGGCCCACCCTGGGGCCGTTCTTGCTCATTCTGGGTTGCTCCTTCTTGGCACCGGCCATGCTGGAGCTCATCCTTCAGATGCGTCTGCTCTGTACCAGATGCTCCTTCAGGATGCAGGACCCTCCTCGGTGCTCTGCCTTCACCCCCCTCCCGGGTGGCCGTGTCACAAACGGCACCACGGCAACGCGGTGACATCACGGCCAGCTGCCCATTATGATGCTGGCACTGCTGCCTGCCCCACCTGGCAGTGCTGACCCATCTCTGCTTTCTCCCTCTCCTGGAGCTGTGAGTTGAGGGGTGACCCTGGGGCGAGGATGGGGCTGGGATGTGTTGCTGTTCTCTCAGTTCCCTGGTCCTTGGGGCACCATTCGGGCCTTAAGGCTGCTGTTGGGCACCCTCCTGATATTGGCGAGCAATGGGCAGGGGAAGGAGGCAATGGGGGGCAGTTGGGGCTGAGCAGGTTACAGGACCGTGACTTGGCCACGTTGTTCTAGTGCTCACAATGGGTCCCTGCACCACAGGGTACTTGGGGGACCCTGGGTGCCTCCGCAGCCCTGAGGACCGGGCATCAGGGGCTGGGAATTAATTGATGGCATGGAGGGGACTGTCCGTGGCCTGTTCCAGCAGGACCTGGGCACTGTCACCTCCAGCCCTTCCCTTGCGCTCTATGGGGTCGTGCAGAGGAACGGATCTGGAGGGGGCAGGCTCAGAGTGCCCTATGGATGGCCCAGAGTCACCATGCAGCTGGGACAGGGGCTGTGGCTTCCGTCCCCAGGGGACCCACGTCCTGCCCCGGGTCTCTTGGCTGCTGCCAGTCCTTCTCCTGCCCTGAGTCCCTGGGGACAAACCCTGCAGGGACAAGGCTCCTCCTTGCCAGTGCTGCCCTCTGACATCCTCTGATGCCCAGTGAAGACCCTGATGATCAGTGACATCCCATGATGATCAATAAATCCCTCAGCAAAGCTACACGCTGTGTGTCTGTGTCCTTGTTCTCATGCTCAGCAGGGACTGCTGGGATCGGTCCCTGCCTGGCTGTGGCCACATCAAAGTGCTGGGAGGCTTCCCCAGCTCCATGCCATGCACACCATGTCCTGCACCCCTGTGGCCTTCCCCACCCTCTCTCACATCACCTGCTCCAAAGTCCTAAAGGATGGAGCTCCTCACGCTGCCAAGCAGCCCCAGTACCCTCCCTCTGCTCTCTCTCTGCTCCTCCATACAATTCCTCCCAAACCTGTTACACTTTGATCCACCTCTGCTTGGACACAGTGTGACCACATCACCCTCCTTTTAGCTGCTCTCTTACTGCAGCCACTTGGCCCTCCTTTGGGTCTGCTTTAGGCCTCTTGCATCGATACCCCAACCCCATTATCCAAAGCAAAGTTCGCATAACCCCTCCCACGGACACCTCTAATCTCCTGATGACCAATGAAGCCCTCTGATGACCAGTGACTCCCCTCCTTGATTAATGGAGCCTTGTGATGTTCAATGAACATCTCTGACAACCAGTGGAGTCAGTGGAGCCCTCCGACAACCAACAAAGCCTTCAGATGACTGCAGTCACCTTCTGATGGCAAAACAAGCCCTCTGATGGGCAGCAGCTTGCTGCTTTCTGTGCATAGAAGGGAAGGGTGGGAAAGGGAGATGTTGACATCACCTTGGTAGACAGCAGTTTGCTCATCGTAGCAATGTTTGTTCCTGATTTGATCAGAGAACCTCGAGAGGAGTGTGGCTGCTTCTGACATTCCTGTGAGACTCTGCTGTGGTTGAAGAGATGAGGCAGGTGATGAACTGCAGACAAAGCCATACTGCCTGATGTTGCTGTTGTTCAGGTAGTACAAAGCATTCAAATGGCTGCCCGTCTCCAAATGATGCACGATAGAAAGCTGCAGCCACACCGTCAATCAACTGTGATGATGCCTGTGTATCCTGAGACGACGACTCTTTTAATCAGGGGGCTTCCAGAATCTCTGAAACCCGTAGGCATACAACTGCAATGGAAGATACAGGCTGTGTCCCAGGGAGAAAGAACCTGGGCAGCGTTAGAAGGAACTGTAACATCCAACCATCTGCAGTCAGGATACAAAGTATGGACATGGGGGGAGGTTGCCTAAGAGTTAATTAACTGTGGCAGAAAATACGGGCTGGTGATTTCTTCCACCAGTAAGTGTGAGCCAAGGGGAGTGAGGCTTGCAGCAGTCAGCCTTGCCCCTGGGCCACCCAGCCCAAAGCTCAATGGGGCTGGAAAGGGTCTCACTGGCAGTCATTGCCAGTAAGTACAGGTAGGCAAAATATTGATCATAAATGTAATTGTCTCTGGACACTGGGCTGTCAAGAGGGCGTTCCCCGAGATTTGATGGGTGGATTACCCACAGTCAGGTTAGAGAAATCAGTTAACTGGTGGCCAGAACAAGAGCTCAAAAAGCTCAAGAAAAGCTGATGCATTCGCCCCCCTCCAGCGCAAGGTAGGCAGGAGGCGGGGGAGGGCAGTGAAGGGTGGATGTATTAGAAAGCTTACAACAAAAGGAGAAGATCCTCGATTTAACATCTTCTGTCCCAAGGCCTCACCCACCACCCTTGCCATTTGCCCCTGTGAGTCACCATCCAGTTGCTGATAAACCAGGGAAACACTTCTCTCCCTGGCCAGCCTGTGTCGACTCACCCAGCTATCCTGAGGCCAGTGTCCCTAACCTTAGTGGAACCTCTTAATAAATACACTTGGAAGGCTAAGGGTGCCCGGGAAAAGGAATATAGAATTAACACTTGCTCAATTATTCCCTCATTTTAACCATATTAACAAAGCCCCCAAAAGGCAAGTTGGGGTCTTGTTTTATTTTACAGAGGATCCCCGTGTGACCTCGACTTAGCACAGAATGGCTGAGAGCTGCCTTTACCCATATGTGTTCTGTGAGAGAAAAACCGAAGATGTGACTGTGCCGGAATACTGAATACCTCTGTGTTACATCTTTTGGTTGCAATAGTCTTGGCTTGTTGTGGTTGTGGGTTGTGACTGATATCAGCCCTTGGATCTGCTCAACTCCACAATTGGGCTCAGGGTGTTTTCAGCTCATCCTGTCTTTCTGGTGCTCCCTGCACAGTGGCACCATCCCTTCTGAGCCCTTCTGTCACCCCTTTTGGTCAAACTGGTGATGATTTGCATGGAACTCCTCCACGGTGCTTCCAAATTCCTAACACACTGGGAAATGAGCCAAGGGACCCACCTGATATCTGTTAGATGTGCTCACAAAAGAAATCCTTCCTAGAGCCCTTTGCACCGATGCTGTTCTGTGTCACATCTGTCCAGGAGCTGCATCCAAAAGGTGGCTGTTGGAAATGGTCTGAGTGTTGACAAGAGATGTGTGTGTTTGTGGGATTACCCCCCTTATGGTTCTTACTCTGGGGTATCCTACACACTGCCCCGTGAGAAGTTCAGCAGACCACCACAGTATTTGAACTTCCAAACCAGCATTTGGGTCTCTCAGCATCTGAATTGCTTTGGAAATGCTCAAGTGGAAAGTTCTCGAGACACTGAATCACCTTTGAGAACATTGCATGGTGTCACTGATGTCTATGTCCGTGACAGGGGGGCAGTAGGCCCGTAGGCTCCCCCAGCCCCTGACAAGTGGGAAGGGAAAAAGGGAAAGGGAAAGAGATGGGAGCTGGGCTCAGGGAAACAAACAGAGAAGCGGCAATGATCTAAGGAGGAAAACTTATTTTACTAATTACAATCTAATTGAAATTGAGGCTAATAAATCAAGTAAAATAAAAGAGAAAGAGAGAGGTTTCACACTCGCTGCCAGGCACTGAGAGAGAGAGAGCTAGCGTCACTTCCGTGACGTGTTTCCCTCTCTGACCATGAGGTCCTCTGGGACATGTAGTTTTTCTTCTCTGTGCTCCACATGATGTTATGATGTGGCATAAGAACAGCAAAGATGACAAAACCATGACAAGGACTAGAAGATGTTCTGAGCAAGTTTGCTGATGATACCAGATTAGGAGGTGCTGTTGCCCCCACGGAGGGTGGAGAGGACTTGCAGAGAGATGTGGACAAATCAGAGAAGTGGGTACAAGTTGGTGCATAAAGCATAACCAAAACAAAATGTGCCTGATTGTGCACCTGGGTAGGGGCAACCCTGGACATACACACTAACTGGATATGGGACACTGGAGAGAAGACTGACTGAAAAGGATTGGGGGTCCTGGTCAGCATCAAACTGAACATGAGTCAGCGGTGTGCCCAGGCAGCCAGGAAGGCCGACAGTCCACTGGAGTGCATCAAGCAAAGTACTGACAGCTGGGTGAGGGAAAGGATTGTCCCTGTCTGCTCTGCATTGCTACAGCCTCACCTGGAGCACTGGGAGCACTGTAGAGCAGAAAGGACATCAAACTATGGGAGGATGTGCAAAGGATGGCACTGGAACCAAGAGATCTGAAGTTCAGAGCTTCATTGGGATTGACTACGTGTTCAGATTGGGCCCTTCTCCCATCCCACATCCTGCAATGAGACACAGGGCACACCTAAGGCATGAACCTCACAGTGTCCTTGCACCCCATGCAGAGCCTGGGATCTTCTGTCCCTGTGTCTTTCATTTAACACCATACAATTCTCCTTCTCCTGCCCCAGGAAGGGCCCCGAGCCAACATGAGGGACAGGATCTCCCTGCCAGGGGTCTGGGAATCAAGTCATGTCCTGTCTGCTTCCTAAGACAAAGGAGGGGTTTCTTAGCATCAGAGCCACCATGCCAGTGCCTTTGCCTGCCTGTAGTCATGGCTTCCAATTATCTGCTCTAACAGGTCCCTTGGGAATCTTGCTTACTAATGGCCCTCATTGGGCCCATTAATACTCCAAGAAACTGTTACTTCTGCCTTTGTCTTGTTGAGCACTTTGTGCAGACTTCTCTCTGCACTGGAGGCTGATGGACTCAGCAGCAAATGCCCCCTGGGGCCTCTTACCACCTAAGGAGCCCTCCTGTGCCTTGTGCCTTCCTGTCATCCTCTTTGGGTTTTCAGAACTTGTTCAGCAAAGTGGAGAGGTATCTGGAGAGATCTTAAAGAGGAAGAATCCAGCAGACATTTATTGTCTATTTATTTATAGGTGGGTTTAAACAAGTTGTTAAAGCAGCACTGTGCAACTGATATCAATCCAGGATATTCCCAATGAGTTCTATTCTGTTACTGTGTGGACAAACGTCCTTCTCAACCTCCCCACCCCATTTCTACTCACACTGGCCCCCTGGGACTAGCATCTCTTTTCCTGACATCACTCTTCTCCTCTGCATTCATCCGCTCAGTGTTAAACCTGCTTTGCACCAACTCCCACTGGCTTTCCACAGAGAACCGGCTGCACACGGAAAAGGAAAGATTTCTCTCTTTTTTTTGGCCTACAAACAGAAGGAAAGGTGGTGCAATGTAAACAGCTGAACAGTAAAACACAGTGATCAACTGCTTGCCATGTCCAAGCTGCTTCTATTGAGGTTTGTCTTTCACAGGGAATATTTGTAGAAGAAATGAGTGAGACGCAGATAGGAAGGGATAGATAGAATCACAGTGAAGGATTTGACAACAGAGTCCATCAGACACTGGAGAGATGGAGCAAATTCCAGTAATCTCCCTGAATGTCAGAAAACAGCCAGATAGTTGGGAGGTATCAACTTAAAATTGAAAAGGACTTGTGAGTATTTCACACATTGGGAATGGTTAACACATTTTCATTGATTTCTATCTTTGTCTTCAAATGTTTTTTTCACTTTTACCGACATTAATGAACATCTTTCAAACTTCCTGCTTCAAAAAATAAAAAGAGAAAGAGAAAGAGAAAGAAAAAGGGAAAGAAAAAGGGAATGAAAACAAAAAAGAAAACGAAAAAGGAAAAGGAAAAGGAAAAGGAAAAGAAGAAAAAAAAAAGAAAAAGAAAAAGGGAAAAAAAAGAAACAAAAAAAGTAAGAAAAAGGAAAAGAAAAAGTGAAAGAAAAAGAAAAAGGAGAAGAAAAAGAAATAGAAAAAGAAAGAAAAGGAAAATGAAAATGAAAAGAAAGGAAAGGAAAGGAAAGAAAAGGGAAGGAAAGGGAATCATAGAATTACCCAGTTTGGAAAAGACCTTGAAGAACATCAAGTCCAACCACAGCCTAACCATAAAGGGAAAAAAAAGGGAAGGGAAGAAGAAGGGAAGGGAAATGGAAAGGAAGAGAGAAAGGGGAAGGGAAAGGGAAAAGGAAAGGAAAAGAAGAAAAAAAAAAAAAAAAGAAAAAAAGAAAAAAGAAAGATCCATTTGTGTCTCGCACATGGCCTGGTGCCCGTTTTACCTTCACATTCCCCACCAGACCTTCCTTGCTGGTATGAAATCTAGCAGAGCACCTCTCCTCTTTGGTTCCTCCATGAAGCTCGAGAAGCTGCCATCTGTGCTCTCCAGGGATCTCCTGGATGGCACATGCCCTGCTGTGCTGTCCCTGCAGCAGATACTGGAGTGAAAAAGGCCCCCAAAGGGGACAAGGGCCGGACAACATCAGGCTCCCATCTGTCTGCAGAGGGCACCTTCCATTTGCTCTCCCTGATCAGGAAGCCTGGAACAGACACTGTTGGTCTCCTCTCTTTTCCATTTTCATCAGCTCTGACCTGGCTGCTCTGCCATCCCCAGGCAGAGCTCAGTGCACTCTCACAGAGGGCAGTCGCCCTTCCTTGTCTCTTCGCCCATCCATCCCTAAGACTCTGTATCCCCCTTGTGCTACGGTGCAATTGTGGAAGCCATTAAACTGCATCCCTGTGGTCCAAACAAGAGCTCAGGCCTGCAACTCTACAAAGATTTCTAGGTCATCACGTGTTGGTGTTCTCATTAGTGCAAAAACACAGAAGTAAGCATCCTAATTGGAAAGCATAGTTGGACAGAGCCTGACTGGAGAGCTCATCTATGGTGTTAGTTTGAAGAAGGTGGCACACAGGAATTTAACCCATTGTGGGTCTTGGAGTTGACATAGCAGCATTTGCAGCTACATGTGAATGGGACTGGATCCTGATACAGACTGGGAAGGAGACAAAGCTGCCACCTGACTGGGAAGGACCATTCCAAGTACTCCTAACAACTGAAACAGCTGTGAGGACAGCCGAGAAAGGATGGACTTATGACACACTGGTATAGGTATCCACTAGCCCTGAGGCGTGGGAACTGTGGCCATAGAAAAACCTTTAAAAGATAAGAATTAGAAGGAAATCATGAAAAGTTTTTTTATATGCATATATATTTTTTATTATTTTAACTAACCTTTCACTTCTCCTCGAATAGGTAAATGAATTGTATATGTAAGTGGGAGAGTATTATAACCTATATAGAACCAATACTCACAAAAAGTTTTCCTTGTAACAAAAAAGTTTTTACTGCTGTACCCATTTGCTATCCTGATAATTATCTGGAAAAGGTGAAATTTGACAATAATGCAGGGGAGGGACCAACTGATAGTTTTGATATGAATAAGGGACTCTTGTGGTGTATGGAATGATGTATGGTGGACAACTGCCAATTGAGGCTGGACAGAGACACTCCTTGAAAATACCCAGAATGTCCAGGATAGGGAAGAGCTTAAAAAGGGGTAGAAAATCTTCCTGAAAACCCTGCAGTTATGACAATTAAGGAGATAAAAGATCTTAGACAAACATTTGAAACTGAAACAAGATATGGGGACGTTAATGCCTGGGTAGAATGGACTAAGTATACTGTCCAGAGTCCCAACCATAGCAATTGCTACACTTGTGCATCGGGACGGCCAATAGCTCAGGTGGTACCCATTCTGCTGGGATGGACCAAGGACCCCAAGGGAATGTGATGCATGATTGCCCTGTATCAAGAGAAAACTGCCTGGGGAAATAGAGAGTGCAGACCTCTCTCTTGTTTCCTCCAATGCCTGATACAGATGTCAAGATCCCTCCTGCGCTCTCTACAGCAGTAGGTAGCCATACAGCTTGCCTCTCACAGCAGGGTGTGAAGGCTACCAGGCCTATAGGAAACTTTTCCTTATGCAGTGATGAGGTCTTGGATGTTATGGAGGATTCAGCAGGAAATTATTCAAGATTGGGAATCTCCAGGGCAAATCTCCGGTGGTACTGTGGGGGAAAGATTTTTATGGTCCAGCTTAACCATCTAACTGGGGAGGCACCTGTGCACTTGTTCAATTAGTTATACCATTCACCCTGGCATTTGGAAAAGAAATGTATATAGATTTAGTTGGGGTACCTAGAGGTGTCCCTGATAAATTTAAGGCAAGAAATCAAATTGCTGCAGGATTGGAGTCACTGTTTTGGTGGATGACAATCAACAAGAACATAGACTGGATTAACTACATATAAAATATACAAAAGTGCAATTAAGGGAATAGCAGAACAGCTAGCCACACACCGGAAAAGGAATGATCTAGCAGGAGAGAAATCCTGCTAGATTGAAGAAAAGGGGGGAATGAACAGTGAAGCAGGAAACAGAAGCTCTGCTGGAATTCGGAATAAAGGGGGGCTAAAAGGGGGATAGTTAAAGGTAGTTTATAGAAACAAGTAAAGGAAACTTAAAGGTAGTTTATAGAAATAAGTAAAAGAAACTTAAAGGTAACAAGTAAAAGAAACAAGGGGCCTGAGAGAGCAGGGAGGATGCAGATAAGGAGCGAGACCTCACGGACGACCAGAAGAGGAGTTGCATTCCCCCTGATAAGAACAAGAGGGGGTCAGCATGCTAAAGACAAGAGGGGGTCTGTATGCTAAAGAGCTATTGAATATGTACCAGAATTCCTAGAACTATTGACTATGTATTAGAAGTCTAAGAAATCATTGACTATGTATCAGAATTCCGAGAAATCATTGACTATGTATTAAATGTACCTATAACTGTGTCCCGATTTTACAAGTCGGTGTGCAAGTTTGAAGGAGCTATCCCCCTTGCACCTGGCACTGCGCAACGCTGGAATAAACATACCTGCTTTATAACCCATCTCTGGATTATAGAGTTTGATTCCGCAAGCCAGGAGGACGTCTTAACAGCTGAGACACTGGATGATGCAGGCTGGGAGGAAACCAGTTTGATCAGCCCCTCCAGCAGGCTGTTTTGATCATCCTGATCCTCATCAGCTGTGTCCCATCTCACCACGGGTTCACAGGGCTCATCACGATGAAGCACAGCAGACAGTTCCTCCATCCTACCTTCCTGATTACTCTCTACTCTATCCAGTCTTTCAGTTACTTTCACAGGGTCTGAAACATAAGCACGTAGACGGGTTAAACGTAGCTCAAAGTCATGAAGCTTAGTAATCATTTCATTCAAAGGGGTCTTCTTTGCCCTCTGCCAGACGTTGCTGCTCATGTACCGCCATACTCACCTGGTGCAGACCTTGTGCACATATGCCACATACTTGGTGTACGCCTGACTCTCTCAGGATCATGGCCTTGGTTTGGACTGGAATTTGGATCAGAATTCTGAGGAATAAACGTGGGGTCGTGTAACATCTCCACCACGGCCCGTTCTCTCAAATAACGACGCCTCTTTCTCTCTAAGTAAGTCACAAAACAAAGACTCATGGGGGACGACAGTGTATTGTAGGGGTCAGAAACGGGGACGGGAGGACGGGGGCGGGGGGGGCACAGATAGGGGAGCCTAGGGGTCAGAATGGGGGCGTGGGGTGGGGCAACGAGGTACCCCTGGGAGGGGAGGAGGCACAGGGAACATCCCGCCGTCCAACAGAAGCCCTGAGTGCCACAGAGGCCCCGCGGGGCCAACGCAGGGCGGCTCGCGGCGCCCGCGGAGGGGACCCCTTCAGGCCTCCCCCAGAACAGCCACTTGCAGAAGCGGAGGCGGCGCTCGGAGCCCCGGGGTTGCCCGGCGGCGCTGCAGCAGTGCGGAGAGCAGCTCGACTTCGGCACGGCCGCCTCTTCCTCGGGGCGCGGGGTGATGACGGCACGGCTGGCGCCGCTCGGGCAACGAGCACAGGCGCAGGCGCGCTGACGCGCTGTTGCTATGCCGACGTCGTCACGCATGCGCTGTCGCCGTGGTGGCAGTTTCGAGTGCGCGCAGAGAGGGGGGAAGGCGCGCTGTCGCCATGGCAACGCGGCCTGTACACGCAGGGCCTGAAGCCTGAGTGGGCCTCGGGGGCGGTGGGGGGCAAAGAAGCCGGGGGGGAACGGAGAGCCCTCGGGGATCTCCTGGTGAGGTGTGGGGGGGCTTAGGGGGGAGGGCAAAGCTCCGGGTGTGCTCAGTGGTATCCAGGGTGGTCGAGCGCCCACCTACTTCTTCCCCATTTGTTCACCATCAGCTTCATCACTGAAACCTCTGACTCACTTCCATCCGCTCTTCCCCGGTTTGCAAGATTTCCATTGCTTGTTAGGCCAGGGGGTGCCACTTTCTAAAAACAATGCATGTGGAACGTGAGGAAAATGCCCGTGTCCCGTTTTGAGGCAAAAGACACAAGAATTCTGTTGCGAATGCAGTCCTTATTGTGAGGCAAAATCACCAAGTGTAAAATTATTGAGGAAAAACAAGACTCTTCACCCAGTAAAGCTGAAATGGACAGTTTTACAACTGTAGCTTGTGGATTCCTTTTGCTAAACTAATAAATTGGTTCTTAAACTAATGTGCTAATTGCTATTGGTCAGCAAACATAGGTTGCTATGTTGAGCTGAACGTGTGCAGCCTTCAGTGGATTCTTACCCTCTTTTTCACACTCCTTTATAACCCTTCTAATTCTTTCAGGACCAGAATTTGTCTTCTCTCTTTCTTTCAGGTAACCGAGGAGGAAAGACTATTCTCGCTTCCAATGTCCCTGTCTTTTCTCCTTCGCAGGTAACACTTTGTTTTCTATAAGAGTCTCTGGCCCACAGCTCGCTCTCTCTCTCTTACTCTCTCCCCCTCTTAGAGAGTGCTGATTCTGAGGTTTGGGGGGAGGGGCGGGGGGCACAGTGCAGAGGATGTGTTCTCATGCCCGCAGCATCTACTTTGGCTAGAGCAGATCACAGACTTAGAAAGATATTATATTTCTGACTCACCGCTTTTCCTTACCCCTTTTGCCGTTTTTTTTTTTGTTTTTTTGTTTTTTTTTTTTTGTGTGTGTGTGTTTTTTTTTTCCTCCACAATTCCACTATTCACTTTTGGTACCTCCATTACACTTCCATTGTACCATCAATAATCAAGCAATACCTTTCTTCACTTCCCACTAACACCCAGCACTTGGTCTCACAATTAGGATACTTAATTATAAAAACTGGTCCCAGAACTTCATTTATGATCCTGGTTTCTTACTCCGTATTCCCCCTGGCTCGCCAGCAAAGACTCTTCAGTGAGCCAAAACACAGCCCAGGGGGTCTTCTAGATATTTCTTAGACACCCCTTGTACCGTAACAGCTTCTTAGATAGCACTTTCACAAGTGTGAAATTTAACAGTCACAAAGACAGAGACAGCAACCAGTACAGTTTATCCTCGGGATCCTTCCTCTCTCCACCTCTCCCCAGGGCCCAACCTTCCTTCTGTGTTCCATTCCTACTCTTGCATAGCTGCCCACCTAATCGTGCCTCTTTCTTGTCCAGTAAACAACTTATCCATGATAAACATCACTTCCACCCATGAGTAGAAATCAGGCCCTGAGAATCAATCTCTGCTTCTCTTTGTGGATCTTCCCTTTTTGATAGCTAATTCCTCCTTTTCCATCTCTAAAGCAGGAAACACATTCTATTCCTACACTAACTACTGTGCCTGGCAGCATCCCTCCTCGCCTTGGTCATTTTTGTAGGATGTCCGTGGCACATCTGACGTCGCGGTCAGAGATAAGTCACGGGAGGAGGACGTATATAATCTCGCTCCCAGGCTGGAGTTTTCTCTCTCTCTTGGACTCTCGGGGAGTGGGAAGCATTCCAGTCGTGTCACCTAGAGTTCACAGTAGGCCTCTCGGTTTTCTGGGGACTCTCTCTCTCTCTCTGTTTTGTTTGATTTATTAGCCTCAATCATATTGTATTATATTGTGTTATCTTGTATTCCGATATCATATTTAGTAAAATAAATTTTCCTCCTTAGATTGCTGCCGCTGTTCTTTTTCCCATTCCCCTTTCCCTTCTTCTCTGGGCTGGGGGCCCTACAGGGCGGCTGCCCCCTGTCACGGGCAAAGGTAAATCTAGGTAACCCGTGACACTCACTAAGCTGGCAATACCTTGCTTGATGCACTCCAGGGGACCATTGGCCTTCCTGGCTGCTTGGGCTCACTGTTGACTCATGTTCAATCTGATGTTGACCAGGACCCCCAATCCTATTCAATCAGACCGCTCTCCAGTGTCCCATATCCAGTCAGTGTGTATGTCCAGGGTTGCCCCTACCCAGGTGCACAATCAGGCACTTGTTATACTTTCTGCACTTGGTGCTTAGTACCAACTGGTACCCAGTTCTCTGACTTGTCCACATATCTCTGCAAGTCCTCTCCACCCTCAGTGGAAGCAACAGCACCTCCTCATCTGGTATCAGCAGCAAACTTGCTCAGAACATCTTCTAGTCCTTCATGCAAGTCATCCGCAAAAACATGAAAGAGAAGCAGCCCTAAAATGGAGCCCTGGGGAACCCTGACAGTGACCATCTACCAGCCCAATGGAACCTGTTGACTCTAATCATTTGGACCTCACCTATTGGCCAACTGCTCAACCACCACATTCTGTTTCTGTCTATCCGTATGCAGGACATTCTGCCCAGAAGGGTGCAGTCAGAAACAGTTTCAAAAGCTCTACTGAAATCATCAAGGATAACATCAACTGGCTTCCCATGGTCAGCTAAATGGATAACCTTGTGATAAAAGGAGCCAGGGAGCTGAACCCCAAACGAGCAGGGTGAGAAAGAGTCCCCTACAGATGATAAGGCCAGGCATATCACGCCATTCTCCTGGTGGGAAGTCAAAGTGGCCAACTCTTTCCAGAAATTAGATGCCACATGGTTGAGCAGAAGTGAAAGAAGCAAGGACAGGCACTGTAGAGGTCTTACCCTAGAGTGCTTGAAAGAGTGTATTTCAGGATTTAACAAATCTAGTCTTGAATTGAAACGTCTTTGTCTGGAGTATACGACTCCCTGGCTGTCCAGTCTGGTCTGATTCAGCAAACACAATGACAATGCACAGCGCCAGCGAGTCACTGCTATCCTTGCTAAGCCTATAACGACGACAATAAATGAAATGCAGATGTATCCTTCTATTCAGGCCAAAATATGGGGAAGTCTTGAACAGATCACAGATCTCCTTGATGTAATGCTGGACAGTTTCATCATCAAAACTAGTGCCACAGGGGACCACCCCCTACGTTCTGGATATTCACAGCCCAGGTACACAGAACAGACGCACACACCAAGTACCCATGACCCATATGTCTCGCATATGTGACCGACCCTGGTGCACGCAGGCACCAACCACCACTACGCCCCACCTGTGTCCGCGCCCTGGTGCATGCGGGCACTGCCCGCAATGCCGCAACCCATCGGGACCGGACTCGCTCTGCCTCCCAGTGCCCCGCAGCACTCCGCACAGAGAGATTTCCAGATGAGGCATTTGCACTTCTGCTAGGCAACCACGATCTGTTAGTAAACTGATAGAGTAAAAGAGTAAATCTCAAAGTTAAAAGTCAGGTATGTGGGCCCATAACCAAGTAGGATGTGCAGTTATGATAAGGGAAGAACATCCTGCATACTAAAAGGAACATAGCCCAAGAAGCCGTCCAGAAACAGACTAGTTCAATCAAACATGATGGGGTAAAAAGGACGGAGTGAGGAAGACTTTGAGCCTTTGCAAGGAAGACGTCTGACTTCATCCCCACAACCTCCGGAGGAAGAACCCAGCTACAAACAGCCCATGTGCTGGAGGGAGGGGCAGAATGTAAGTGATTTCCTGGAAAATAATGAATATGTAGATGAATTCCAGGAAATCTGTTGAATATGTATCAGCTTGGCTTTCAAATGGGTAACACTTCTGTTTTCTGGTGTGCAAGAGAAGTGTGATCCCCTTTGCATTCAGTGCCTAATAAACGTATTCCTGCTTTATAACCTAATTCTGGGTTATAGAGTTTGATACTGCAACTCAAAGCCATGCTTCTGGAATCAGTCTGTCCACTGGTGAAAAATACATCTTACTCTGCCGCCTGCCAGGGTCAGCAGTCATCCTGCTCGGGAAGCTGCCCAGGGCGCTGCGGGGAGACGTGTGGGGGGAAGGAGCCCCCCGGCAGGGCTTGTGCTGCTACAGCTGCTGCCTGGGGCAGGGGGATCACAGCTCCACTGCACAACTGAATGTTGTAAGGGTGCTTTGCAAGAGGAGAGCCAAGGCAGGGATTTTCCATTTCCTGTTCTTAGGGAAGGAATAAGGATTGGAGGCAGAAATCTAAAAGGGGTGGTCAACTTTCAACACAGCTCTGAGACTCCCAAATATTTCTTCAGTAAGTCGCTTGTTTTGTGAACAGTCACACAGGTTGTGCTTTCAGCCTCACCTACCGAAATGGATACAGTCAGCTTAAGTTATAGTTGTTTTCTGCAGACATTAACAGTTCACTTGTCCTGTAAACAGGCTGATTTCTCTGAGACAAACTGAAGTGCACAGAGGCTGGTGCTGGGGTCTCGAAGAGCAGCTGGAGTAAAGAGGAAAATATCCAGGAGGCTGTGATGTGATTAGGAAATGAGAAGAAAGAAAGAGCTCCCTAATCTTCTATTCCTCATTCCTTTCAAGAGTCCCAAGGAGATCTGTAAGGGACTCGGCAGTGCTGTGGTTTAGAATTTGTTGGGTTAAAGCTATTTACTAAGACAGAGAAAAAGAAAAGGGTTATGCTTATGATTATGACATAGATCTATATCTCTATATATAAACACATGCTTACTTACGGTATATTCTCACATATATATAACGTATGCAGATGTAAAAATACATGCAAAGATGCTAATACATATGCATATCTGTTTGCAAGTCCAGGACATGTGGCAGGGGTTTTAACAGCCTCAAGGTTCACTGTAGGAACTGGAGTGGCTGTTGGGCTGTTGCAGGAGTTGGAGCAACTGCAGAACTCATTGCTAGAGCTGGAATCACCGCAGGACCTGTGACTGAAGTTGGAGCAGCCACTTGGCTCATTGGAGGGGTTGGAGCAACCACAGGGCTGTACATCCTGGCATATTGCACCTCCCTTGATAGGCATTTGTTTCATTTTCTTATTGCAGTACTTGGAACAGCTAGAGGACCTGTAGCAGGAGTGACTGCAGGGCTCATTATGAGGGGTGGAGTGACAGCAGGACCTGTCCCAGAGCTTGGAGTGACCGTAGGACATGTAGCACAAACTTGGAGCTGCTGCAGGTTCTGTGATGCAGTGTCATCGTCATTGGGTGTCACTTTTGGCAGCCAGCGTTGGGTGTCACCATCATGCAGAGGGGACAAAAGGTCCCCCCTGGGGACACTGCACTGAAGCTGGGAACACCATGACCAGCTCGAGGACTTCCCGGGGCAAATGGGGATACGGCATCACGGTGCCTCACCCCCATAGCTGGGGACATCCCCATGTTACTCTCAGAGTGTCGCATGCCAGAGTTGGTGACATACCCACACCACACGCCAGGGTTGAGGACACCCCCTCAGTGTCACACCATGAAGTCGGGGATACCTGTGTCACCCCTGTGGTGTCACAGCCCAAAGTTGGGGACACTCCTCAGGGCACCTCATCTGTGTCCACCCCCACAGACCACCATTGTTCCCATGGGGTGGGGGTGACAACCCTTACTTTTCTTATTAAGATTTCTTTCTTGATAACGGCAGATTGGGGATGCCCCCCCCCCCGGCCCCCCCATATGTGAATAAAGGAAAGAGGAATAGTTGTGGGACTCCATGTGTCACAGCGGGAGGGAAATTTGGGGACAGAGGTCACTGCAGCATCCTGATCCTGTAGCCCCTATGGCCCCATAACCACTACAGCCCCATCTGATCAGCCATCCTATGTCCACATCTCATGACTTTATCCCATCCCGTATCCTGTTGTGTATCCATAGCCCATCCCATATCCATCATATCAGCCCCATAGCCATCTCAAACCCATCCTGTGTCTGTGTCCCCACATCCTATCCCCATCCTGTACCCCGTATCTATATCCATTCCAAATCCGTATTCCCACGTCCATCCCACGTCCATTCCATATATTTATCCAGTTGTAATCCCAACCCCATCCCATATCCATACCCCATCCCATATCCATCCCATATTCTTCCCATGTCGATCCCATATCCATTTCTGGAGTCCATCCCATACACGTCCCATTTTCTGATCTCCTTTTCATATCCTCGCACCCCAATCCCAATTTTCGCAATCCCACAGCCAACAATCCCAACCCGACGTTCCAAATCTCATTCCCAACCCCACCTCTCACCTGCCAATCCCAATCCCTCATCCCAATCCCACATCCCATCCCATCCCATTTCTTGCTAGAATAGCGCGCACCCCTAAACCCCTCCCCCACCGCCGCTCCGCCCCGCCCCCTGCCCACCCGCCTCCAACCAGGGGCCACGCGACGCCCCTCGCCCGGCCTCTCATTGGTCAACGGCAGCGCCGCCGGCTCCGATTGGCTGAGCCGCAGCAGGCGGGAGCAGCCGTTGACAGCCGGCTCGAGGCCGCCCGGCTCTCACCTCAGACAGCGGCGCTGCCGCAGCCGGGGCCGCCCTTCACGGCAGCGCCGCTGCAGCCGCTGCGGGCCGGAGCCGTCCGGCTGGGATCTGTCCCTGCCTGGCTGTGGCCACATCAAAGTGCTGGGAGGCTTCCCCAGCTCCATGCCATGCACACCATGTCCTGCACCCCTGTGGCCTTCCCCACCCTCTCTCACATCACCTGCTCCAAAGTCCTAAAGGATGGAGCTCCTCACGCTGCCAAGCAGCCCCAGTACCCTCCCTCTGCTCTCTCTCTGCTCCTCCATACAATTCCTCCCAAACCTGTTACACTTTGATCCACCTCTGCTTGGACACAGTGTGACCACATCACCCTCCTTTTAGCTGCTCTCTTACTGCAGCCACTTGGCCCTCCTTTGGGTCTGCTTTAGGCCTCTTGCATCGATACCCCAACCCCATTATCCAAAGCAAAGTTCGCATAACCCCTCCCACGGACACCTCTAATCTCCTGATGACCAATGAAGCCCTCTGATGACCAGTGACTCCCCTCCTTGATTAATGGAGCCTTGTGATGTTCAATGAACATCTCTGACAACCAGTGGAGTCAGTGGAGCCCTCCGACAACCAACAAAGCCTTCAGATTCAGTCATTTTCTCTGGACACACTCCAGGGTTGTGATGTCTTCCTTGCAGTGAGGGGTCCAAAAGTGGACACATCTGGGAGGTGCAGCCTCACCAGATCTGAGTACAAGGGGACAATCACGGCCCCGTTCCTGCTGCCAATGCTGTTTCTGATACAAGCCAGGATGCTGTTGGGCTTCTTGGCTTGCTGGGCACATCACTGGCTCAAGTTCAGCTGAGCATCGATCAATGCCCCCAGGTCCAGTTCCTCTACACAGCCTTCCAGCCGCTCTGCCCCACGCCTGAAGCTTTGCCTGGGGATGCTGTGGCCAAAGTGCTGGACCCGGCTCTTGGTCTTGTTGAACCTCATCCCAATGAGTTCAACCCAGCCATCCAGCCTGTCCAGATCATTATGTGCTTACCATGGTGGAGGCAACCGCTGGGCAGCTTGAAACATATGCAGTACCCCATCATGCAGTACTGCCCTCTAAACACCATATTAGGTCTCAAGAAAAAAGTCCTGTGGCTGCGTGGCACCCCAGAAAGAACTGAGTCAGATAATGGGGCTCTGATTACTAGTTCTGCCCTCTGGTGCCCAGTGAAGAAACACCCAGATCACTGACCAGGATGCTATCTGTGATCAAGCAGCTTTGATTGGCAATTGCAATGGCAGGTCCCCTGCAAGCAGGAGAGCATGCAGAAAGCAGCGTTGCATCTTTTAGGCCGTGTTACTCCACGCTGATCTCCTTCTGCCCCGGTTCCTCATTGGCTGAGTACTTCAGGCTCACAATCATCCCGACTCCCCACTGAACATACTGGATCCCCTTTCCCTTCCCTTCCCTTCCCTTCCCTTCCCTTCCCTTCCCTTCCCTTCCCTTCCCTTCCCTTCCCTTACCTTCCCTTCCCTTCCCTTCCCTTCCCTTCCCTTCCCTTCCCTTCCCTTCCCTTCCCTTCCCTTCCCTTCCCTTCCCGTCCCTTTTCCATAACACAGTGCAAAGGAAGGCCTCCAAGGCCAAATTCCAGCCTGCCAGGTGCCCTGCCAGCCAAAAGGCAATGGGCCAGTCCAGGGGCTTGGAAAGGTAGAAGAAGGGAGAGGTTAGGAATAGTGTAGGGTAAGGTATAGGGATAGGGATAGGGATAGGGATAGGGATAGGGATAGGGATAGGGATAGGGATAGGGATAGGGATAGGCATAGGGATAGGGATAGGGTGAGGGTGAGGGTTAGGGTGAGGGTTAGGGTTAGGGTTAGGGTGAGGGTGAGGGGTAGGGGGGATGTTCAGTGTATACCACAAGGGAATTTGATGCTAGGGCAGTGCAATCGGTAACTCTGTGTATATATATGTATACAGACCAGTGTGCATATTGTGTTTTTATGATTGTTTATTTGTATTTAGATGTTTATATTAAGTATGATGTTGTGATGTAGAATAGCAAGAGAATACAATATTCTATAGATAATAGAATATAGATGTATAATAGATATAGTTATATATTACATATATATTAATAGATAGAGATAATGGATATAGATATATAATAATATAGATGTAGCAATAATATTGCTATAGAATAGCAATATTACTAAGCCATGACATTTTTTATCCCTTGCCTCAAACACTTCCAGCTATAGGGTTTTGCTCCTAAAGAGGCAAGGGGTCTTGGAAGAGTCCTCGCTCTCTCTCCTTGTTCCTTTGCTTTTCTTCAGGGAGGTGGCATGCAGGAATGACACAAATGGGTCTCAGTGGCACAGATGGAACTCAGCAGCTGTTTCGCAGCCTCCAGTGGAGCTCTGACTGTCCTGGACAGCCCACGCCCGCATCAGCGTGGGTAGTGTGTGCCCTTCCTGCGGGGTGGGTCTTTGGTCTTTGGAGACTGACCCCTGGGAGACTCCGTTCCTTCCTTTATGGCTGGCAGGAACTCAGATCTGACAACGGGCGGCTCCTCGGGCAGGCTGGGCTCGCCACGAGATGTTTCTGCTGCCATCTTTTCAGTGGGAGACTCATTTTCTTCCCTTATGGGTGGCAGCAATACAGATCTGTTGCGGGTGGACTGCTTGGGACGGCTGGTCTCACCACAAGAACGTGCTGCTGCCATTTCCTTTGGTTGCTCCTGTGCCTCCCTGATCTTCTTAACCCTCTTCCTGAGAAGTCTCACTGAGTCGCATGCCCGAAGCGCCAGCATGTTTGGTTTGTCTGGGGACTCTAAGGATAGGCTGGATGAGGCCCTTGAGCAAGATGGTTGCTCTTGGCTGCATGAGGCCTCACGCTGGGCTTCCTCTGCTCCTCCTTCTTCATCGAGGAACTTGACACGTCTTGTTCGGGCCAGGTTTTCTTGGCTCTCTGTTCCCTCTAGGCCCTGCAGCTGGCAGCTCATCGGCTGCTCTGGGGCTACGGGCACTGCCCAGATGGGTGGCAGAACACTGAAAGGACAGAGCGGGAGGGGTCCGCCTGAGTGGCTGATGGCTTTGAAGCCACATCCCTCAAGCCTGAGCCAGGAGCCTGGGCTGTAATGCAGCCTTCCCCACAGACAGCTGACCGGTTGCCCCGGGGCTCTCTGGTGATGTGGAGAGGGGCCAGCCCTGTGAACTGGGGGGCTCCTGACATCCCCATCCCGGCACTCCCGGGAGGCCACAAACAAGCAGCGACCCTTTGGAGTTAGGGAATGGGCTCTTGTTGGGTCACCCCCATGCACATCCCAGACCACAGCCTCCAGCCTCACCTGTTGGCAATGCTCTCCCTCCGCAGTGTGTTCTTTACTTTTTGAAACTGCTCTCTATCAACACTTGCAGTGCTGAGGCGCCTGATGTATGTTGGAGTGTTATCAAATCTCACTGCAGTAGGGAAGGAAGAGGAGATTCGCCGTCAAGCCTTTGGCTCGCTCACAAGCAGCACTCAACTCAGACCTCTTTCCCAGAACCCGCCCTGAAACCATCTCTGTCCCCACTCCTCCTCTCTGCAGTTCAGCTCTGTTTTGGGCTGCATGAGGGACGCTGGCTTTGGGAAAGAGGAGCTGGCTGGTGACAAGAAGGCGGCAGGGTGACTTTTGAGGTCCCTGTCCCTGCAGTGGGGGAGGGCAAGGCCTGAGATCCCCACATCCTCCTGCCATAGCCAGGGATGGGGGTACGTCACACCCAGCACCTTCCTTTTGGATAGGCCAACCATAACCTAAGGGGAAGAGGCCGTGCTGTGCCGGCAGGATGGTATGCTGCAAGTGAGAGCCCTGGGCTGATGGTCAGCAAGGGACTGCCCACCTCCAGTTGGTTGCTCATGCTGTGGAAAGGAGCTGGAAGCCACTTTACCTTTCTTGTTCCCAGTAAGAGGTGGCAAAGTCTCTTCTTCTGTTGACTTCTGTGCCCCAAACAAGCTCCCAGAGGATTTGCGGCATCGCATGGGCGGCAGTTTGGAGACTAACTCCATTTGGAACCTGTAAGCGAGGAGAAGGCAGTGAGCGGTGTGACGCAGTGCAACAGCAATCCTTGCTGCTCTCTCTGCTTGCCTGCTCGCAAGCACGTTTTCATGCTGCATGAAGGCTTTCTAAAGCCGTTAGCAGGGTCACTTGGGATAGGAGGAGGGGAAACAGTTTCAGGCGGAAAGAGGGAAGACTGGCTTTGGATGGGAGGAAGAAGGTTTTAGCTGGAGGGTGGTGAGGCACTGGGATGTCTTGCCCAGAGAGGTGCTGGGTGCCCGGACAGGCATTCAAGGCCTGGCTGGACCAGGCTCAGAGCAACCTCATTTGGAGGTAGGTGTCCCTGTTCCCCGCAGGGCAGTGGGACCGGGTGCCCTTTTAGGGTTCCTGCCTGCTCCAATCGTTCTGTGATTCTCTGGCACATCCTCCTGGGCAGGACACTGATGGACACGAGGCACAAGCGCTACGGAATGAGAGCTGAGTAGCTGCATCAAGCAGCAGAAAAATACTCACTTGGGTAAGACCACAAGGCATTTTGAGAACACCAGGGAAGCCACCGGTGTCACACGGGACACCCCCATGTCCAGCAGCGAAGGGGCCTGCAGGGGAGGAACAGGGAGGTTGTGGGACATCTTGGTCACAGCTGAGGCACAGGGAACACGAGGAGCCCGAGGCAGGGAGAGCTGCCAGCACCGCAGCACCTGCACGGCTCAGATCACGGCTCAGGCCCAGGTCCTAGTGGGCCATGTGTGAGCTCCTCAAGGCTCACAGGACTGCCCGGACCACGGAGAAACCTATGGCTCACCATGCGAACGGCTCTCCTGAAGTTCGCTTTCCCTGACAGCTTCTCGAGGAAGTCATGATAGAACTTCATTTGGAAGGTCAGCCCGTCAATGAGGAGCACTCCGACGTCCTTCAGGACCACGGCCACGTTCTCCCCATTCCGCAGGCAGCTGGAGAGCAGCGATACGGTGCTTTGGATGCACTTCCGCACTGTCTGCCAGCTCACAGAGGCATCTGCAGCCACCTGGCTGCACTGCAGGGGCTCCACCTTCCTGTCGACTGAGAAAATACCAGGGACGGGGTTGATGATACGGTTGCTGTTCCACAGCTGCTTCCCTAGAACTAAGGGACATCATCCATAACGGCCCCGCGTTTGGATGGGCTCCTGCAAGGGGGAGGTGTGCTTCTGAGAAGGGATGTGGTGGCCCTGTTTGCCCTGTCCATGAAGCCAGCAAGGGTTTAATCCCCCCTCCTACCTGGCAGGGACCCCCTGCGGGACTTGAGGTGGTGCACAGCTATGAGGTTGCTGGCCAGGTGAAACACGGGCCAGCACAGGGTCACGGTCCTGTCCTGCATCCTGATCTCCCTGGAGATGATGTCAAAGGAGCCGAAGGTGGGAATCCAGACCCCCTGCGAGTGGAGGAGGAAGAAAGGGTGGACGCATTATGGGCTGGCTGGAGGAAGAGCTGGAGGTGGTCCTGTGCGGGGGCAGAGCTCAGGAGCCCCCTCCTGCTGTTCAGAGGCACAAGCCAGGGCAGCGGGGACGGCTCTGGGGCTGCACAGCCCTGTCCTTCCCCTCTCCCTCCCTCTCAAACGCAGCTCAGCGGGGAAACGTGGGGTGAGCTTCCTGCCGTGTGTGCAGGGGAAGACGCAGAGGAAGTCCAGGCTGAGCCGGACAGGGCGAGGAGGAACCTGGCAGCCAACAAACGCACCTTGTGCACCAGGAGCTGCTTGTGTACGAAGGCGGCCACCGCATCCCAGACGGCAACTCGCTCTGCAGATGAAAGGAAAAGCAGGTCACACTCTGCATCTGCCGCTTCCTGGCACCCCTCTCCCACTGCTGGGCAGGAGGGAGGTGGCAGATGGAAAGTGTCATCTCCATCCCAAGACTGGCTGCAGCACCGCTCCCGTGGTGGCTGTGGGTCCGTGTACCTTCAGTATTACTACATGTTTGTCCAGAGGCATGGCCCACCCTGGGGCCGTTCTTGCTCATTCTGGGTTGCTCCTTCTTGGCACCGGCCATGCTGGAGCTCATCCTTCAGATGCGTCTGCTCTGTACCAGATGCTCCTTCAGGATGCAGGACCCTCCTCGGTGCTCTGCCTTCACCCCCCTCCCGGGTGGCCGTGTCACAAACGGCACCAGGGCAACGCGGTGACATCACGGCCAGCTGCCCATTATGATGCTGGCACTGCTGCCTGCCCCACCTGGCAGTGCTGACCCATCTCTGCTTTCTCCCTCTCCTGGAGCTGTGAGTTGAGGGGTGACCCTGGGGCGAGGATGGGGCTGGGATGTGTTGCTGTTCTCTCAGTTCCCTGGTCCTTGGGGCACCATTCGGGCCTTAAGGCTGCTGTTGGGCACCCTCCTGATATTGGCGAGCAATGGGCAGGGGAAGGAGGCAATGGGGGGCAGTTGGGGCTGAGCAGGTTACAGGACCGTGACTTGGCCACGTTGTTCTAGTGCTCACAATGGGTCCCTGCACCACAGGGCACTTGGGGGACCCTGGGTGCCTCCGCAGCCCTGAGGACCGGGCATCAGGGGCTGGGAATTAATTGATGGCATGGAGGGGACTGTCCGTGGCCTGTTCCAGCAGGACCTGGGCACTGTCACCTCCAGCCCTTCCCTTGCGCTCTATGGGGTCGTGCAGAGGAACGGATCTGGAGGGGGCAGGCTCAGAGTGCCCTATGGATGGCCCAGAGTCACCATGCAGCTGGGACAGGGGCTGTGGCTTCCGTCCCCAGGGGACCCATGTCCTGCCCCGGGTCTCTTGGCTGCTGCCAGTCCTTCTCCTGCCCTGAGTCCCTGGGGACAAACCCTGCAGGGACAAGGCTCCTCCTTGCCAGTGCTGCCCTCTGACATCCTCTGATGCCCAGTGAAGACCCTGATGATCAGTGACATCCCATGATGATCAATAAATCCCTCAGCAAAGCTACACGCTGTGTGTCTGTGTCCTTGTTCTCATGCTCAGCAGGGACTGCTGGGATCTGTCCCTGCCTGGCTGTGGCCACATCAAAGTGCTGGGAGGCTTCCCCAGCTCCATGCCATGCACACCATGTCCTGCACCCCTGTGGCCTTCCCCACCCTCTCTCACATCACCTGCTCCAAAGTCCTAAAGGATGGAGCTCCTCACGCTGCCAAGCAGCCCCAGTACCCTCCCTCTGCTCTCTCTCTGCTCCTCCATACAATTCCTCCCAAACCTGTTACACTTTGATCCACCTCTGCTTGGACACAGTGTGACCACATCACCCTCCTTTTAGCTGCTCTCTTACTGCAGCCACTTGGCCCTCCTTTGGGTCTGCTTTAGGCCTCTTGCATCGATACCCCAACCCCATTATCCAAAGCAAAGTTCGCATAACCCCTCCCACGGACACCTCTAATCTCCTGATGACCAGTGAAGCCCTCTGATGACCAGTGACTCCCCTCCTTGATTAATGGAGCCTTGTGATGTTCAATGAACATCTCTGACAACCAGTGGAGTCAGTGGAGCCCTCCGACAACCAAGAAAGCCTTCAGATGACCGCAGTCATTTTCTCTGGACACACTCCAGGGTTGTGATGTCTTCCTTGCAGTGAGGGGTCCAAAAGTGGACACATCTGGGAGGTGCAGCCTCACCAGATCTGAGTACAAGGGGACAATCACGGCCCCGTTCCTGCTGCCAGTGCTGTTTCTGATACAAGCCAGGATTCTGTTGGGCTTCTTGGCTTGCTGTGCACATCACTGGCTCAAGTTCAGCTGAGCATCGATCAATGCCCCCAGGTCCAGTTCCTCTACACAGCCTTCCAGCCGCTCTGCCCCACGCCTGAAGCTTTGCCTGGGGATGCTGTGGCCAAAGTGCTGGACCCGGCTCTTGGTCTTGTTGAACCTCATCCCAATGAGTTCAACCCAGCCATCCAGCCTGTCCAGATCATTATGTGCTTACCATGGTGGAGGCAACCGCTGGGCAGCTTGAAACATATGCAGTACCCCATCATGCAGCACTGCCCTCTAAACACCATATTAGGTCTCAAGAAAAAAGTCCTGTGGCTGCGTGGCACCCCAGAAAGAACTGAGTCAGATAATGGGGCTCTGATTACTAGTTCTGCCCTCTGGTGCCCAGTGAAGAAACACCCAGATCACTGACCAGGATGCTATCTGTGATCAAGCAGCTTTGATTGGCAATTGCAATGGCAGGTCCCCTGCAAGCAGGAGAGCATGCAGAAAGCAGCGTTGCATCTTTTAGGCCGTGTTACTCCACGCTGATCTCCTTCTGCCCCGGTTCCTCATTGGCTGAGTACTTCAGGCTCACAATCTTCCCGACTCCCCACTGAACATACTGGATGCCCCTTCCCTTCCCTTCCCTTCCCTTCCCTTCCCTTCCCTTCCCTTCCCTTCCCTTCCCTTCCCTTCCCTTCCCTTCCCTTCCCTTCCCTTCCCTTCCCTTCCCTTCCCTTCCCTTCCCTTCCCTTCCCTTCCCTTCCCTTCCCTTCCCTTCCCTTCCCTTGCTTTCCCTTCCCTTCCCTCCCCACACCTTCCCTTCTCTCCCCACACCTTTCCTCCCCTTCCCTTCCCTTCCCTTCCCTTCCCTTCCCTTCCCTTCCCTTCCCTTCCCTTCCCTTCCCTTCCCTTCCCTTCCCTTCCCTTCCCTTCCCTTCCCTTCCCTTCCCTTCCCTTCCCTTCCCTTCCCTTCCCTTCCCTTCCCTTCCCTTCCCTTCCCTTCCCTTCCCTCCCCACACCTTCCCTTCTCTCCCCACACCTTTCCTTTCCTTTCCTTTCCTTCCCTTCCCTTCCCTTCCCTTCCCTTCCCTTCCCTTCCCTTCCCTTCCCTTCCCTTCCCTTCCCTTCCCTTCCCTTCCCTTCCCTTCCCTTCCCTTCCCTTCCCTTCCCTTCCCTTCCCTTCCCTTCCCTTCCCTTCCCTTCCCTTCCCTTCCCTTCCCTTTTCCATAACACAGTGCAAAGGAAGGCCTCCAAGGCCAAATTCCAGCCTGCCAGGTGCCCTGCCAGGCCAAAAGGCAATGGGCCAGTCCAGGGGCTTGGAAAGGTAGAAGAAGGGAGAGGTTAGGAATAGTGTAGCGTAAGGGTTAGGGATAGGGATAGGGATAGGGATAGGGTTAGGGATAGGGATAGGGATAGGGATAGGGATAGGGATAGGGATAGGGATAGGGATAGGGATAGGGATAGGGATAGGGATAGGGATAGGGATAGGGATAGGGATAGGGTTAGGGTGAGGGTTAGGGTGAGGGTTAGGGTTAGGGTTAGGGTGAGGGTGAGGGTTAGGGGGGATGTTCATTGTATACCACAAGGGAATTTGATGCTAGGGCAGTGCAATCGGTAACTCTGTGTATATATATGTATACAGACCAGTGTGCATATTGTGTTTTTATGATTGTTTATTTGTATTTAGATGTTTATATTAAGTATGATGTTGTGATGTAGAATAGCAAGAGAATACAATATTCTATAGATAATAGAATATAGATGTATAATAGATATAGTTATATATTACATATATATTAATAGATAGAGATAATGGATATAGATATATAATAATATAGATGTAGCAATAATATTGCTATAGAATAGCAATATTACTAAGCCATGACATTTTTTATCCCTTGCCTCAAACACTTCCAGCTATAGGGTTTTGCTCCTAAAGAGGCAAGGGGTCTTGGAAGAGTCCTCGCTCTCTCTCCTTGTTCCTTTGCTTTTCTTCAGGGAGGTGGCATGCAGGAATGACACAAATGGGTCTCAGTGGCACAGATGGAACTCAGCAGCTGTTTCGCAGCCTCCAGTGGAGCTCTGACTGTCCTGGACAGCCCACGCCCGCATCAGCGTGGGTAGTGTGTGCCCTTCCTGCGGGGTGGGTCTTTGGTCTTTGGAGACTGACCCCTGGGAGACCCCGTTCCTTCCTTTATGGCTGGCAGGAACTCAGATCTGACAACGGGCGGCTCCTCGGGCAGGCTGGGCTCGCCACGAGATGTTTCTGCTGCCATCTTTTCAGTGGGAGACTCATTTTCTTCCCTTATGGGTGGCAGCAATACAGATCTGTTGCGGGTGGACTGCTTGGGACGGCTGGTCTCACCACAAGAACGTGCTGCTGCCATTTCCTTTGGTTGCTCCTGTGCCTCCCTGATCTTCTTAACCCTCTTCCTGAGAAGTCTCACTGAGTCGCATGCCCGAAGCGCCAGCATGTTTGGTTTGTCTGGGGACTCTAAGGATAGGCTGGATGAGGCCCTTGAGCAAGATGGTTGCTCTTGGCTGCATGAGGCCTCACGCTGGGCTTCCTCTGCTCCTCCTTCTTCATCGAGGAACTTGACACGTCTTGTTCGGGCCAGGTTTTCTTGGCTCTCTGTTCCCTCTAGGCCCTGCAGCTGGCAGCTCATCGGCTGCTCTGGGGCTACGGGCACTGCCCAGATGGGTGGCAGAACACTGAAAGGACAGAGCGGGAGGGGTCCGCCTGAGTGGCTGATGGCTTTGAAGCCACATCCCTCAAGCCTGAGCCAGGAGCCTGGGCTGTAATGCAGCCTTCCCCACAGACAGCTGACCGGTTGCCCTGGGGCTCTCTGGTGATGTGGAGAGGGGCCAGCCCTGTGAACTGGGGGGCTCCTGACATCCCCATCCCGGCACTCCCGGGAGGCCACAAACAAGCAGCGACCCTTTGGAGTTAGGGAATGGGCTCTTGTTGGGTCACCCCCATGCACATCCCAGACCACAGCCTCCAGCCTCACCTGTTGGCAATGCTCTCCCTCCGCAGTGTGTTCTTTACTTTTTGAAACTGCTCTCTATCAACACTTGCAGTGCTGAGGCGCCTGATGTATGTTGGAGTGTTATCAAATCTCACTGCAGTAGGGAAGGAAGAGGAGATTCGCCGTCAAGCCTTTGGCTCGCTCACAAGCAGCACTCAACTCAGACCTCTTTCCCAGAACCCGCCCTGAAACCATCTCTGTCCCCACTCCTCCTCTCTGCAGTTCAGCTCTGTTTTGGGCTGCATGAGGGACGCTGGCTTTGGGAAAGAGGAGCTGGCTGGTGACAAGAAGGCGGCAGGGTGACTTTTGAGGTCCCTGTCCCTGCAGTGGGGGAGGGCAAGGCCTGAGATCCCCACATCCTCCTGCCATAGCCAGGGATGGGGGTACGTCACACCCAGCACCTTCCTTTTGGATAGGCCAACCATAACCTAAGGGGAAGAGGCCGTGCTGTGCCGGCAGGATGGTATGCTGCAAGTGAGAGCCCTGGGCTGATGGTCAGCAAGGGACTGCCCACCTCCAGTTGGTTGCTCATGCTGTGGAAAGGAGCTGGAAGCCACTTTACCTTTCTTGTTCCCAGTAAGAGGTGGCAAAGTCTCTTCTTCTGTTGACTTCTGTGCCCCAAACAAGCTCCCGGAGGACTTGCGGCATCGCATGGGCGGCAGTTTGGAGACTAACTCCATTTGGAACCTGTAAGCGAGGAGAAGGCAGTGAGCGGTGTGACGCAGTGCAACAGCAATCCTTGCTGCTCTCTCTGCTTGCCTGCTCGCAAGCACGTTTTCATGCTGCATGAAGGCTTTCTAAAGCCGTTAGCAGGGTCACTTGGGATAGGAGGAGGGGAAACAGTTTCAGGCGGAAAGAGGGAAGACTGGCTTTGGATGGGAGGAAGAAGGTTTTAGCTGGAGGGTGGTGAGGCACTGGGATGTCTTGCCCAGAGAGGTGCTGGGTGCCCGGACAGGCATTCAAGGCCTGGCTGGACCAGGCTCAGAGCAACCTCATTTGGAGGTAGGTGTCCCTGTTCCCCGCAGGGCAGTGGGACCGGGTGCCCTTTTAGGGTTCCTGCCTGCTCCAATCGTTCTGTGATTCTCTGGCACATCCTCCTGGGCAGGACACTCATGGACACGAGGCACAAGCGCTACGGAATGAGAGCTGAGCAGCTGCATCAAGCAGCAGAAAAATACTCACTTGGGTAAGACCAAAAGGCATTTTGAGAACACCAGGGAAGCCACCGGTGTCACACGGGACACCCCCATGTCCAGCAGTGAAGGGGCCTGCAGGGAAGGAACAGGGAGGTTGTGGGACATCTTGGTCACAGCTGAGGCACAGGGAACACGAGGAGCCCGAGGCAGGGAGAGCTGCCAGCACCGCAGCACCTGCATGGCTCAGATCACGGCTCAGGCCCAGGTCCTAGTGGGCCATGTGTGAGCTCATCAAGGCTCACAGGACTGCCCGGACCACGGAGAAACCTATGGCTCACCATGCGAACGGCTCTCCTGAAGTTCGCTTTCCCTGACAGCTTCTCGAGGAAGTCATGATAGAACTTCATTTGGAAGGTCAGCCCGTCAATGAGGAGCACTCCGACGTCCTTCAGGACCATGGCCACGTTCTCCCCATTCCGCAGGCAGCTGGAGAGCAGCGATACGGTGCTTTGGATGCACTTCCGCACTGTCTGCCAGCTCACAGAGGCATCTGCAGCCACCTGGCTGCACTGCAGGGGCTCCACCTTCCTGTCGACTGAGAAAATACCAGGGACGGGGTTGATGATACGGTTGCTGTTCCACAGCTGCTTCCCTAGAACTAAGGGACATCATCCATAACGGCCCCGCGTTTGGATGGGCTCCTACAAGGGGGAGGTGTGCTTCTGAGAAGGAATGTGGTGGCCCTGTTTGCCCTGTCCATGAAGCCAGCAAGGGTTTAATCCCCCCTCCTACCTGGCAGGGACCCCCTGCGGGACTTGAGGTGGTGCACAGCTATGAGGTTGCTGGCCAGGTGAAACACGGGCCAGCACAGGGTCACGGTCCTGTCCTGCATCCTGATCTCCCTGGAGATGATGTCAAAGGAGCCGAAGGTGGGAATCCAGACCCCCTGCGAGTGGAGGAGGAAGAAAGGGTGGACGCATTATGGGCTGGCTGGAGGAAGAGCTGGAGGTGGTCCTGTGCGGGGGCAGAGCTCAGGAGCCCCCTCCTGCTGTTCAGAGGCACAAGCCAGGGCAGCGGGGACGGCTTTGGGGCTGCACAGCCCTCTCCTTCCCCTCTCCCTCCCTCTCAAACGCAGCTCAGCGGGAAACGTGGGGTGAGCTTCCTGCCGTGTGTGCAGGGGAAGACGCAGAGGAAGTCCAGGCTGAGCCGGACAGGGCGAGGAGGAACCTGGCAGCCAACAAACGCACCTTGTGCACCAGGAGCTGCTTGTGTACGAAGGCGGCCACCGCATCCCAGACGGCAACTCGCTCTGCAGATGAAAGGAAAAGCAGGTC
This sequence comes from Coturnix japonica, assembly GCF_054131305.1. Taxonomy (NCBI): domain Eukaryota; kingdom Metazoa; phylum Chordata; class Aves; order Galliformes; family Phasianidae; genus Coturnix; species Coturnix japonica. The sequence continues at coordinate 11,520,917 of NC_140682.1, read as the reverse complement.
ACACTCTGCATCTGCCGCTTCCCGGCACCCCTCTCCCACTGCTGGGCAGGAGGGAGGTGGCAGATGGAAAGTGTCATCTCCATCCCAAGACTGGCTGCAGCACCGCTCCCGTGATGGCTGTGGGTCCGTGTACCTTCAGTATTACTACATGTTTGTCCAGAGGCATGGCCCACCCTGGGGCCGTTCTTGCTCATTCTGGGTTGCTCCTTCTTGGCACCGGCCATGCTGGAGCTCATCCTTCAGATGCGTCTGCTCTGTACCAGATGCTCCTTCAGGATGCAGGACCCTCCTCGGTGCTCTGCCTTCACCCCCCTCCCGGGTGGCCGTGTCACAAACGGCACCAGGGCAACGCGGTGACATCACGGCCAGCTGCCCATTATGATGCTGGCACTGCTGCTTGCCCCACCTGGCAGTGCTGACCCATCTCTGCTTTCTCCCTCTCCTGGAGCTGTGAGTTGAGGGGTGACCCTGGGGCGAGGATGGGGCTGGGATGTGTTGCTGTTCTCTCAGTTCCCTGGTCCTTGGGGCACCATTCGGGCCTTAAGGCTGCTGTTGGGCACCCTCCTGATATTGGCGAGCAATGGGCAGGGGAAGGAGGCAATGGGGGGCAGTTGGGGCTGAGCAGGTTACAGGACCGTGACTTGGCCACGTTGTTCTAGTGCTCACAATGGGTCCCTGCACCACAGGGCACTTGGGGGACCCTGGGTGCCTCCGCAGCCCTGAGGACCGGGCATCAGGGGCTGGGAATTAATTGATGGCATGGAGGGGACTGTCCGTGGCCTGTTCCAGCAGGACCTGGGCACTGTCACCTCCAGCCCTTCCCTTGCGCTCTATGGGGTCGTGCAGAGGAACGGATCTGGAGGGGGCAGGCTCAGAGTGCCCTATGGATGGCCCAGAGTCACCATGCAGCTGGGACAGGGGCTGTGGCTTCCGTCCCCAGGGGACCCACGTCCTGCCCCGGGTCTCTTGGCTGCTGCCAGTCCTTCTCCTGCCCTGAGTCCCTGGGGACAAACCCTGCAGGGACAAGGCTCCTCCTTGCCAGTGCTGCCCTCTGACATCCTCTGATGCCCAGTGAAGACCCTGATGATCAGTGACATCCCATGATGATCAATAAATCCCTCAGCAAAGCTACACGCTGTGTGTCTGTGTCCTTGTTCTCATGCTCAGCAGGGACTGCTGGGATCGGTCCCTGCCTGGCTGTGGCCACATCAAAGTGCTGGGAGGCTTCCCCAGCTCCATGCCATGCACACCATGTCCTGCACCCCTGTGGCCTTCCCCACCCTCTCTCACATCACCTGCTCCAAAGTCCTAAAGGATGGAGCTCCTCACGCTGCCAAGCAGCCCCAGTACCCTCCCTCTGCTCTCTCTCTGCTCCTCCATACAATTCCTCCCAA